>NW_025954981.1:0-472110 GCF_022376445.1 Fomitopsis serialis | reverse complement strand
GTGAAGTGCAGGCCAGGGCATACGCCGTATGTGTCTATGTCACCAAAAGCCAGGGCTAGGAATTGAATACAGTCAAAAGCAGGGGGTGAGTCGTCCTTGCTATTTCTTTTGGCGTAGTCTTCATTGCTGTCCAGAACTCGTAAGGGAGTCCGTCCAGGCCGGCGGCTTTGCCCGTTTGAGAGCTACGGAGGGCTTCGCTGACTTCTCTGGCCGTGGTGAGGTCGGTGAGTGCTCCTTTATGTTCGTCGAGCATTCTCGCTGATACCGCCTGCAGGACTTTGCGTGCCGCGCTTTGGCGTTCCGGGTTATTCACTGGGGTAGTTCCTACCTCCTGTAGGGCCTCGTGGTAGTCTCGCGCCAATTTGGCCATTTTGTCTGAGCGGGTGGCCATGGGTTCGGTCGCGTTGAGGGGGTTCTGTAGCGCGAAGAGGAGGTCTCTGGGCTTCCGCTCTTTATTGATACTGGACCAGTATTTGCTGATAGTCTCGCCATGCAGCGCGTAGTTCGCGGTGGTGGAGGCTTTGATCCCGGCGTGTCGCTTCCGTACCAGTTCGTGCAAACGGTCTTGTAGTATCCCTGTTTCCTGTTGTAGGTGGATGCTGTGTTCGAAGGTGGGGAGGTTCTGGGTGAGCGTGATTTGCTCATTCAGTTTCCTGATCGCGGCGTCCAACTTGGGGGCCCGTTTCTTCATGCGTTCTTGGGCTATATGTTTGACAGAGTCTTTGAAGGATTTTAGGGATAGTTGGGGGTTACAGTCTGCCCTACGCATTCGGCGTTCAGCGTGCGTCTCGGCCTCCTTTTGGAGGCGTTCGCCAGTGTGCTTACTTCCTCAAGGAAGGTGGGGTCATGTAGCAGGTTCAGGGGCATTATCCACCGGCCTTTCCCAATCGTCGGTGCTGTGAGGGCGCTTATGGACGCTGTGACCAGTTTGTGGTCTGTGGGGATGCCAGTCGTCTTGATTGACCACGTTGAGGAGGCGTTCAGTAGTTCGTCAGTTACGTAGATCCTGTCGAGCCTGGACCGTGATGTGTGTCCCCGTTGGGGGAATGTGTACGCTTTACTTGTGGGCTCGGTCATTCGCCATCCGTCTCTGAGGTTATAGTTATCTATGAGTGTTTGTAGTGCTTCTACAGTGGTTGGTGGGTCGCTGTGGACTGGTACACGGTCGATGTTCTCTTCGACCATGTTGAAGTCGCCTAGCATTATATCCGGTTTCTTAAGGCGGAGGGACCGTATCTTAGACGAGAGGGTGGGCCAGAAGCTCGCGTTTTCATTTGTCGCATTCGGCGCGTATACGTTGAGCAGTGTAAGGAATCTATCCGCATGCCATCTTATCTTCATATGTAGCGCACGTCCTGGATCACTTCGGTTGTCTCGACTTGCGCTGTGTCCACTATTTCTCTGTTGAGTACGAAGGCTACTCCTTTCGCATTGGTTGTTTCCGGATCAGCGGAGTTATATATTCTGAGACGTCTACCATACATGTCGTGGAGGTTGTCTACCCACTCATTTGACAGATGCGTCTCTTGGACAGCTAGGATGCCCAGTTTTTCGAGGCGCATGATCTGATTCACTGTGTTCCATTTGTTCGCGGCTGCACCGCTGGCTAGGGTGCCCCTTCCGCAGATGTTCTGGGATCCTACCGCCAGCGTGGCTCGGGTATTTCTTCCCTTTCGGTGCCTCGTTTCCTGTACTCGGCGGTGGTTCCATTTCTGGATGAGTCTGTGCGGCTTCTCCGCTTCGGGTATGGTGGCCCGTGTCGGTGCGGTCGGCACCGACCTGTGTTGAGCAGGCCTGCACGCTCGTATGAGTCGCTTGGCCGGCCTCGCTTCCGAACTCCGCGACACCATCCTGTGGGTTGGCACCAGCGAGGGAGTGCCAGCCCATCTGGTGTTGGGAGGCATTGAACCGGTTGCCGTTTGAACGTCCGTGTTATTTGGTGTTATGTAGTGTGGAGCCGTTGCGTATCGGCGCACTCGCTACAACGATCCGCGAGGCGCAAGGCGTCGCTCCTGGACGCCGCAGGAAACATGCAATCGCAGCGACAGCTGGGCCGTCGTTTTTGCTTAAGCCTCTCGGCTGGGCAAGTTTAGTTAGTGCCCATATCTGTGGGGAAAGTGAGGAGACACTTCGCGATGTCAGAGGCTTTCCTGTCCCGCGTACGGTCAGTGTATTTGGGCGCTCTGACGTCTCGCTTGGTCTGGGCGGGTTAGTCTAGTGGAGTAATAGGGGGTGAAGGAGATAGTGAAGAGAATAGAGAAAGTTTTTAGAGAGAGTTCAGAGGGTCGCAGGGTGTTCGGTCGAAGTATCGCGACGTCAAGATTGTGATGCATTCATGTTACGAGTCGTGGGGTACAGTTCAGCAGTATAGCTACTACGATCTACACGTTGTGTCCATTGTTACCACCACGTCCGCCTCTGCCACCGCGGCCAGCGTCTCCGTTACCACCGTTTCCGCAGCCGCGGCCGCGGCCGCGTCCGTTTCCGCGACCGCGCTGCGCATGGTTGTCCCTTGGACCGTTCCAGCCCTGGGCGTCCGGGTACGGGCACATACCGGTCGGGTGGTCGACGGAATGGCACAGGTTGCACCAGAGTCGGTCCAGGAAGAGCTCCGGTGCGCCAGCGAGAGCGTTGCCGTAGGGGTGGGTGCGCGCGATGTTGCGGAAAGTCAGCCAGTCGGCGGGATCATCCGTGGGCGGTTCGCAATAGATCGCTGCGATAGGTTCGAGGACGCCTCCCAGGCGCTGACGGAGCATGATACGGACGGAGATGGATTCGAGGAGCAGGAGGTAAGCTTCCTGCACGCTGAAGTTGCGCCAGCGTCCTCCGGCGAGTATGTCGTTCTGGATGATGCGCTGGATGCTGGTTGCCATGTCGAAGGTCTCGAAGCCGCCGCGGATGACGGTCGCAATGCCCTCCGGCGTGACGATGATGAAACGCTCGATGTTGCGGAAGATGGCGAAGAGTTGTGGCGCAGCGTTGCCCCAGCGTTCGGTGCCGATTGTAATCCTCGTCGTGGAGACGCATCGGGCAGCGATCAACTCCTCGATCTGCGTGTTGGTGAGACCGAAGACGATATGCCAGAACGGCTCGGCGTTAGCGCGGAAGTTCCCGGGCATGGGGAGTGCGGCGATCACCTCGATGTTCGGGTAGCGTCAGGGATCCGAATTCGGATTGCGTCGCGGATATCTACGATGCGGGTCCAAGCTCCAGGGTCGCCGGCACCGTGCTCGAAGACTTGTACCAGGACAGCCGGGCGCGCATCGCGGCGCCAAGCCTCGATCTGCTCAGGCCTCATGCCACGGAGACGCCAGAAGGGGTCATCTCCTTGGACGACGTGCCAGCCGCCCGGAGGCGTGCGCGTCATTGCGTTCGTCGCGGCGGCAGGGCCAGGAGGAGGAGGAGGTTGGGCAACCTGGAGGAAAGGAGTGAGCGCAGCTGCGTGGCCGTTCGCAGGTGCCGCCGCAGGTGCGCGTGTGGGTGCGATGCGGGGCGGAGGCGCGACTTGGTTCGTGGCGGTGTACTCGTGCGGGAAAGGTGTATCTACTCGCTGCATGCCCTGAGAGATCCCTCGATACCTGCATCAGGAAAAACCGCCCGCAGGGCCGGAGCTCTTAGAATTGATTTGAAGATAGCCAAACCGGTTTGAAGCGACCAAACCGCTCAAACACGACTCAATACAAGTACCCCTGTTTAAAGGTGTCAGAAATTTATCAAACCAGTTGCAAGATTGCCTTGTTTGCTTGAATCAGGTTGTTGTTGTTTGGTCCTTACTATGAATACATCCATAGCAGCGCTCTCCACGGGGAACATTTGAGTTTGGTATGATTGAAATGTCTTCAGAGAATAGCAAAAATATGTTTAATGACTTTCTTGTTCTCTCTCATTTGATTCAAAGCACACGGTTTCAGGGCCGCTGTTCCCTCAGGGTTGTTATTCCTCAATTTATTTACCCGCCCGGATAACGCACATTCATGAATTAGCTGTCATAAATATATCGATTTCGTACATGGGCGTGATGGGCGACGGTACACAGCGGCAATCCTACACGACGGGTATGTGAATGCGGTGGACATGGATACAACATGAGGGGGCTGGATATCATTGGAGGGCAGCGGAGAGCGGTACAACAACAGGAACAATAACGCCAGCGGAGATGATACGCGTGAGGATGACGCCAGCAAAGACGATGCCAGCAAAGATGAGGAGAGAGGGGAAAGACAGTATCTTACAAGCAACCCTCCAACATCAGAGCCCTGTGGATAGCTCAGTCTTGCAACCTACTGATGAGATAACCCACGCACCTAGGCCTTATCCTTGGACGCAGCATTGGACGGCCCAGCCTGAGCGTTGTCGGGAGCACCACCCCTCGACCGCCACCTCGCCTTCACCTTCCCAGCGTTGATGAGAGGGTCTAGGTCCGCATTGGACTTCTCGTCGCCTTGCCCACTCTGCGAATCCACCCGAAGCCCAGCGAACACCCTGAACAATTGTTAGAAATGTAATCAAATAAAGTCAGCCGCCTACCTGATGTTCTTGGACAGACTGGCGTTCAGGGACTCCGAGAGGTTTTCCCAGCCCTCGTCATAGTCCTTGTTGTTCGGATTGGCCAACCGACGGATCATCTCCACGCCAGACAGCAGGCGATCGTACCTATTGAGTGTCAGAACTATCCTGTGAGATGACTGTAATATGTGGCCTACGCTGGGGCGTACACCTTCTCCTGGAATTCCACCGTGTTGTTGTCGTTCATCCACTCGTCCAAGGCCACGAGAATCTGACATTCGGATCGTCAAGCTTGTTAATGGCACATCAGTAGGCATAATTACTCACCGCACTGCACGCCAGGGCAATCATGTTGCTTGGGATGATCTTCAACGCACCGTCAAGGTCAAACCGTTCTTTGCACGCCGGGCGAAACACGTCCGGGTTCTGTCCGCGGAACCATTGGTTAGCGATGACCTCGGCCACGCACAGACCATGGAACGGCATGTCCAGGTCTGGCTCCTCCCACAGCTGAGTGGCGTCAGTTAGCAGCACACCGCGAGCTCAAGATCGAAGACTTACCGATGGGTCAACCTCGGGATCCGGTAGCACAAGCTGCCCGTAGTGAAAGGTGTTGTTGTCTTTCAAGAACTTGATGCGATTCTCCCGGGCTTTCTTCACCTTCTGGTTGCGCTCGACAGCATCCACCGGTTTACCATCGTCCCCAACCTCGGGCAGCCTGATAGACAAGAACTCTTTCTCCACCACGCGCTTCGCCTTCTGCTTGAGCTCCTGCCGAAGCTGGGGTGCAGCCTTGTTCACCTGGAAAACGTGAATATGGTTAGTACTGAATGATGAGGGGAGCTAACACGTACGTATGCGATGATCTTGTTCTTTGTCTTCTGGAAGGCCCATTGGGCTCGAACTTCTTCTGGAAGTCCTCCCTCTGGTACCTGACATTGCTCGTTATGAGCCGCTCAACGATGTCGGCAGTCGCCGCATGCTTCTCGGAGACGCCTTTCTTCATACGAGGCCAAGCGTTCTCCAGAGCAAGGTACACCCTAAGCTCTTGTTGGGCTTTCCCCAGAAGCTGCGGACGTCGACGTCCTCCATGAGCTTCTCATACGCGCCAGCGGTAGGCTCATTCTTGCCCGCATCGGACTTCTTCGAGTCGGCCTTCTTCCGTGGTTGCCTCCTCTTCTGCCCTTCGACTCGGACTCTTCCTCCATCTTCACAATCATCTGACCGAGAAAGCTTCAGCCCACAGTTCAACTGGCGGAGATGGCTTACCTCGTTCGGAGCTTCCTCGTCTTTCGACAACAACTGGTCCGCGCTCTCATCCTCGTCCTCGCCATCCCGTCGAGCCCTTGTACGAAGAGCCTTCCCGTCCTGTGAGTCATCCACGTCCATGGGAGATGGCTCTCTCCTGCTGGAGTTGCCCTTTGCCACATGTTTGCCTGTAAACGTCTCTGAACCTGTGACCATATGGAGTACCTTCTCCGGAATGTGTGTACTCACCTTCAGCCTTCGACGAGCGTGTCTCCTTCCTCTGGGACCCCCTCCTTGTCGCTGGTCTCCAGCTCATCCTCATCTTGCTGTCAAGAACGATGGGAGCGGCTTTCTTCTTCGCCTTCGCAGTCCTCGAGCCTGAAAAATGTTAGGCTACGGTGCTGATGTATGCTCTCTCACCAAGGTGCGCAGCCAGATCATCTCGTCCTTCGGAGCCTGCGTTTCGGCGAGAACTAATCGACCTCCACGATCTTACGTTTGTTACCTGTTGATAGCTCTTATGAATGATTCTTACCAGCGCATGCGCAATCCTGAAACTTATCTGACAAACTCACCCGCTGCTGTTGCCTGTTCCGCCGACTGATCCTGCGTTGAGTCCTGGTCTTCTTCTTCTCGGCTTCTCTGACCCAGATTCGCCATCGCTGTCCTCGTGTCGAAGAAGAAGGACATTTTTTCCTCTTACGCGGCGTGGTAATGGGTGTGGACTTGCCCGGTGACCCTGGAGCAGCCTCAGACCATCCCTCGCCACTTGAACTGATTTTACTTACTTGGATTCTTCCCTTTGCTCTTCGACGGTATCACTAGCTCATCCTCGTCAGACCCCCAGCCTTCGACTCTTCCTCAGCAATGGCATCGTCATCGTCCCCTCCTGTTCCATCATCGCCTTGCTCTTGGCTTGACATCTGCATGTCTGTGTCCATTGTGTACTGTGAGAAAGTAATGTAGGGGACGTACCATCCTGATGCTCCTTCTCCCAGAGATCCCCTTTGATCCCTTGGCTAGGTTCGACCGAGCCATTGCGTCCAGCTCTTGCGCTGTCAGGTTGGGCAATAGGGATCGCAGCGACTCCTTCATAGCCTTGAGCCGAGCTGCATAGCTCAGCACGGTACAGCATCAGCTCCGGAATCTGCTTTGCTGGACGAAGACTTGGTTGCCACCCCGGCACCAGCAGACTTCTCGCCGCCGGGGTCTTGCCTTGCTCGCCACCGGGGTCTTGACCTTGTTCGCGGCTGCGGATGAGCGGGTGTTGCGGGGACCCATGTTGTGAGATGATGAGCGTGAAAAGAGTGAGCAGACGATGAAATAGAGGTTGAAAGTCTACCTTCAAAGTTTCGCCGATAACAGAAGACCTTGAGCTTCTAAAACGGAGATGCGGAGATGCGCGGAACTGAGGTCCGCACCCTCCGAAGGACCGACGAAGAGGTTATGGTCTCAAGCGATTCAAAGAGCTATGGGTAGAGGTAGAGCATGAGGGCAGCGTTCCACAACATAGTTAAAGTTCAAGGTGACGTGGTTCTATTGCAGGGTAGGTAGTCAAGGTACATCCGAGGAACATAACGTACGTACAGGGCGCTAAGGCTACCGAAAATGTGCGTTGCCGGCCCAGCCGTTACGGCCTTCCTTTGTCCACCTGTCTATCTCTTTGTCCGTGTGCAGAACGATGGAGGCGCGACGCCCAGTAAAGTGGAGGTTAAAATGAGTAACGCGCGATGAAGGAAATGCGACGAAATCGCCATTTCGAAGAGGAAGGGCCAGGCCGGGCTCGTACAGACACAGCTCGCCTCCTCAAACTCTCCACCGCCAAGACACACAGAGTGATTTATCCTGCTTGTCTCTGTGAGCCAGAGTGGCCACATTCAGGTTGACGACGAGTGACAGGAAGGGATGGACCAGAGAACTGGCATTCCCGGTAATACCTCCGCGTCCATGCGTAGGTCGTCATATTCCAAGCAAAGCGAGTCCTTGAGCTGTATATATTTCAGCCACTCAGTTCAGTGGGTAGATAGAGAGACGTACCTGCTCTGCCATCCATTCAAACAATTTTTGGAAGACGGATTGCAGATTATTGTAGATGTCTTTGTATTTACCGGTGTCTTGTGACGGGTAGGGAAGCATTTGACCGTAGTTCGTTCGAGTGTTGTCGTCTTTCTCAATGAGTATGGGGTGTGCGTCGACCGGAACATCGTGTCCCTGTGATAGCCCATTCTCAGCACGAAGTACATACCAACAGTAGAACGTTAAACGGATTCACTGACCCTTGTCCCGTGCCGGTTATACCAGGCGAAATGAAGTGCCGCGAAGCTGAAACCTCTTCCCTCCGATGAGGAGCACGTTTCTTTGAGATTCTCCGCCTGGTCTTCAAAACAAGCGAGCAAGTTTACAGTGAGCATCTCGCGGATCTCTTGCGGCATGTTGTTGAACACGCATGCGACGAGAGATCCTCTACTATCCTCGATTCGAATGGGACCCCTTTCAAAGGGTGAGATAGACGCAGTTGATAGTTGAGGAACTACTCACGATGCCAGGTCAGGCTTGATGGCAACATATTCCTTGACTTTCCGTCCACTGGGGCCTTCTGGAGCAGCCGGTGACAGCTACAGACCAGTTGCTACAGGTGAGAAGGAGCGTACACTGTTGTATGATCAAACGAAGGGAACATACCAGGGCCTGCAATGCCGCGGGCGTTTCTGGTTTCAGCGCTGCTGCAGCCAGCAAACGCTGAGTCTCCGTCCAAGTGAAGGCTTCTTCAGGTAGATTGGGCACCGGGTACGCACGATGCACATCGAGGCTGAGATCGAAGTCCTTCATTACAACGCATATGCCTGGTATGTTGTGATTCGTCATCTCAACATCGGACTGTTCAGCGAGGATCTCGTCCTCATCTTCGTACACATCGGACAAGGGAGAGGGGGGATCAATCGCGCCCTCAACGTCGCCATTTCGACGGAAGAGATTTTGACTGGCCCGGGTGAGCGGAACCGCATCGCTGGCCGGATCGGGATTGGGAAGCAGGCAAGCTGCCCATATTTCCAGGTTTCTATCCACGGAAGTAAAGTTACTAGCACACCACGTATAATTAGCAGAGCACAAAGTTCAAAAGGTCTGTGGACGCTCACTTGAGTATTAGGGAGCCGAACAATTTATCGGAGTGCTCAAGATTGGAGCAATCAAGCGTGTCCAATGCCACGCCAAGTTCTACCAGCATGGGAGGAGAGTACAGTGCGTCGAATTGCAGAGGTAGCTGCGCTCGCACGCGGTCTATAGCCGGGATGATACGCTGAATGACTATACTACCTGCCGCAGTATCTGCAGACTAGTGTGAGGTGAGCTGCGCCGGAGTGAGTTAGTACTTACTAGGGTCGGGATCACGTAGAACGTTGGCGACCGTCCAAGCAAAGTCACCAACGGATTGTATGACGTCTTTACGCAGATCGGCTAGAATAACCAGCAGGACAGCGTAGATAGATCCTGCCAGAGAGGGCGCATAAGCCATATTGCTTGTTTACTGCAACATTAAGGACATATACGAGCAACCTACCCCCTGTTGCGATCGCCGAGAATCTGCTTCCAATCTCGTTCCAGTGACAGAATGTTCGCTGGCTTGGCGAGGAAGGGTGACCGCTGATGTGCTTCTCATACACCTGGCATACGCTCAGATTGCTTGCGCGTCTTATGCTATCCAAGCAACTTCAGATTAATAGACGCAATGACCAAATATGTTTCACTGACTTAGAGGTTTTGCAGACCAACTGCATGTAATGCACAATGACGAGGAAACTGACACATTGGTCAGCGGTTGTAATTCGCGTACATCTTTGAACAATCGATTCAAGAGTGTTGTCCAGGAATCCGGTTCCATCGTCTCCTTGTTCTAGCAGCGCCCGCACGGATGATAGCTGAGAGCGGCTGCGGTCTGAGGCTAAGTCGATGGATGCAGAGAGACGGGCAAAGAACGCTCCGATGGCTGGTGTTGACTGGTTGAACGGGTCTCGACGCCTCACCCATTTCTTAACTGAGGAGCCGCTCTTGCAGTGCGGTGGAGGTAGCACTCCTCTGTCTGCTCTTCTCCCAGGTTTGGGGGGTTGCTTGTCAAGCTTTGCGGTCTGAGAGACCCGGTGATGCGTCGACTTCTTGGAGTTCTGGCAGCGTTTTGAACGACGCAGACTGGGTTCTTCATGGCCATCTGAGTTCGGATTGCCTGCAATATGTTGTCAGACTACTACGTACAGCACCTGAGTCAATTGCACTCACCGTTGGGTATCTCCCCCCATCGCCCTTCAAGGCATCGCTGATCAATTGAAGTCTATCCCGCACAGCAGGCAGAGCAGAGTGAAAGTCTTCGTACTTCGTCAAGAGCAATTGAAGCGCCTGACTCTCTTCTTCGGAGAGCTTCAGAATGTGTTGTAGTGTGGGAGTCATGACGGACGACGTAGAAGTTATTAGGCGCCGATGTCCGAGGGCAGTATGAGTTGGAACACGTTTGGAACACGTTACAAGCAATACATTTCATGCTACAAATACGTACAGCTACATCTATGGCCATCCAAACCACTGTCTGAGTCGAGCTTGAGCGAGAGACTGAGCAAAGTACACCATGCTTTTCGACCAGTCCGCGGATAGCCGCTGCAGGCCGTCAGCCCCCAGCCTGTTGTACAATTGGCTGTCTTCGAACCGCCCTCGATCGTCCGTATCAGATTCATCGTCGTTGAAGGCCGCGAAATCGTTGACCTCGCCCAGTAGGACGTTGATTCGACGTCTGTCAGAGGCGCTGAGGTCGTCTTGTAGGTCATCGAGGTCGTCGAGGTCGTCGAGGTCGTCGATGGAGTTGAGGAGGCTCAACTCCTGGGACATGATGGTTATGTTGTACCTAGCCGCGGCCAGGTAACCTTTGAAGACGTTGTAGAAAAACGCCCTGGCCTTCCCAGAGCATTTTTCGAAGTCGAGGCTTTCGCCGTTTGGCGTGATGGCCTGCTGAACGTCAGTTCAGCTCAGTCTAGATGGAGAGGGGGCACTCACCATGTGCCCAAAGTAAAGCTTGAGTTCCCTCGCTGTCCACTTCTCGCATCCAGGGTATGGAGGGCGTTGTCGTAGCGCGTTGTACAACGCCGATGGGATGAAGATGGCGTACCCGCTGAGAGCTCCTACGATCGCATGTCGATTGAAACTGATGTGGGGCGTGGTATGCTCCCTGTTGACCTTCCTCAACGCCTGAACCTCCCGTGCCCTATGCAGATGCCATGTGGCGGCGCTGCTGCCAGTCCCTTCAGTCCCCATGAAGCCCCAGAGGCCCCAGGAAGAGGGGTCCCTTTTGTCCTGGTTGCCCGCCTGCTCCTTCCACTGCCTCAGCACCTCAGGCTCAGGCTTCTTCATTTGGCCCTCCGATGCAGCGAAGAAGATGGTCCCAAGAACGGCATGGGCGCCGGCGTCGCATTCCTCTACCAGCTGCTCAACAATCAGTGGGCAAGGTGGCTCAGTTCCGATGGCGGCTCACCTTGTTGACTCCATGGGCCATGCTCTCCGAGGAGTGAACCTCCACATAGAGGCCCTTGGCGGGGTGTAGGCCCACCATGAGTCTGACCACACAGTCTGGCCGGAAACCGCCAACAGAGAGCTCATCGTTGGTGGTGGTGGGCTCTGTCATGCCCGCCAGAGATGCGCAGTCCTGGGAGCACAGATCAATGAATCTGTGAGCGAGGTGCTGGACACCGATGTGAACATCGCCTACCGCCATCGCGGGCGTGAAGGAGAGGCGGACAATCCGCCCAGTGCTGCACGCGCTGCACGCAGTGCAAGTCCGCATGTCCTTCTCTTCTCACAGAGAAGGGACTTCGGACTTAACGCGGGACTCAGCGTCCCACTCGGGCGCTCTTGGGGTGGCATTCTCTGGCCAGAGGCATAAAGCAGACACGGGTATCATATCATCGTTGAAGTAGTTCCAGTGCATATACATACTACACTATGACGTCGTACCTGGACAGCCCCTCAGTCTTGTAAGGACTCGCCGCCACAAGCCGTGTGACCCTGCGCTTGCCCGCCCTGACTGACACGATCCCCTCCAAAACCTGGAACACGACCTGTTGCAGGTCGCTCGCGAGGGATTGCGGGAGGATGCGGAGGAGCGCCGTACGGTACTCCTCATCCGTTACGGTGCGCTTTGGATAGGTGGAGCTGGGTGAGGCGGTCGTCCGCGCTTCAGCGGCATAGCCGTCGACGATTGAGCGGACACATTGCGCGAATATCGTCCATCGATCCGGTGGGAAGACGCTCGGTCCATTGCGCATGGACGTCAACCACTGCCAAGTAATCGATATTGTCAGTTTAGTGAGAGACAGCGGTATGAACACTTACCATGAAGCGGTCGCTGTTGGACCAGTCCGTCACAGAGGTGGCGGATCTCGCTTGCTCCACGAAAGCAGGAAACAGCTCACGTTCGTAGTATGCCGTGCAACACACCATCTGGGGCGGAGGACCTTTGGGATAACGAATATTCAGGTTGCTGGCCTTGTTGATGGTGTTGAGATGGAGTATTAGCAGGCGTAAAGCGTTGGGGAAGTACAGCTTGTCAGGGGTGGTGATCTCGTCGACCTCGGCGACAAGGGCAACAAGAAATCCTTGCAGCCCGCAGAGGGCGTTAGACTCCACGACCCACGCCAGCTATTCCAGGCTTTAAGACAAAACCAGAAGTAGTACAAATGTACGGGACGTACCTTCTTGGTTTCATACAGGAACTCTTCGGAGCTCTGAGCAACTACACAGAAGAAGGGCGTTGACGCCGCGTTGCTACGGGGTTCCTTGAGCACAGCGTTGTACCTGAAGCTGAAGTGCACGTCCGGGGCTTTCACAACCATGTCGGACGGTATGGTCAACGCAGACTGAATGGGGTTGAGATCGCTCTCTTTGAACGCGTTGCCGAAGCGCTTTGTCATAGAGTACGCCATGTCCTCTTGGAAGGTCGGCGCAATGACGACGGCTTTACCCTGCTTAGGCCAGAAGTCCATTCTAGAGATAGTCAGGTACTCATCTCATATTCACATTACGTATCGCTGCTCACCTTATACATCGTATGAACAGCAACCAACGCCGGTACTCTCCCTCGCCCAACTCCCACTCCCACGTAGCATCCACCTTCTTCTGCATGAGCTCATACAGCTGCTCATTCATACCGTCTGTAATGTCCTGACAATGATGTTACATGACGGCCGCATCATAGCCTACTAGTAACGTTACCTTCGTCACCCAGCCTTCGCAACCGGCATTCTGCCACTCCAGCTGAAGGTTCCGAATCTGAGTGAAGTATTTGGAAAGCCGGTATTCGTCTCCTTCGCAAAGGTCTGGGCTCCTGATGAGTTTGAGAAATTGAGGCATTATGTCGGCGGAAGTGGGACCAGAGGAGGGAGAGATCGCCAGGGAGCGCCGGGAGTAGTCCTCGCGAGATATAGATTTTGGGAGAGTCACGGCATACCCTTGGTCCTCGTCCAAAGAGCGGCTGGGCGAGTAGAGGGCCACCTCGACGGGATGGTGAAGATCGACGGGTGTGCCAGGCTCAGTGTAGTCTGAGTCGGAACCAGGTATACTGCGCCCAGAGCCGTAGTCGTCTGAGCCGGGCGCGGACCCGCTGTCAGAGTTACTTTCCAAGCTTGATCGTCCCTGCATGGAGAGTTTACGGTCGACAACCTAGTCGGACAAGGCTGCGTCGATGGAGAGAAGGGCGACGTGCATGGGAACAGCTTTGGAATAACAGACGCAATCCCATGTTGTCGGCGCTAACCACCGACTTAAGCTTGTTGCAACTCAGTTCCTTCTCTCACTGGGCCGCGAACTCACTGCTGGGCACGTACTGCTCAAATATGCTCAAATATCGAAGATATCACTTACCTCAGTGCCCCTGAACAGATTTGAGGTGTACCTACTCACCCAGTATCGTCCAGAGTGAGGAAAAGGATGTTTGCCATGCGTTGCAAACACCATATAAGGCAATTCCTACACACCACTCAAGCATTCGGCCAACATGTCCTCTTCAGAAAGCATGTACGGTTGGTGAGTGAGCACGGTTGAGAATGCAGATGACCGCACCTGATGTACCCTCAATGAGCTTGCTGTGAGATAGGTGGCAACCGTTAGAAGGCGGGGAGGACAGCAGCTGTACTTACTACCGCGCTCCCTGTCATGACCATCCTGTAGTGTGCAGTTACCACGGCAATTGGAAGGCGTATTCTATTTGCTTTGATCTAGTCAGAGCCTTCAGCTGCTACCATTCTACGGCGAGGATTGCGCAGAGACGAGGAGGTCAGTGTCCAGGCGGGCGTCGCGTCGTGGGGAATTGAAGGGATCTTAGGCGATATGATGCGCTCACGCTCTGATTGGAAGCGCTCTGTAGCTCGTCGGGACGCATCATCAACTTCGAACTGGTTTGAACTTTAGGTGAATTGTTTTTTTGTGTGTAGCCAACGGAACCTCACCAGTCCATCAGTCCAACTTGAAAGCAGTGTTCGCATCATGAGGTCAAGACGAGCACCCTTCGTTCCTCTCAGTGACCCTGATGAACGGACGTGTCCAGCCTGTGACCGAGAATTTGATACGTCACAGGGCTTAATGGCTCACCTATCGACAGCGAAGTCTTGCCTGTGGTATAGGAAGGGCAAGAATAAGGACCTCTGGTCCAATCTTCCGAACGTTGAGGAGCAAATGGTTGAGGAACAGGCTCTGTCCAGTGCCGAAGACATGGAGGTCGACCCGCAGGAGAATATCTGGGACGCGTTGGAGAACAGAGACCTGTTCAGGTTTGTTCTACCTGACGCGGGAACACAACCCGCAACACAGGATGAGAACCAGGCTTCGTCCTCTACGCACCCAGCTGTTCCGCCCGATCCGCGAGTCGTTCAAGCTCCAGCATTGGACGACGATGAGGACGACAGGGTTGAAGAAGAGGACTCTCTTGCGGGAAAGGTCATCCGAATGGACGCCACCATTGTACAGACATGGAAAGCATTCTTCGCGGACGATCTAGAAGACGACACATCGGACGCGGACCAAATGGAGGTGGACAGCGAGGATGGCAGGCCGAGAGGGAGGGATAGGAGCGAGGTGTGGAAGCCTTTTGCCTCAGAGCTGGACTGGAGGGTGGCCATGTGGGTTGTTCGTGAGGACGTAGGGCAGAAGTCTATTAACAGATTTCTCTCAATACCAGGAGTAAGTCTCCGCTGCGTCATATCTGTGCACTTCTATTCTGAAAGGCTGTCTATAGGTTGTAGAAAAGCTGGGACTGACCTTCAAGGACGTACGGGAGCTTTTGCTGAAGGTTGACGATATCCCGGACAGGGCTGCGTGGAAGACAGCTTCGTTGAGCTTTCCCGATCGACCGGACGAGATTCACCTTGTACGCTACCGTGACATCTTGCAGGCCATCAAGGCCCTCCTCGGTAATCCTACTTACGCCAAACATATTGTATACCGGCCAAGACACGTGTTCTCCGATCGTTCAAAGCAGAAGAGAATCTACACTGAGATGTGGACGGGGCTGTGGTGGAACTCAGTGCAGGCACGTATGATCAACAGGTCAATGGGTTATTGGAAGAGCTACTGACCCACACGTTGTGTTGCAGAAACTACTACCTGAAGGAGCGGCCCTCGCCCCTGTGATCATCTCTACGGACAAGACCCAGCTTACGCAGTTCTCGGGAAACAAGACCGCATATCCCGTTTATCTTACTCTTGGTAACATCCCACGTTCTATTCGCCGCAAACCATCACAACACGCATGTATCTTGCTCGGATACCTCCCTGTCTCCAAGGTAGTTGGGGACAAGATGACCAAGAGGGAACGCAAGGCGAGGTCGCAGAGGCTCTTCCATGAGGCTATGAGTATCATTCTCAAGCCTCTGGTCCGCGCAGGCGTGGATGGGATTGAAGTCACCGGAGGGGACGGTGCTGTACGGCGCGTTTATCCCATCCTAGTGGCCTATGTTGCGGACTACCCTGAGCAATGTCTTGTGGCATGCTCCAAGTACGGAACCTGTCCCAAGTGCCAGTGTCCGGCCGACAAACTCGCGGAACCTGTTGCGGCTGAGCCTCGCACGTCTGAAATGACGGAGAGTATCATCCTGGAGGCCTCCAACCAAGGGCTCAGCGACGCAGCCTGCGAAGCCCTGTGTATGCAACAGAACGTCGCGGGTGGGGTGAAGAAGCCGTTTTGGGCAGACTTGCCCTACACCGATATCCACCTCTCCATCACACCGGACGTCCTCCATCAACTGTACCAAGGCGTCTTCAAACATCTAGTTACCTGGTGCCAAGATCTACTCGGTCCGAAGGAACTTGACAGGCGAATCCGCTCTATGCCGCCGGCGTTCGGGGTTCGACACTTCAAGCATGGGATCTCTTCACTGTCACAAATAACGGGCACCGAACGCAAGGGTATGGCTCGTATTCTCCTCGGTTGTCTCATTGGCAAAATCCCTAAGTCCCTCCTCATCTGCTTCCGCTCTCTACTCGACTTCATCTACCTCGCCCAGTACCCAACTCACGATGACGACACTCTAGGGTATTTGAGCGATGCCCTCAAGATGTTTCACGAACACAAGAACATCTTGGTGAAATTAGGGATTCGCGAGCATCTCAATATCCCCAAGTTTCACTCCCTACTCCACTACGTCGACTCTATCCGCCTCTTCGGAACAACAGACAATTATAATACTGAGATGTTCGAGCGTCTTCATATCGACCTTGCCAAGGACGCCTGGCGGGCATCGAACCACCGGGACGAATTCCCGCAGATGACGAGGTGGATATCGAGACGAGAGAAGATGATGCTATACGAGGTCTTTCAAAACGAGCGTCAGGCCACTGAGGAGCTGGAGGACGATGAGGCGGATAGGGAAAGCCGTGTCGACGAGTTGGAAGAGCGTGAAGCCCGTCCAGAAGAGTCTCGGATGCCGACCGTAACATCCGAATCGCGAAGTACGCGCCGCGCCTCAGCAGCATCTTGTTCGCATCCAGGAGCTCCATGGCGCCCAGGCTTTACCACTGCACTCGCACTCTTCGTCAACGACCTTCAGCCCCGGGAGCTGCGACTCACTCGGCAAGAACTGAGTCAGACGGTTCTACCGTTCGATCGACTCGACGTATTCCATCAATCAAGTTCAAGCCATGCTCTTTGTCTGACGACAAGATGAAGTAGATCTCATTAAGGCATTCCTGGCTCTGCTCAGAAAGGAAGAAGGAGCGGTTTGACACCGCGATTATTCTGGAGAACAACGAGGCAGAATCCACTGGAGTGAGAGGTAAGCAACAGGACACTCAATTACTGCAGGCACTGGCTGACAAGACACAGGTACAAGAGCGGGAGAGTCAAGGTCGTCTTCAAGCTCCCGAGAGTTCTGCCTGATAGGCCAGGGGCCCCACCGTCTCCGCCGTGGTGGCCTGATGAGCCCTATGCTACGTGAATGGTACACCAGGTTCTCTGCTGCAGCGGATCCAAGGCACCTCATGTATTCTGTCAGTAAGCCACCCCTACGGACGGACGGGCTGCCCCAGGGGAAATAGTCCCTGTCTCCCAAATACGACAGTCCTGCCAACTTACGCCGTCGTTCCTGGACGGCCCAAGTGGCACCGTTCCGGACCAGTGGACTTCACAGAATATCTAGAGAGGCAAAGCGGTTTTATGTAAACAACTGGACTGGGATGTATGCCTATCAAACTTGTGGTAGCAATATATACCATCTTGCTCTCTCCGCGTTCCAACTGAACAAATGGAGAGCCTTTCGTCTTGTTATTACTTGAGCGCTTGCGCGGAAGACGACTTGCTTCAAACCTCTTTACGGCTGACTTAGACTCCGTCTACATGGCTTGCTTCGACCAACGCGTTCTTCAGCTCCTATGGCCGGCTCTACCACAATTCGGAATTGCTGCGCATGCGTCACGAATATGTTCCGAGCGGCGGGAGACCCGCCACGTCACGGTGGTTTGTTTGGAGGATTCAGAAGAGAACTTTGGGAGGCTTTTCGACTACGTGAGCATCCCTCAGTTCTATCCTTACTCATACAATTTCATGACCATTCATTGGGACAGTGCACTATCTACAACACATCTATGTGTCCGGCTAACCCAGCAAGGAGCAGGGCCCTCGGGAGCTGCTGGAGGAGCTACTCGCCCTGGTACGCGCCTGGAACCTCCTCCAAAGTTGGGAGGGTGGATACTGCTGGGCTCCATTTTGGAGAGCCACCGGGGCGTGGATGTGCCCCCTTACTTCCGGGGACAGGGGCGGAACGTTGCGCTGGAAACGTTCATATTCTTCGAGGTGAGTACTCGGGCTTCTGAACAACTCGCCATTATACTTATACCAGGAGCTGCCTACCAGGAGGCCCACATCCCCATGTGCCTTCCTCTTGTATGGCAGATCCGCGACGACACGCAGGAAATCGAGATCTCCTTCGACCAGCCGCTAACGGCTCAAATTTTCCCCTCCCTCAATAGATGGAGGGGCATTCCGCGCGGGGGAAGAATACAATTCGATTTTTTCAACGTCAAGACGCAGACGTTCGTCCCCGTCATCCGTCACCCGCTCGACGTGCCGTTCCGTCTTCCCCTTCCCCTCGAGTTTGTACCCGTATTCAAAATCAGCTCCGTCACGACCGCCGCATTCGCCGAGAAGTACTCGCGCGGCACAAAGCCGCTCAAGCCCATGTGCTCCATGAAGGCCAGCTTCATGGAGCTGAAGTTCAATGGCCGCGAGGACTTCCTCATCCGCGCGAGTACGTCACGACCGCATGGCGCGTGGGGATAGAGCCGTGGTACGGCGAGGTAGCGAAGTGCGCACGCTTTGGCGAGCCCGGCTACTCAGTCGCTGCGTTCATATCCGAGGATTGGCCCGCTGCTGAGGATGGCGGGGTGCCCAAGGGTAGCGCAGGCGGCGACAACGCGCCGGACGAAGACATCGGCATCAGGAACCGCGCGTCCAGGAGATTGAAATTTGGGAGGTCACTGCGGACGGCAGAGAGATTCCGTACGTTGAAGCTGGGACTGTGGAGGCTGGAGAACGGGGCGTGCATGGTGCGGTGTTGTACCATTAGCTGAGCTATGATTTCTTACTCCTACGTCTCCAGATTGTACTTAGATTCCGTCGAGAGAAGTTCGTACTGTTCACGCCATTTACAATGTTCCGTCTAGATTCTATCAATTTGTGTGAGCTAATACGATACCGTCTTGCGAACCCAGGCGCTTCCCCATTATTGCGGAGCGCCCGTGCGAACTGGAAGCCAGCTCTCAGCGCCTAAGGGCGAAAGTCGCGTCAAACACATTCCTGCGATCCTCAACCGCGTTCAACCACTAAAAACTGATCTCTGCACATCTCACTATGCCTACCTCCGTCGACAATCGTCTGCTCAACATCGTGAAGGAGACTCTGGGCGTAACGGTACAACAAGTGTCGCAGTTCACGCGACGCTGCAAGCTCGGCCTCAAGATCGACCATGTCGCCGTCGTCTGCCTCGAGAGGGAGGGTCTGGGGGTGATTTTTGAATATGTGAGTAGTCTCCCCCGTGTAACGCCTTCTCTGATACGCTCTTTTCAGTGTCTTATGCACAACGGCTTCGGTTGCGCCGTGGGGAGGTGCCGCGTCCAGGCCGAGCAAGCAAACCTCGATCGCATGCGAGAACGCGCTGACCTCCTCCGCGACCCGCCTGTGAAGTTCGGCGGGTGGGTATTGATGGGGGCCGTTCCGGAGCTGTACGCACCTGGACCGGAGTCCGCGCAGCTGCGCCAGTTGCTGGAGCAGAGGCCGGGCTCAGGCGTACTAAGGCGCGGGCGTACGGTTCTGGTAGAAACGTTATTCTTTGTGACGGTGCGTAAGAGCCTCTTCTAAGCGTGTAACTGACTACTGATATATCTATTTGAACGGCCTACAGGACGCCGAAGATCCGGTCCCCATCCCCCTCATCGGGGTGATAGACTCCACGGGGATGGAGCTCGAGATCCCCGGGCCCGCCGTGCAGCCTGTGCTAGCGCAGGCGATTCCGCTTCTCAACCGCTACAAGGGCGTACGAGCGACCCGCAAGCCATGGCCCGTCTTCGACCTCTACAACCCGGCCTGGCAGACGTTCGTACCTTCGAAAATGAGCCCTACCTTCCCCGTTCGATTGCAACTCCCCCTACGCGACATCCCCGTGTTCAGGGACGCCACGGTCGAGCAAACGGAGCACGTCCTCGACTACGCGAGGGGCCGGCGCGCCATCGACCCCATGTGCTCGTTGAAGTACGGCTTCATCGGGCTGGACTTTATCTGGCCTGTGGGCCTCCAGGAGCCGCGCACATACATGGAAGCCGCGTGGAACGTGTTCCCCTGGCCGTATCCGTTGGTCACCGTAGCTGTGCGACCACAGCTCGGCGAACCTGGCTGCGTGGTGAAACTGGCGGTGGAGCCAAGGGAGGAGCGTGCGGCTAGCGAGGAGAAGGACGAGGAGGGCGTGGACCTCGGCGTAGACGACGATTCTGAAGGGGAGGAACGGCTGTGGGAGCTGGATTCAGACGGGTACTAGTACTAAGGCTGACTTCGTTGCGAATTTCATACGGTTGTGATTACTTGTAGCGCGTAAAATTGTATTCTACTCATGTATCTCTCTACGTGTAACCGGAGAAATGCTTCGGTTTGCTATCTATGTACGCCAGCACGACTTGTAGAAGGGTCTCTGCTGTTGAGCGAGCCATGGAACCTGATCAGCCGCAGCGCGCGGCGGTGGGCGCTTATGATCATCTTCCGTCCAAACGTCTTGCGTCGACCTTCAGATCTGTCAAACCAACACCCATCTCCTTCCAATCTTCTTGCACCGCTATGTCTACCGCATCCCGCATCGACGACCGGCTCGTCAACATCATCGCTCAGACCGGACTACCTACTTTTGAAGACGCTTGCATGCATTCCCGATCTTGCAAGATATGTCGGGTGATCGACCATGTCACGGTTGTCTGCCTCGAGAGGGAGCGCTTTGGGTGGTTATTTGACTACGTGAGTGCTACGCCCGCAGTCTCATGATGTGCTACTGATGCTTGTCTCCAACGCGTTCGTCACTCAGTGTCCGATGTTCGACTTGACTGGGTGCCGCATGAAGCCCAGCAAAATCCAGGCGAGCGAGGAAGACCTAGGCTCAATGATGGAATACGCGTACAAGTTGGGTAGCCCTCCCAGGTTTGGCGGGTGGGTTCTTATGGGCGCGATCTACGACTTCTACGGCGTCATGTGTCCGCGGCCTCTGATAGATATGTGGCCGGAGAGTACCGCATCGGCGCAAGGGAGGACGGCGCTGGTTGAGGCAATGGTTTACGTTCAGGTACGTGGTAACCCTCACTGATGTTGGCGCGCTCACTGAACACCGTGTACAGAACGGCTATACGCCTGTCTCTGTTCCGCTCATCGGCGAGGTCAACGCGACGGGCTCGGAGATCGTGATACCGGGACCGTCTGAGCAACCGATGCTCGCTCAAATGTTCCCGAAGCTGAACGCATTCAAGCCACGGGAGTTCCCAACGTACGCTGAGATGCTCGAGCCACGAGTAACGACCTTCGACCGTTACAACGCGTCGACGCAGACGTTTGAGCCGTCGCGTCTGCACCAGACGTTTCCGATCCGCCTCCCCCTCCCCCTGGACAACATCCTCGTCCTCAAAGATTCGACGGTGCGGCTTACGCTGTATTCCCAGAACTACGCCACGGGGGAACAGCCCGTTCATCCGATGTGCTCGATGAAGTATAACTTCATCGAGCTGAATTGGATCTGGCCTGTAGGCCTGGGGAAGCGTCGCGAGATCATGGAGGCTAAATGGGCCGTGGTGACGAGAGAGGCTCCGATGGGCATAGGGGCAGAGCGGGCGCGAGTGGGGGAAGTGGGCTGTGTTGTGAGGACGGCGGCGGAAGGGAGGGAGGGCCGCTTCAGCATAGATAGAGCGTAGATTTGTGCGATGACGACTGGAAGTAGTGGACAGTTCTGAATGTATATTACGGTGTATTACTTGCTATTGATGCCAGGCTTCTCATATTTTACGATTTCTGAGGACCCATGAGCTTAACAATCTCCTATGAGTGGCCGGCGATATCGGCGCTTAAGGGTAGGCGTTCGCTCATAGGCCTTTACGCCACTCTCAGACATCTCTCAACTCAACCTCCATCACGCTATGTCCACCCCCATTCCTGTTGACCGAAACCTCATCGCCATACTCGGTGAGCATGGACCTGGATTCGAGTTAGCCTGTACACGGTCGCAAGACTGCAAGGTGTGCCCCGCCATTGACCACGTCACTGTGGTGTGCTTGGAGGAACAACACTTTGGCTTGCTCTTCGACTATGTGAGTACCAGTTCAAACTACTCATCAACACAACTTCCGTCTGACGTGATGATGTTTCAGTGCTTATTGTCCGACATCTCTCGTTGCCCCATGAAACCCAGTCGCGTCCAGTCGTCCGAAAAGGAGAGAGCTTTCATGCTCGAGCGCGCGAAGGCACTCAAAGGCGGTCCGAGGTTCGGAGGATGGGTATACATGGGGATGGTGCGCGAGTTCTGGAAGGAGAGCAACAGGGGAAAGCGTGCTTTGTCCCTGTTCTCCCCAAGCAGCGCGTGGGCGGAGGGGAGAACAGCGCTGGTGGAGGCCCTGATTTACGTTCATGTGCGTGTCATATTTCTTCTAATCTTCATGCACTACTTACAAACATGTGTGCGTGACAACAGGAGGATTATTTTCCGGTCTCTGTCCCTCTCTTAGGGGAGATCAACAGTACGAAGTCGGAAGTGACTATACGAGGGCCGTATCATCAACCCCTCCTCTTGCAGCTCCTCCCGGGTCTGAACCCGTTCAAAAGGCCACCGAAATCAGGCCGCCTTCCCATCCCCGTCCTCGACCCCTACGAACCGTCTCTGCAAACGTTCAAAGTGTCAAAAACAGAGGAGTCGTTCTGCATTCGTCTCCCCCTGCCTCTCACCAGCGTCCTGGTGCTGAAGCTCTCCAGCGTTGCGATGACGCTGTTGGTGATCAACTTCGCAGCTGGAGCAGAGGACATGCCGCCGCTGTGCTCGATGAAGCGCAACTTCATCGAGCTGGACTGGATCTGGCCAGTGGGACTTGCAAAACGTCGCGAATATCTGGAGGCAGAGTGGAGCGTGGTGCAGATGCCTGATCCCAAGGGTCTGGTGGCAGTGCGTCCTGGGCCTGGAGAGGCCGGGTGTCAGCTGCGACGGGTAGGCGAGGGCAAGGAGGTGCGCTGGGAGGAGCTCAATAAGAAGGGCTTGGATGCGGAGAACCCCATCATTATCGCCTGAGCGGGACAGGGACGTAGGAACAGGAGAGGTGCGATTCATGGGGTCAAAACTGTAATTCTGTAACGTCTTATTTCATTGATTGTATTTGAATACTCTACTACATGGTCTTCGTGGAAAGTGATACTATCATGAGATGGCAGCCCCTCAGAATTGCGAAATTGAACTAAAGCACCAACTCAGAGCGAAGTCAACGCTCTTCTGGGAGCCTGAGAAGTGGCCGGGCGCTATGTGTGGCTTGGGCGCTTGGAGGTGAGAACTTGCTTATAATCCATCACCTTTGATTGAGACGTGTTAACAACGCTCTCAGACCTCTTCCAACACGCCTCAACACTTCCTCACTGCAATTCCATCTCCCTATGCCTGCCTCGCCTATCACCGATGCCCGTCTTTTCAAGATCATGGGCAAATTCATGGAATATGGATTCGAGAGGGAGTGCAAGTTTGCGGCACCGTGCCCAATGGCCCCTAACACTTTCCATGTTACGGTGGTCTGCCTGGAGAAGCAGAACTTTGCGGAGTACTATGACTACGTGAGTGCTTCTGAACTGGTATCGTAGTGGCGTTGTGCTTAATGCTTCTCCATCCAGTGTCTTATGAACCGGTGCCCTATGCGGCTCAGCGCCAGTCAGATCAATCCAGACCGCGTCGCTGACATGTTGGGCCGCGCCGCAGCACTGCGCAGGCCTCCTGCCAAGTTTGGGGGATGGGTGTTCATGGGTGTTGTTCCCGAGTTCTACAGTGATGGCAGAGCGATCCGTCGTCTGCTGAATCCAAAGGCTAAGCCCGGGGGATGATGCACCCGCCGAAAGCAGTGTTGGTTGAGGGGCTGATGTTTGTATCGGTGCGTCTCAGATGTCTTTGAAAGCTCGCTCCGTTCCTGATAGACACGTTCGGCATATCGTACAGGACGGGTGTGACCCGGTTCCAGTACCCCTTATTGGGATTGTTGACCAGATGGGGATGGAGTTGGAGATTCCCGGACCGTATGAGCAGCCCGTCTTGTCGCAGGCATTTGAGCTGGTCAACAGGGAGACAGCATTCGACCTCTACGAACCCAAGATGCAGACATTCGTGCCTGACCACATCATCAAGGGGTTTCCCATCCGCCGGCAACTCCCTCTCCAGAGCGTCCCCGTTCTCAGGGAGTCCGAGGTCCAATTCACCCCATTCTGCCACTCCTATGCGATTGGAGACCAGAAGAGGGCCCCCATGTGCTCCATGATGCACGACTTCACGGGGATTGAATGGATCTGGCCGGTGCGCCTTCCGAAGCCCCGCAAGTACATCGAGGCGGCCTGGACTCCTGCGGCGACGCCGACATTGCGGGCAGTGCGGCCGCAAGTTGGAGAGGATGGATGCGTGGTCAAATGGGCAGGAACAGAGACCGTGACAGAGGAGGATGCTGCCGATGATGAATAGGCTGGGGAGCAGCTGTGGAACTTGGGAGGGAGGACCGCTTCAGCGTAGACAGAGCATAGATTTTTGAACGGTCAAAATTGACGATGACGACTTGAAGTAGTGGACCGTTCTGATTGTATATAACGGTGTATTACTTGCCATTGACGCATGAGATGTTCAATGCTTGAACTTGATTTGATAAATGATTGAACTTGGTTGGCCAAAGCGCTTTATAGTGCACCAGCAGCGGAAACATTTTAAACCTCAAACCAGATGGTAAAACCACTTATCATTGCTATACAGACAGCGAAAGCTGCTTCAAGAAGTTACAAAGGCTCGCAACAACTCTCGATCTGTTTCAATACATCGGAATGTGTCCCAACGGGTTGAAGGTTTTCCCAATCTGTTGGGCGCCCCAAGTGTTTTTCCTGATGTGCCAGTGGGGGCGTTGCTGGGGCAGCGGAGTGTGTGTAGCTGAACGACCTTCACGAACTTAAGTTAGCGGGATGATGCATGCCTGGCCTTGCAAGTGCACAGCCGCCGTCACGGGATTGCGTCCGCATCGCGCGTTTAGCTGTTGGGCGGCGTGGCTTATAAGGCTATGTATACTGAGCCAAACGCGTTGACTTAGCGTGGTGAGATCGACGTAAGTTGGTATACTAATCGGCCGAAATCGATCTCATTCTATGTAAGTTGGCGACAGAGGAACGTAGGGTGACTTGGGCCGCGGACACAGACTGCGAGACTCGGGACCTGACAGCTAATAGACAAAAAACAAACACTAGAAGTGAGAGCCACGGACAGAGCAATGGACAGAGCGATAGACACAGCGATAGACAGCGATAGACGATAGACAGCGATAGACACAGCGACAAGAACAGCGACACAACACACAACTCGTATCGTACAGTATAAGGACTACTCACGGTATCGTACACGGGCAATGATGAGATTATGTCTCACCGTCATGTCACCCTCCTCTCAGCCGTCCGCGAGATGCACTCGGCCCTCGAGATGCACCCTGCCCGCGAAGTGCACTCTGCTCGCGACTTTGCGCGCGGCTTTGCTCGCGACTCTGTTCGCGACTCTGCTCGCGACTCTGCTCGCGACTCTGCTCGCGACTCGGCCCGTCGCGAGCACGCTCGTTCGCTTGCTCATCTTCGGAGCCACCGCGACTCGAACGCTTGCGCTTCTTGACGTATTTCTCGAGGCTCATTAAGCCTGCGCGTGAGTCTTTGGTGGAATCGAGCTCCAGGGGAGTACCGCTGGTACTGCCTTGCAGAACGCTGACTTCTTGACCATGGACCGAAGTGTTGGCGCACAGGCGGTCCCCAGCCGTGCCCTCGCTACCGGCCAAGATCTCTTGTAAGACCTCGGGCACGAAGGTGTCGGCGTCTTCCCCCAAGGGATCCGTGTCAGGTTCGACCAGGTCGTCGAAGTACTTCAGCAATTGTTCGTGCATCGCTTGTCGCTCCTCCTCTCCTGGGGCTTGCTGGAGCGCACGCGCGAGGACTTCCTTGTTGTTCCCGTGCGACATGAGCTTCGCGAGAAGAACTAGCTTCTTCCTCGCCCCGATTCGTACCTTGTCCATCAATGCGTCGACCTGGCGTTGTTCCGTCTCGTTGTAGGTCGGTAGGATAGGCTAGAAAACGATCAGTGAGCTTAACGCTGCGTAGAATTAAAACTTACAATGGCGAAGCCTTTTGCCACCCAGACCCTCATGTCCCATTGCTGGGCGACGCCGTCCCGGAACGTCTGCAGCTCCTCAATGGGGATATAAAACCACCAAACGCGTACCGCCCCGAAGAATACTGCGTCTTTCTCCGCAAGCCATGGGCCGGCACCCGGGATCAACCCTGAGTTCTGCGTGGCCAATTGTTCGTATCGCTTGTGGTCGACATGTAGCTCGGAGAGGTGGTAAGC
Source organism: Fomitopsis serialis (assembly GCF_022376445.1). Classification (NCBI taxonomy): domain Eukaryota; kingdom Fungi; phylum Basidiomycota; class Agaricomycetes; order Polyporales; family Fomitopsidaceae; genus Fomitopsis; species Fomitopsis serialis. Next base: position 445,714 of record NW_025954981.1, on the reverse strand, counting down.
GTCCTGCGACGGAGCCTTCCATTTCGTTGTAGGGCCATGACCCGGCTGGATTTCTTCGATATTAAAGCAGGTGATCGCGACGAGTTGCGGCCGTTGCTTTTGATCGGCATCCTCGTCCGCACCCTCATCCTCGCCTTCGCGCTCATCCACATCCCCGCCGTCGCCGTCATCGCCCTCACTATCATTCCCGCCATCGTCTTGACCCCCATCCCCGCCGTTGTTTTTGATGAAACGCTCCACCACGGCCAGGAGCTACACAAGCAATGTCAGCAAATACAGTACATAACCTCGAATGCCCATTCTTACATACCTTTGACAGCGCTCCATCCTTTCCATTGCGATCGTAAAGGTCTTGAGACTTCGCGGTTTCATTGATCGACGTGACGAGCAGTTGACGCCCCACTTTGATTGTCTCCACCACATCCGCTACTTTCTTCCCACCTCCTTTGCCCCGCACGGACGCATACTCCGCATGGTCGATCAACATGGCGAGTGCTTTTGCAACCCAGTCCGGCGGAGCATACTTCTTGAACCACCCCCTGCTGATCATCGACCTAAGCAGCGCTACGAGACGGTCGTGGAGGTTTGTTGGCGACATGATAGTTAATATGTTTCCGTCTCTATCATACTCAAAGCTGAGTTCTCAAGTATTAGTACGGCTACATAAAGCTTGCGGAGAAGAATACTCACTCGAACCTATTGAGATCGTCGTGACTCTCCAGATATTCCTGCAAGTTCTTCCAGTCTTCCTCGGTGAAGTTTGCGGTGGTCTGAAAGCCGAAGATATTACTTATAGGTATAGCTAAGACGCTGACAGAGACTTACGATGTCGCCGATGTTGTCTGGAAGATCGAGGTGATGGTCTCCGAAAGCCTTCCGGATGACGAGGGGGTACGCCTCCTCGTTGTCAGTCCGAAGGGTTTGATCTGTCGTTGCTACAAATTAAGAGTGTTTTTTAACCTCTGCTATGCGGAACGATAGCAAACACTCGGGAACTGATTATGGGCGATGTAAGTAACTCACCTCCCTGTGCGGCGATGGGTTTCTTGGCGCTGTCTGCCCTCTGGCTCTCGTTGTCTTTGTAACTGGATCGAGCTGGTTGATTGACGTCTCAATGTCATCGAATTACGACTGAAATAATAATCAAAGGCTTACCTACAGGGCTTCCGCGCTGATAGTTCGAGTAGATGCGATCCCCCTTCGCTCTGCCTTTGATGCGAGGCTGGGGAGCACCAGTACTCGGTGAGCGACTGGTGGATCGAGTGGTTGAGCGCACTATAGAGGTAGGAGACATTACCGTTCGTGACAGTGCCTCACAGGGCAGGGACTATGAAGAACTCGAGAACCTGACACGGCACCAGTCTTAGTCAACGGCATGTGTAGTCAAGTGACGATGCCTAGGTGCACCGCCTACGTGTCCCATTCTCTGCCCCGGCCCACACCTTCCAAGCCACTCTTGGTAGTGTTTTCTCACTGCACGGACCTAAGGTGGGCTAATCGATCTCTCATAGGCCACCTCCCACCTCATGACGACGCTTCGCCAGCCCAAAGTCCCGACCCACCGCGTCCGTTAATCCGAGGTACGCGCGCCCCTGTGCCGACCCGGCACGCTGGCCTGTGGCGTGGGTTGTGCGCAACGCCGGAGGCAATGGCGTTGCACACGCCACACGCCGTTACTCGCAGGGGCAATGTTTCATCAAAGCGCGTACCGTAATGACGGATGATAAGTAAAAGTGATGAAGTCCGTACTTACCTCCGTACAAAACACGAAACGCGGGCTGTTGAGAGTGCCCAACTACGCGTACTCAGCCCAATGTATGTGACCTACGTCAAGTGAATGTAGTCAGCTGAAGAACAAGAAGGAAAAAGGTACGGTACGGATTTCAACTTGAGATGGATGTTGGAAGCGAAACGCAACGTCCAACGCGCTTATTTGGCGCGTCCAAATCTGCCAACGTAACGTAAGGACATGTGAAGTTGACATATTCAGGGACCTTGCTTTTTTGCGAGGATTTTCAACCCCTCCCTCGTCTCTTACCTCCAGTCCGCATTCCAGTGCGTGTTCATTTCTATGCTTGTACTTTGAGAACTAAAAGAAATATCCGGAATAGATATGGTGAGGAGAAAGCGCACCATTGAGGAGCTCCTCGGCGATACGTGCGGGGCCTGTCATGAGACGTTCCGGACGACCCAAGGCCTCTCAGCGCACCAGACCATGAGCAAAAAATGCGCTTGGTATAAAAAGGGTAAACTGAAAGAGATCTTCAAGGTCAAGGATCGCCAGGAAATATTAGATGATGGCGCAACATTTGAACACGCACGGTAAGTCCATAACATTGCCTCAGGAACTCCGTCAATTCAACAAGGTATATATATACTCACTCACTGAAATGTCGAGTAGAACGGACCAACATGATTCTACCGACGGTCCAAGTCATCCGCGGGAACAAGAAGAAATCCAGGACCTGGAAGACGAGGATGAAGACAGTGAACTTGCCTCACTATATGATTTCATCGAGGTCTGCACACCTCCCGAGCCGCCAGGCGATCCAGGAGGCGATGGCAACGGCGAGGACATGGCAGGGCCCTCAACTAGATCGACCAGCACCAGAAGAACCGCTCTGTCGCTTGATGACAATGAGGATGAGCGAGTGGTGGATGAGGATGAAGAAGCGGGGAAAGTGACTCACGTCAACGCAGAAGTGCGAAGGAAGTGGCTTGAGCATAGAGAGGGAGGATCCTCAGGTACGTCGTAGTGTTGTTCCTGGCAGTGGGCACAGTTCTAACCGTAATTACAGCTGGTGGAGTATTTGCTGAGCGTGCAGAGCACAGGCGCGTTGGCGAGGATGCAGAAGAAGACCCAGACCGTGAACGCACTGCTGAACAGTCGGAGAACCCTTGGAAGCCATTCGAGTCCGAGATGGATTGGCGATTTGCGTCGTGGGCAATACAAGAAGGCCTGACCCTCGGTTCCATTGATAGAGCGTTGGAAATCCCCGGTGTGAGTGCCTTCAGTATCTTAGTAATATCTGCTGACACACCTCAGTTGCAAGAGAAACTCGGGTTGTCGTATCATAACAGCCGAGCTCTTCTCCAGCGTGTCGACTCACTTCCTGAGAGAGCGGAATGGAAGGAGCAGATCCTCTCGTTCAAGGACCGTCCGAAGGAGAGGCATCTTCTCCAGTTCCGGGATATCATACAAGCAATACGTACCTTGCTAGGCAACCCGGAACACGCTGATCAAATCGTGTACCGACCGCGGCGGATTTTCTCAGATGCATCCAGGAAGCACCGGCTCTACAACGAGATGTGGACCGGGCGTTGGTGGCACGCTGTGCAGGTGAGTACTGCCGCATCAGTAGAACGCATATATTTTCTGAATCAAGTGTAGAGTCTCTTACCTGCAGGCGCAGCTGTCGCGCCGGTCATTATAGCTACAGACAAAACACAGTTAACGCAGTTCTCCGGAAACAAGGCAGCATATCCGGTGTACATGACCCTCGGTAATATTCCTCGATCTCTGAGGCGCAAGCCATCGGAAAATGCCTGCATACTTATCGGATACCTATCAGTCGACAAAGTCGGCTCGGAGGGTATCACGCAGCGCAAGCAACGCGCGCTGGTGCAGCAACTGTTCCACGCCTCTGTTCGGGCGATCTTGGAGCCGCTTGTCCAGGCCGGAAAAGAAGGCATCGACGTGACCTCGGCCAACGGAGAGGTTCGACGAGTGCACCCAATTCTTGCCGCCTACGTCGCGGATTATCCGGAGCAATGCTTGGTAACTTGTGCCAAGTCCGGCACTTGCCCCAAGTGCCAGGTCCCGGAGCAGCTGCTTGAATCCGCAGCCGCAGGTACGCCCCGTACTTCCCTCTGGACCTTGGACGTGCTCCGCCTCGCCAGTGAGAAAACCCAGGGGCAGACAAGCTCGAACGCGTACACTCGAGCCTGTCAAGACCTTAACGTTTCCGGCTACGTCGTACGTCCCTTCTGGCGCGATCTACCGTATACCGACATACACTCCTGCATAACCCCTGATGTACTCCATCAGCTGTACCAGGGTGTTCTTAAACACATCATCGAATGGTGCACGGAACTCGTCGACGAGCGCGAGCTTGACCGGCACATCCGCTGCCTTCCGCCCGCATTCAGTACCCGCCACTTCAAGAACGGAATTTCCTCCCTGTCCCAGGTCTCGGGGACCGAGCGTAAGCACATGGCTCGCATACTGCTTGCCTGTCTGGTCGGCAAGATACCGAAGAAAGCAATCCTCGCTTTCAGGTCTATTCTAGACTTTATTTACCTCGCGCAATACACCACTCACGACGACACGACGCTCCAGTACATGGAAGACGCCCTCAAGACCTTCCACAGCAACAAGACCATTCTTGTCGATCTCGGAGTGCGCGATCATCTTAATATTCCGAAATTCCATTCATTACTTCACTACGTTGACGCAATCCGACTACTAGGCACTACGGATAACTACAACACGGAGGCGTTTGAACGCCTCCACATCGACTACGCGAAGAAAGGGTGGAGGGCATCAAACCATCGCGATGCGCGTCCGCAGATGGTGCGTTGGCTGGCACGACAGGAGAAGATGGTCGTGCTCAGCTCAACCATCCACCGCTGGCTCAGGAGTACTGGCCGCGAACGAAGAGATGATGTCTCCGTTCGTCATGCGGACGACGTAGACAATCCAGATCAAGACAGCGTATCAGGCTCACGTCATAACGGTCGAATTAAATTGGCGAAGCACCCCTCTGCACCCCTCCAGGCTCTCCCGACCATCGTCGACAAACACCATGCACCCGGCTTCATCGACACCCTCGCACAGTATATCTACACGCTGAAGAATGGACGACCTCTAGCCTCCTCACAGCTCAACAACGCCATCAACCATATGCCGTTCCAACGCCTCGATGTCTTCCATGGCTTCAAGTTTACGCCCGAACCCTTGACCGACGACACACAGGAGACCGACGCAGTGAAGGCAAGGCCCGCCATAGCTAAACAACCTGCGCGTTTCGATACTGTGGTTGTGCTGCAGGAGGACGACGCTGAAGCTACTGGGCTGCAAGGTACACATGCTCTCTACACATCTCATAGCGAATTAACGTAATTGCTCCGACTCTACAGGTACACGCATCGGACGCATCAAAGTCATATTCAAACTCCCTCAAAACATCAGGGATCCTCGAACCCTCAGGCCGCTACAAGCTCCATCCGAATGGGCTAGCCAGGGGCCACTCGCGTACGTAGAATGGTACTCTAAGTTACCTACGCAAGCCGATCCCATACATATGATGTATCCTATTCACAAACCTCCCCTTCGCGCCAATGGGCATCCCGTTGGCGGGATTATTCCTCTGTCGGTCATCCGTCAATCGTGTCAACTCGTTCCATGTCCCCCTGGATCTACACGTACTACCACGAATCGCGAGAGCTTACCGGACGACTGGGATACGTATACTGTACTGGATAAGGCTACTAAATTCTGGCTTAACAATTGGGCATCTAAGTACGCGTACCAGACGCTATGGTAGATTACTTACATTGAATAGTACTGAGCAACAGTTGTGACCGCCAATCTCACACAAGTGTCTGGTCTCTTAACAGCTCTCATTGAATGAACGGTCACAACGCAATACCAACGCTTCATGTTTCTTCAGAACGCATTTCCGTACTTCATACCACTTGAGAACCATCACCACCTTAAGTCGATCGCTGTCGGCATTCTCCGAAATGGGCGCTTCACACTTCGGTCCTCATCAACAACTGCGGACCACCTCTGCTACCTCGCTCACCTGCCTTCTCCCCTGCTTGCCCTCAGCCGCTCCTCTACAATCCTGCTCAACAGTCCACTTCCCCATCTACTGACTGGTGCCCTTTTTTGAAATCTTTTCTTATCGGCCGTCGACTTGTCGCCCTTCTAGCGGTACGACCCGCGGCATCGCTTTGCAGTTGATTAAAGTAAGTCCATCTCTGCATCGTTCGCAAATAGGCTCGCTGACTTCGCATTGAAGGGCCTGTGGTGGTGGGCGAAGGCCGACGAGCCTTGGCAATGCCTCGCCACCTGTATGCCAGAGCTCATCAATGCGCTGGATGCGCACGACCTGCTTGCGTACGAGTGCGCGCTGCCCGTGCATGGATTGATGCCCAGCAAGTAGATACAGCTCACGAAGGTGCGTTGCGCGCGCCGCAAGTAAGCTGGTAGGCGGGCGAGAAGGTGACGGGGCACACGGGCGACCGGGTGGGTGTGAACTTGAAGGCGAACGACCGGGCGCACAAACGGGCCAGTGAGCGGCAGGGCGAGCAGGTGAGTGAACGAGCAAACAGTTGAGCGGACGAGCTGATGAGACGACAAGCGGGCGAGTGGGCAGACCGGCAGACGGCCTTACAGCAGGGCACACCACACGCCGACCACGAGCGCGGTGGGTGAATGCCCAGTGCGCAGACACGGTCAGCGGACGAGGACGCACGCACGCACGCAGGCGGGGGACCGGGCGGGTCAGCGGGATTGCAAGCGGACGGGTGGGCCAGCGGAAGGGTGCGTAGGGTGCGCAGACCAGGAAGCTAAGAAAGCAGCGAGAGGTGCGAGCAGCCCACCTGACGAAATCACCGCACTCCTTCGCTCCGCCCTCCCATCGAGCATCTCCGCGATCCGTAGGCACCTCCTTGAGCAGATCAAAGCCGCAGCCGTCCAACGGTGGAAGGAGTCGCCCCGTTTCGAAGCCCTTGCACGCATAGACCCTGAAATGCCGTCGAAGAGGTTCAGTAAGCTCGTCGCACCCCTCCCTCGTCGACATGCCAGCCTCCTCATTCAGCTCCGAACCGGACACGCACCGCTCAACTACCACCTCCATCGCATCCGCCGATCCGACACAGCGCGCTGTCCCGCATGCCGAGCCCACCGAGAGACCGTCCGACACTTCTTCCTCGAGTGCACGGAATACGCTCCACAACGCGCATGGCTACGACGCAAAATCGGAAGCCGAGTACGATCTCTCAGGCACTTACTCTCGCAAGCCGACACCATCCGACCGCTTTTCCGCTATATACACGCCACCGGCCGTTTCGACCACACCTTCGGAGGACTTGACTTACCAAACACCGAGGACGATGAGTGACGACGATCTCCTATCCCACGCGCATCCTTAATACCCCACTGTAGCGATTTGCACACGGACACTATACATAGTAAATGGACTCTACAACACGAACTAATCGAACTACTGTACATATGCTATAACCCAATCCATCCCAACCGGCGAAGTCGCCTCTCCGTAGGTGTACCGAGCCAATGATTAGCTAGGCACCCTCGCATCAAACCCAAGTAGTATAGTACATGTATATAGTCCGAGTCTACATAGGGCTTCGCCCTCAAATGACGATAAACGGGATTACCAACCAACCAGGGTGCGTAGGCAAGGGGACGGCAGGAGAGAGGGCAGACAGCGGTGGACGAGCAGGTGGGTGAATTAGCAGAAGAGCGGGGGCAGGCGAGCAGGCAGGCGGGGACAGGGTGTGTCCACACGCCGACGGCGAGCACACAGGGCAAATGCCCTGCGTGCAAACGCAGCCGACGAACGGACAACTGTAGCAGTACTAGGTCGTGTATATGGATCATATACAAATTTTGGTCATGCATACATGTCTGGTCACCTAAGCACCTAAGTATGTTCGCACCCGCCGACCAGCGTTCATAACACTGTGGTCGAGGGCGAGGCCGAGCGTTCAGCGGGCTGGTTGCGCGATCGCTGTCGCCGTGTCTTCTGGCGCATCGCGTCCTTGCGTTGTTGTTTGTTCACGGTGGGGATCGTGGACTCTTTAAAAGTGGACCGTCTGCCGCGTTTGCCGAGGGTAGACCGCGAGGACGGAGAAGGGGGCTGGTGAGCGAGGGCCCCCTTGGGAGTATTGCCGATTTTCTGGTAGAGTATGACGATCGCTTGAATGGTGGTGTCCGTGATAGAGAAGCCACGCACTCACCTTAACAGCCAAACGCTTGCTGGTTCTAGTGCTCCGGGCGCCCGAAGAAGACGAACTGCCCGCCGCGGTCAACACGGCAAGCTCCGAGCTGTCTTCGTCATCCGAAGAGACGAGATCAATCACCACCGGTGCCCGTGTTTGCTTGATATGTGGCGGCGGTGAACGACCGGAATAGTCCTGCGTGTTGTGGAACCCGCAAAAGACCAGACCGTCTTCCTCGAGCATCGTCCGGTGGACCTCGCTCTTCTCTACGTCGACGCGCTGGAATCCGAGGTATTGGACCTCGTCATCGTCGGGTTGACGGCGGGTCTGGGCTGACATTCTTTGGGTGACAATTATAGATGAGAGGGATGTACAAGAAAGTTGAAGGGTTTGCGAACCAGATGCGAAGTTTGCGGGAGGTTGTTGTTCGTGCAGAACACCTACGTTGCGGCACTACTGCCAGTGGATGCAAAGGCGTTCAGATCTCGATCTTGATCGCAAGATCGCCCAGCGGAACACCAACCGACTCCGAACAAGCCGGAACTCGCAGTCACCCGCCGGTAACCCGCGTCGCCCGCTCAGAAATGAGCTGCGACTCAAATATACTAAAAACAAGTCGAGCGACGCGCTCGACGTGAGCAAGGACGCGCTCGACACGACCGGCGACGCGCTCGACACCAAAAGTGTTGAGCGTTGCAAGCCCGCGTCGTCGGCGGGCGCTCAGAGAGCTAGCGCCCAACGCTCTGCTCTCGACCGCCACCATCTCGCCGACGACCTCCCTCCGGGCACCCGTCTCGACCGCCAGAACGCGTATCAAGGCGCATGTTCTGTCCCAACGGGCAGGAACGCGCGCGTCCGCGTCTGGCCAGCTGAACTGCTGCTGGTTCAGTTAGCAGCGCGAGAAGACGACCTTGCAGGCAATGCAAGACCGCCATCCCCTTCTTCCCCAGGCCATCAACTTCCGCCTGCGAACCCTGCTTTCCATCCTCTCGCCTCATCTCTCGACTCTGGCGACTTCTACCCGGATCCTTGCGACCCAAGCAACGCGCAACAAGGCCGCGCGGCCCAGGACTCGCACGACGCGCGTGCAAGTCCACCACCGAGCAATAGAACCGCGCCGAGCCCCGAGAACACGGAGCCAGGAGAGCAGAGGGAGGTCAAGGAGGAGAGGAAGAGAGAGGAGAGGGGAGGGCGCGGGGCGAGCAGAAGAAACGAGCACGAAGGCTCGACAACCACTGGTACGCCCTCACCGGACGTCTCTGCTTCGCCGCCTCCGCTTCCAGTGCCTGCGCCAGCAGGCGTATCGACGAACGCGAAGCTTGTCGTGCGCTCTGCTGGCCACGACATTGGCACTTCCGCCTCTCGGGACGACTCCCACGTCGTACCAACTGCCTTGGACGGTACCACGTCGGACGCACGCAGCTGCGCGTCCGACGTGCCCGTTTCATCGCCATCTGCCGCAGCAGCAGGCGTAACGATGAACAAGAAGTCCGTCGTGCGTTCTGCTGGCCACGAAGACGGCCCTTCCGTCTTCCGGGACGACCTCATGGTCGTACCCGCAGCTACGCACGGTAGCACGTCGGACATGCACCGCTGCATGTCTGACGTGCCCCGTCCTTCAGCAACCCGCCGCACAGAGGGTATGTCGAGCTTATCGCTCGATGTACACGCTATCAACGAGATCGAATCCGCGTCCGGTGTACTCGCCAACGTACCCGGCGCGCTCGCCGACCTCCCATGCGCGAGCGAAGGTTCCGTGGTGCACTTCACGACCGTGGACCCAGTACGCACGTCACCAGCCGCAGCGCCCGCGTCGGAAGGCAACGCAATGACCAATGAGTTCGTTGCGTGCCTCTCCGTCGCCAAGAACGGGGTGCTAGGCCGGTGTAGCAGCAGGCCCATCGTACCTGCTGCTCCCACTTTGTGAGACGGCGCGTCTGGAGGGCCTTCGAGCTCTACCAGGCCGCCTCCTGTTTCTCTACCACCGCACGCGGCAGATACGTCGAGCTCGTCGCTCGATGTATCCTCCGGTGCCTTCTTTCTGGATGCGCGCGACGCACGCCCGTCTGTGCTGGCCGCCGTCCAGCACGCCCCTACTTGGCGTAGTGACGCACCCGGAGAACATGCCAGTTCTATCGGGTCGTCCGTTTCTCTTTCGACACCGCCTCGCGCTATGCGTACGTCGAGCCCACCGCCCGACGTACACGCAGCCGAATCCCGGGACGCGCGCGACGCACCCTCAAGTGTGTTTGCCGCGACCCCTCAAGTTTCCGTTTCGATGCATACGCATCCACCGTCAGCACCTGCAGTCGATGCAGCGATCAACGAGATCATTGTATTCACTGTCAGAGAACCTCATGAGGTGCTGAATCCATGCGACGCGCTAGTTTACGAGCTCAGCGGCGTTACGACGCACGACGTGTTCGGTGTGCCATCCAGCACGACCGACATGTCTCCCACTTCGACTTCGACTACATACCGTCGTTCTACAAGTCGCCGCACAGTGGGTACGTCGAGCTACGGCGTACTCAAGGATGTACCCGGCGTGTCATCCGACCCCTTACATGCGACCGAGGTGTACCCCACGACCACGAGGGTGCACCCGGTACGTACGTCACCAGTCGCAACACCCGCGTCGGAAGGCCACACTACGAACAACGAGTTCCTCGTGTGCCTCCCTGACGTCAAGAACGGGGTACTGGACTTGTGCAGCAGCACGACCCAGGACTTGAACGACGCGCGTTCAAGTCCAGCTCCGAGCGAGAAGACTGCGCAGAACGCAGGGAACGTCGAACAAGGAGGCTGCGAGGAGATCAAGAAGGGGAAGAGGAGAAGGGAGGAGGAAGGACGTGAGGCGAGCAGAGAAAACGAGCACGAAGGCTCGAGAACTGCAGGTACGACCTCACCGGACGTCCCTGCATGCCCGCCTCCGCTCCCTGTGCCCGCGTCAGCAGGCGCAGTTGTGACGCACGGACCAGCAAGGTCTCGGCGTCCAGTGGACGCCGCCGCGATGGCGAAGACTCGCGGTTCGACCTCGGCATGGCTATGTCGAGCCCTTACATGTCTGATACCGGCTGCATGTACGAGGACTCGACCTCGTGTGAATTCACGTCGACCGGGCGAGTTGCCGAGCAAGGTACTGACCTCATCGTACTCGATAACGAAGCTGATGTCGTGTTCGACGACGCTGACCTCGGACATCTCACGTCCACCTCAATATCGCGATGTTCATCCTGCAATCAATGCCGCCCGATGTACGCACAGGGACAGGACCTCGTCCGTGCGCCATGTACCCTCGAGTACAGCGGGCGCATTTCAAACATCAACCGCACTCCAAGCATTGGGTACGTCAAGCAGTACTACTGATGGCACGACGTGTGGATGCTACGAAGCAGTGCACCTCTGCTGGTGTACTCTGCGAAGCACCCGGACTAACTCTTACCTCTGCACCATCTGATCGGCAAAGTACGTTAAGCTAGAGCATTTAGATAGGTAGCAGTACATACTTCTTCAACGGCTCTCAATGGGGCATCATAGATACTTCAGACATCTTAAAAGTAAGGTCTTAAGATTGTATAATGCTTGAAGGCAATTTCAGAAGTCTTCAGGGTACTTCATGAAACATCTGACGCATCCCGATGACATAAATCTATGAGATGAGAGGAAAAGCCGGTTAAAGATTGCCAAAGTGTGATTAAGGGAAATGGGTTTTTCCTGATGCCCCTGGAGTATCACAAGTTTCGCCAGGCCGTGGATGAGCAGTGGGATCTCACGAGGATCCTCACGGAGTTTGTATTCATGGTAAGTAAATCATAATCTATGCTACAGTACTAACCATGTAAGCCGGCAGGAGATTCGTCTGGACAAGGAGTCCACCGACCTGATGCCCATCGTGAGCCCACAACTCAGCCCACCCGATGCCGTGCGTCGCATCAAAGAGCACCTATCTAGGTTGTTCGTGCTCATGTACAACCTTCTGGCCGCTGTGAACGACCGGGAGGGCGATGTTCAACAAAGGGCCGCTTTACACCGCTTTCGCGGTATCAAGGAACCCGGCAATAAGGTCCTCTTGACTATCGCCAAAGAGGACCTACAGGGTTACTCGACGACCTTGCCGAGTCTTGACCCGGGGACCCCCGCCGCCGACATGGTGCTGCACATGCAGCACAACTTCTCCTCCGCTTTCGACGTGTTTACCGACCGCCTCCCCGCGAACGCCTTGTCGTACGCTCTGTCGGGATGCCGCAAGCGCATGCGCAAGGCCGTCTTGGAAGAGCAAATGAAGGAGAAGCACGCCAGGAACAAGGAGCAGGCCAAGGCCCAGGGAAAACGCGTTCGGCCCAGGCACACGGCCAAGGCGAGTGCGAATACGAGCACGAATACAAAAGTGAAGGGGGCGGGGAATGCGAAGGCGCAGGGTAAACGGGCCGGGCGAAAGTAAGAGGGCGGGCGCCACTGTGAGTAGTATCGTACGCCAAGGACATCTAGTGAAATACGTTCAATATCTGTGTACTCTACTCTCTTCCTGATGCGCTTGGGAATGCTCCATAAAACCGTTCAGAGAGCTTTCTGAGACTTCTCGGGCCCGAGAGCTTCAGCGCTTAACACTTCTCACTTTACCATGGACGCTGGCAGCTCTGACGACCGCGACGTGCTCATATCCTTATCACAAACAGAAATTTCGGACTTGCTAGCACTTCTTATGAGCTTTCCGACGCTACCAACATCCCTTCAAACCACTCGTTCTCGTCTTCAGGATTGCGTAGTTGAGTTTCCTTTACCATCTATCAGCGCGCCAATCGAGCCGGAAGGTGCGTATCCAGTCTTCAGCTGAAGTATTTGGACTCACCACATGCTCAGGCATTATCACGTACACTGACCGCAACACTGCTCAAGGCAATGCCGTTACGAGAGAGCTGGGCATCGCTGGCTCTGATGGGGACATCCAGTCACCCGTATGCCCTGATGGTGAGGCACAGGTTGTGGTTGTTGTATCTGCATACTTACCGTACAGCAGAGAGCAGCATGGATATGAGCGATATGGCTGTTGATGCTTGCAACACGACCGCTGAGACTCAGGCGGCACCACTTGCTCCAGGTGCCGTCGCCACCTCACAGGAGCATTCAAGCCTCCCGGACGGTGAGTACCGCCTAATTCAACTGTGGTTGGGTTCACATACTGAACTCCGACCTCCTCTTCAGGTACGGTGCCATCCCAGGACAACCGGAGCACACGTCGATCATCGAGGAAAAAGACCAGTTCTTCGAGTGGAAGAAGAGCGGACGTAGCATATTGGAAGTGTCGAACCGGAGCACAGGCCGCCCCCAGTAGGCGATGGGTCAATCTCCGCACGCCCGCTGCGCAAGTAACTCCGGTGATAAGTGCATTTATAGCGCAACTAGGTACCGCCATGCATGATGTGGACGCCAACGTAGACGGGATACTGAGCTCCATCAGGAGCAACGATATTCTTGGAGCCGGATTTGCTGACGATTCTCTGTCCTCTATAATGCAGAGATGCGGTCTTGCTGGGAAGCGTGACCTCACCATGAATTTTCTACTGATGATCCACTACATACAGCTGGTGTGCAAGTGCACTGTGTAAGCACTTTGTATCGCTCCTAATCAATGTTCGAGAACGCTAAACTGCATACACAGTTTGAAGCGTCGAGACGACATCAACAGCAACGCAGAAATCTGGCGAAGACATGTGGAGGGTATGCAAGATGCGCCAAGCCAGCGTACCTTTCGGCATTGGGTCAAGTCAGGCAGTAAATTTGCAGCTGTCGCCGCGGGCGGTACGTTCCTCATGGTTTTCATATGGATTATGGATGACGTGTTTTCCAAAGGATCCGTGTATATATTGATAATCATTGCCTGTGCTCAGTTGCGGCTCGACCTTGAAAAATCTGTCGATGATTTCGCGTGGCAATTGGCAAATGTGCTGCGATGCCCAGATGTCTGTGAGTTTCTTCACTGGGAAAACATTCCTGATCAATGCTAATACTGCTGTCTCTCACTAGCTACAACGTGCGGTCAACTGATCACAGAACGTATCATTCCGACCATCGCCCGTATCCGTCACCTTGTATCTCTCCGTTTCGACACCTTGTTCTCGAGGAGCCTTCTCGAGGATATCAACGTCGATTCGGACTACATACTTTGCTCCGATCTCGGCCAATCTGATCGCGTCTTCGGAGCGCTGAGTATGAAGTACGTACTTTCGTCATAGTCTATTAAAATTTGCACATAATACCTTGCATAGCACGTTTGAAGCTGTCGAGAGGAACGCTGAGGCTTGGCTGCCATGCCTGCAGCCCGTAGACCATCAGACTGAATTCCACCTGACGCGGGCCAGTCAGCAACTACTGTGCACCGCAAACGACGATCACTCCGATCCCCTGTCTCCCTGCACTGCGTTGGACGACGACGACGAATGTTACACAACAGGTGTCGTGAACATTGAAGGCGAGACAGCCGGCAAACCTGCATTATCCACGGGAATCTCAGTGACCACCACCTTTGACCTGCAACTCGACGAGCACCGAAAAATTCCTGTTCCTGCCTCTGAGGCGTATTCGTGGACGGAGTCCCGGCGATCTGAAGCCTGTACGGCTCGCGAACCCGACAGCATTGAGGAACTTGAAGAACAGGTAATGTTGAACATTCATGTGACAACAATAGCTCGAAGCTAACGCGTGAACTTTGGACACGTCAAGTTGTCTGAACAATTTAGAAACGGTCGACGCGTGTGCAGCACGCGGTATGTCAGGGTACGCCCGCATATTCTAAAGTAAGTAACCATACCTCGGTGATCAGATATCAACTGACCATGGCATAGAGAACCGCTTCAAATCAAGGACGTCAATGGGGAGCTAATTGCCTGCGTGTTTTCAAACATGCCAGACAGTCTTCGCGCAACACTCAAGGCCAACCTGCTTGCGTGTCTCGATCAGCAGAGACTCAGTCTTGAGGACATGAGCTCAGATGCGACGGGCGAAGAATATTGCTTCCCCGCATTGCATTTCTCATGGTATAACAGACACGGCATGAGAGTAAGTGCAGTACGTAGTCAGTTTCATTATGTTGCTAATCACACTTTCAACAGGGTCATGAAGCCCCACCTGACGTGCATCCCTACGTCGTCGGGAAGGCTGATAACACTCGAATGAACTACGGTCAGCTGCTCCCTTACACCTCAAGTGATATGCGCAAATATCAAGATATCTACGCGAACGTACAAACAATATTCGCAGAAGTTTTCGAGTACATGGGTCAGCAGGTGAGACCATAGCTTCTATTGCTCATAACATATAGTCAATCCCGGTCACAGATCCAAAAGGTCTTACCAGAGAGCTATGCAGGCCTTCAAATGGACGCCGAAGTGCTGCCGGGAAATGCATGTTCGGCCGTGCATCCCTTCTTGTCACTCGTCATCAATTTGAACGTAGCGACTCTTGCTCACAGGGACCATCAGGATAAATCCATGTGCGTTGTCCTGGCGGTCGGGGATTACGAGGGCGGAGAGTTGTGTTTGTATGAACCCGGCCTAGTCCTACCTCTTAGCAATGGGGACTTTGCGGCATTCTCATCGTCGCGTGTTACTCATTATAATCTTCACTTTACTGGCCAGCGCGCTGTGGGGAGTGCCCCCCACATAGGTCCGGACAGTACGTGTATTCCTCATTCTGAGCTCTTACAGTATCACTGTCCCCTCCGAGCACTCAGGGAGCTCTCATTGTTCCCTCCGATACCTTATAACTTACTGTACTTGATGGACTTCGTGCGATCTTGCATTACTTACCATATATAGCAAGTAGATACTCTTAGTCAGCTTTCGTGGCATACAGTGCCACGAAGACAGGTACATACCTTAGTTCTCCCCCACTCCGAATCTACGGCTGCGAGCCTGGCTCGCGCCCATTCTTATCACATTTCTGGAGCTGAGGGCATCTCCCCGAGTTGGTCATCAGTGATCTACTCGGGCCATCAAGAATCTTTCGGACGAACGCAGCGCCACGTAATCGGGGACAAGGACTCGCGGAACGAGTACAGGGATTTGCAGAACGAGCCTAGGACCTCGCGGAACGAGCATAGGACCCGCGGAACGAGTATAAGGATCAGCAGGACTTGCTCAGGAGCTCGCGGAACGAGCATAGGAACTCGCGGAACGAGCATAGGAGCTCGCGGAACGAGCGTAGGAGCTTGCGGAACGAGTACGAGGATCAGCAGGGCTAGCTTAGGAGCTCGCGGAACGAGCACAGGAACCTGCGGAACAAGGAGGGCGACCACGGAACGAGAACGAGGCGACCGCGGAATGAACTCAGCAAGCGTAGTGACTGCAGAGCGAGAGTAAGACACCTTCGGAACGAAGTCAAGATCGAGGCAGGACAGAGTCCCAGGAACGAGTCGGAAACAGAGGGATTTGTGAGGCTTGGAGAACCGAGGACGAGGTCAGCGAGCCTGAGGCATCGTTGTGAGATCACTCCCCGGCACGTCTCCCCTCCACTCTCATAGTATATTCCGATCCACCCATGTCACCTCTACCCCCGAAGCAACGGATCACCCCACCCCTCGAACATCATCGCGCCCGGGGGTATCCCACTCCCGAGCTACACAACTGGAGCCCACCGCGAGGGGTGGTACCATATTCGTGCTTCTTCCGCTCCGCCTACGGCTTCGCGTCATCGCGTTCACAGCACAGGCAAGCACCCACAATCCAATCCATTCACTTCCCATCCACTACGAGTACGTCACATACAGAACGAGGGCTCGCGTTCGATCAAGACACGGCCAGAGTCACTACCGCGACTGTGCACAGGCGAGTCGACATCTGCTATACCCTCCATCATCAGTCCACCATTACGGTGCATGCGGAATCGACGCCAATGCGCGAAGCGGATGTAGTTGCGAGATTGACCGGCGCGACGGAACGGTTCAGGTCTATCACGGAGTCGGCGACTGGCTGTCTTGGAGACGACGGCACGTACGCACTCGACCGCCTCTTCATGGCCTCAGCATCTACAACCCAGACCTACGAGCAAGCTACGGGACGCGCGACCGTGAACTCCGAGCCAGTTACGGCACATGCATGGGACGACCATCTCGCGATGCACACACTCGTCGCAAGCGACACTATCGCCCAATCCATGCAGATACGGAACCACGGCGTCCACGAGACTCGACCAGCCACATGCGCGAGCATTGCCGCGGACGGACAGAGACGGGAGACGACGACACGCATACAGGAGCGAGTTCTTGTGCGTACGGGCAGCGATTTCGTAGTAGCCGAGGACGCTTCTCGCGGTACTAGCAGGACAGTCGACCCGGACACCCACGTCACCGTACGCTCGCATGTTCACCGAGGCAGCTCACTCGCACTTCGCAACTTCTGGAGTGGAGTAGCAAGTCTCACGGCGAGGAAACATGACGGAGCTACCCAGTATGAGGGCCTGACCACGCCGACGAGACCCGGGACGAACACTAGCAGCGACAGTTTAAGCACCCACGAGCAAGTGCTCGGATTCGAAGGCACGCGCAGAGGAGGAAGTGCCGGTTCGCGGGGGCGACACGCGATGAATAGACGAAGTGGCTGGGAGCTGTATGTGGGTAATGCGAGCTCTATGACACAGATGTCTATGGCTACGACAGGCGGTGGTTTGCCCCTACTCGACGAATCCTTCTGCAACACGTCACGTATAACGGGAACAATGTCCCAGCCCGGAGTCGACATGTGCATGGGAAGGGGACCCGCCAGCTTACAGAAGTGGTTAAGCGAATCAGCACCTTCAGAACTAGGCATCAGTACCACGAGCCAGGAGCAAGAGAAGACGCACCCGGCGGGCGGATCCGAACGAAGTCAGAGCCCCATAGCGACGAGTGGATGGCGGGACGAGCAATGTGCTCCGCTAGAATCAGTATATCCGTCGAGCTTGTTGGGCCTGTACGAGTGCGTCACGAAGGGAGATGAGCGAGCGACTTCGGAGGGCGGAGCCTGTCGAGCGACGATCAGCCTCGGGATGCTGAAAACTGCGAGCTACAAGAGCCGGAGCGAGCGTCGGACCTGCAGGACCTGGAGTCCAGCGAGTAACCGAGCACGCGAGCAGAGGATCCAGGGATCAGGGCCAACGAGTGACGCCAGCATCGGAGGCGAGGATTTGCGCAAGCAAGAGGGGCACGCACGGGAGGCGAGCGAGCAGGCGCCATTAGCCAAGGTGCAGACCGCGACTGAGACGTACACAATCGACCACCGTGAGTACAAGACGCACCACCACGGCGCGGAGATAGAGGAAGAGGTCGGGAATCTGCTGGCGGCGCCGAGACGAGTCCTCACGGTCGAAGACGATTACTCACGGCCGGAGGAGGGAACGGGAACTGAAACGCGAGCATCAGGACGGGCGCGAGAAGTGATTACGGAGGTTAGACTCACCGGTGAAATCGCTGGGAGCGACGCGTGTCTTGCAGTGGTCGGTCGCCGACACAGGAGCCCGTTCAGCGAGGTACTGGGTCCGACGCGAGGAGATCGAGGAGGAACGGATGTGCCGTACCTAGTCGACCATGTGCGGACCTATGAGTACTCGAATGTAAGCGACATCGAACGAGAGGACGACGAGAGAATGGGGGCTCCTGGACGCGGCCCAGGCGGGGCGTCGAGCGAGCGAGACGAGCCAAGACCACGGGCGAGAAACTCACGGCGGGCGGGGTTTGCATGCATGGACCTAGCTACGACGGGCATTGCGCAAGGCCGGGATTTCGACGGCGAGCTAGGCAGTGACGAGAAGAGGATGGCGGGCGGTGAGGCTTCAAGCGCAGCCATTAGCGCGTGCAGTAAGGAACAGAAGGAGGTCGGCGAGTTCCTGGCGGCGGCAAGACGAGTCTTCAAAACCGGAAACGACTGGCCGCGGCTGTACCAGCGAGCTGAACAGATGTTACGGGCAACTAGGCGGGTCGCGATAACAGCGCTAAAGGACAGACGTACCGGCAGAAGTCCCATGACAAGCTATCCACCCTCCTCGCGAGTCGACTCAAGCCTCATATCAACTCCACGAGGCACACTATGCATGCAGACGGAGGCGACGCACGCGTCCGACATCTGGCAAGATACCGTAGGGCGGGATAGCGTGACGGCGGAAGAGCTTGATACGCGCAAGCAGCAGAAGCGACAAGCACAGGCGTTCAGACGGGTCGTTATTCGAGCAACAGAGATTACGCTCACCTATGGGATCTCCTCCACCGATTATGCGTACCCCGGACGTTCATCTCCCTCCGCGAAAACTGTCTTGCATGTGCAGGAGCACGCGACGAGCGCATCTGAGCTCGGAGTTGAGGGCGCGCCACTTCCGGGCGGGCAACGGGGCGAGGATGGACACGACTGCGAATGGGAGCATGCTGACCTGGCGAGGGTTCAACGAGGAACCAGGGTCGCGATGGACGAGAGGAAGTACGACAAGATCCGGAGCGAAGACCGCAAGCAGTTACAGGGAGAGTCGGTGGAGAGAGGACTCAGGCGAGGGATGATCGCCCAAGCGCCGGAACCACGGTCTGCACAGCCTACTGGCGCGTCGCTGGTCGCTCAGGTCGCTGAGTCGGCACGTACATTCTCTCCACTCCCGCGTCTCGTCAATACTAGTCGCCCTTTTGGGCATGTTTTCCTCTGGAAGTGCGCGAGAACCCTAGCGGCGGTCCACGGTCACCCCATGGCAAGATCGGGCTCGAAGGAAACGGCGCGTGAGGTTCAAGACCCAGTAGACCCAGATCGACGTGAAGCGAACGCTCGTAGCCAGCGATTCCGTGGTGCGTCGAGTACCCACGCGTTCTCGGAGCATCGCGCAGACGAGCGAGGTCAACCTGAGAGGGCGAGAGACGGGCGAGTCTCGGCACAAGTGAGTTACCGGAAGACTCGCGACTGAACGAACGCGACACAGCAGGTCGGCGGATCGACATGCATCTACTCAAGTGTCCGCCGACGGACCCGGCGATCGCAAACTCGTCGTCGGAGGGAACGCTCACTCACGGACCTGTCCCACTGGCAACGCAAGAATCGACGAGGCAGGCGAGCTGGGATCGCGACTCACACCAGTGCGTTGCATCGGAACGAACAGCATGCGGAAATGGGAGGGATAGCACCGAGAGTTTAGCGACGGACACGGAATGGATGAGCTTCGAGTACGGCGCGTTACGGAGGGAACAGGACGAGTTTAGGAGAACGGTGAGACGGAGCATTGCAGGGCGGAATGGTAGCTCGGAGGCAAGGCAGCAGGACGCGGAAGGAACGTCAAGGTTCGGACGAGTGTCGACAGAAGCTGGAAACCCCGACAACGCCCTCACCACCAGTCGCTGGCTCGCGGGACCGTTGTTCTCGCGGGCCTGGGCCATCGTATTCGCGCGGAAGGAGACGGTACGCGTACGGGAGGCTTCATTGGGGACAACATCCCTTCCGACGCGATCCAAGGAGGAGGGCAAGGGAGCTGGCGTCCACAAGGATCGGAAGTGGGAGAGGGTCGACATGACGCGGAGTTAAGGCCGGCTGTGAGTGACCAGGGCCAGCGGAGGAGCGAGGGCAACTGGCACTCAGAGGTACAGCGGGACATGATGGGACGTATCGAGGACGCGCATACAGGGATTCAAGCTCGAGTTACGCGGAGGGCCGAAGGGAAGAGCATCTATTACGGGGCTACCTACGACAAACGGACGAGCAGATCCATCATGCCCACGGGAGAGTCAGGGCACGCGCATTTGGAAGCCACGGCGAGCCAGCAAGTTCTGTCTAGCCAGACGGGACACGAGTATGGGAGCGAGAGCGAGGACAGCCGAGCAGTTGCGGGTACGGCACGGGCGAGCTCAGGGATGGAGGTTGCGGACTCAGTCGGCCCACGGGAGGTACGGGAGGAGCGAGCGGAAGGAACGCGGACGTCCGGACACAGGTCAATGGGAGGATTTACGCGGCGAAGTGCGAGACTCACCGCGATTGCCTGTAACCACGTCGCGGAAGGAACTGCGAGCGACTCTCAAGACCGAGGGCGCGCGGACGCGGATTGGGCGGACGTGTGGCTAGGCGAGCGAGGTACTCAGCACAGAGGGAACCGGGGAGATCAGAGGACAGAGGACAGGAGCGAGAAGACGGACAGTCGAACCGTGTCGAGTGCAAGCATCGAGCGAACTCGCTGGAGCTTCGAGGTCATGCCTGGCCGGAGGGAACGAGGGGAGACAGAAGAGTCCACGGAGTCCACAAGACGAGAAGCTGGAGTAATCTACCACCCAGATGTACAGCGACAGGGCGCAGACCAGACGAGTGCGCACAGATGGACCGCGCATATCAAGGACGAGAACGGGCATGCCAGGAGGGTCGGTACGACGGACAGCTCAATATACATATCGGAGCTTCCGGAGACGAGATTCAGGATCCTCGAGGACAAGCGCGGTGAGGTCGGGGAGAAAATCGACAGGTATTCGTGGCTGAACAAGAACCTTGGCGTGACGACTCCTGGCGTGGCTGAGCTATGGTCTGGATGGGTCGTTAGCGGGACGGTGGCCTCCCGGGTCATGGGCGTGGTGCGCGTCTTCTGGCGTCTCTCTATAGTGATTGGGATTTGCGTTGTGGGGTGCTCGGTGGGACCGACCGCGGCTTGGCGATCCGCGGCACGGTACGAGGCCTGGGGACCGGAGAATGGGAGGACCGAGGCTAGCGAGTATCAGAGTCTACGGAGGACGGAAGTCAGTGGCGTCACGAGTGATGTAGAAGACCGAACCAGGGCCACGGAGAATGAGCGGATCGATCAAGCGCGGCGCAGACGGAAGAAGGGAGACCGCAGGCTGTGTGTAGGAGTTGAGCCCGAGGTCGTTGCGGAGGGAAGCGTCGGTTTACCCGGTGGCGAGGATAACGAGTGGCGAGGTCTCGGACCGATTAAGGGGGACGCGGAGTCGGTTCACCGGGACACCGAGTGCGGCGATGCGGTGGGGACTATGGTACTTCGAGTCAAACCGGGAATACCATCGGCGTGCGACGAGGCGAGGTCAGGCGAGTCAAGGATGCAGCGGGCCGGCATACATGCGAAGAACGGATACGTCCGGCGCCGTGTAGCAGTGGTAGACCCCCACATCGGTGTCGACAGCAACCAAAGCCAGGACCATGGGGATTCAACAAACAAGGCGCAGGTATCGGAAGGCGGATGGTCGGGGTCGGTCCTCTCGGAAGCGGCGAGCGGTGGCGAGCTAGGCGACGACTTCGATGCCGACGCGAGTGCCCACGAGTTACAACTTGAAGGGCTGGAACCGTGGGACGACCAAGCCGAGTCCGAGGAGGAAGACCACCTACATCAGGACGGGGAGCCAGCAACGAGTCTAGACGAGGGAAGGGCGGGCACCGTGGTTGGACGATCCGATGGCGACGAGCGGCACTTACCGAGCGGGAGGGGGACCAGTGGCCGAGTCGAGGCGGACGTGGAAGCGACAGGCCGTGACGTGTCAGGGTACGCATCTAGGGACATCGTGCGGCAGCGAGACGAAGTCGAGAGGCGCGCGGAGGATGGTCTACGCAAGGAGCGTGAGCAGGGACGAGACGACTCCGAGGACGTCGCGAGGGGAAATGCCTACGAGGGGAGTGTGCAGTGCTGGGGCGCAAGCTTGGAGCTGAGTACGGGGGTGATGACTCGCGAGCGTATCGATCATTGCGATATCCTACCGTCAAGGGGGCTAGCTAACTCAGGAACATCCCTGCAAAGGCAACGCGAAGAGGGACAGATTGGGCAAGAAAGCGACAGACCCTGGGAACCATTGATAGCGGACGGGCTTGCACGGGCGCACGGGGAGATGGACCAGGGCGCGAGCTTGCTGCCGAGTAATGGGGAGGCTGAGCTAGCCGATGAACACGCGGAGCGTAGCGAGACAAGGGAGGTAGTGAGACCACGGGATCGCGTGCAGAAGCCAGGAGAGAGCGGACGTGTCGAATGGGAGAGAATGGCGGAGTACACGCAGGACGGTGATTGTGTTGCTCTGGTCGAGGTGGACGAGTTAACCGGGGCTCGCATGGACCGCATAGACGTACCTCTGGACCGCTCCGCGGCGGACGAGTTGACGCAAACACAGGAAGACACGGACCAGGCCGCGATATTCAGAGCGGCAGAGTCGCAGGGTGCAGCCGAGCCGTCAGCACGCATATCGGGAGAGAGCGGACGTGTCGGGCGCGAGAGAAAGGGCAAGTGCGCGCATGACGGGGATGGGGCGACAGTTCTACAGGTGAACTCGTTCGGGACCAAGGTAGCCGAAGGACTGGTGGGCTCACCGGACACACCAAGGGGACGACACGTAACGGTGGCGAGGGATGATGCGCAGGCTATCGCGGAATCGGACGGGCAAGAGCTGGGACCTCAAGCAGGATTCGTCGAAGCGGGAGAGGGGCATGTACGAGCTCACGGTGACGTGAACCAGCTCGCGAGCTTCCAGCTGAGTAGTGGGGAGCCCGAGTTAGCAGATGAACACGCGCGACAAAGCGAGACGCGGGAGCCAACGAGACGACGGGACCGAGCAAGGACAGTACCGCGCGAGCCAGGAGAGAACGAACGTGCAAAGTGTGAGGGAATGGGCAGGCGAGCACAGGACGGCAATTTCGAGGCCGTTTCGGAGGTCAACCTGGTCGAGATAAGCCAGCATCAGAGCGGATCCTTACTGGGCCGCGCGGACGTACCGTGGCAACAATGCAGCAGCCGTAGCTGGGGGCATGCAGGCAGCAAGACGTACCAGGGCACGAGTGCCGAGCCGAATATGGAGGAGCGGGCTGACGAACGTACCGGCCGTGGCGAGACATGGAGGGGGATGAGACGGATAGCTGCAGTGGAAGGGTCGCCGAGCGGGCCAAAGGACGCCATGCACTCCAGGCGCGAACGGACGAGCAGGTACGGGGTGGAGGGCGAACACGATGTGGCGCTACAGACAGGGTTGGTCGAGATCAGCCAGGAAACCGTACTGCTCGCGGACTCAGCGAACGTACCTTGGCGAGGACACGCGACAGGCAGGCTCGGACACACGGGCAGTGAGATCAGCGAGGGCGCGAGCTCTAAGCCGAGAAAAGGGGATCAAGGCTGCGGACGCGAGGCTGCGGACCGTGAACTGAACGCACCGGTTGAGTTATGGCTGGGAAGACAAGGGAGCGCGGACGCCGGTGGTCTTAATGTCGGAGTGGGCACCCTCAAGCCCGAGAGTAGCGCGAGTGAAGATGGGCCCGTGGAGCCTGAGACGTGGCTACTTGGAGACTTTGGCGAGTTCGACGGGGAGGAGCCGACACCTGAGGACGATCTGGTGGCGTGCTGGCACATTGCGGAGGATGGGCGGCGGTTATGGGGGTACATTCCGCGAATCGAAGCCGAGGCCGCCCTGCGCGAAGTTGAGCAGGCAGACAAATGGATCCCAGAGGACGGCATACGCACCGTTGACGAGGATACCGAGCGGAGCAAATGGCTGGCGCAATACCTTGTACACGAGCGCGTGCAACTCCGAGGAGCGATCTCAGACAGGCAAAGCGACGAGCAGTTGACGCTGAGAGAGCGCGGGTCTGTCGCTGACCTCGGAGACCTCAGCGCGCGCAGCCCTGCGAACCGAGACCGGCCACAGAGTAAGGAGCCGAGTAGAGGGGATCCTCGGAGAGGAGCTGGACCGGGTGGTCAGCCAGAGCCAGGCAGTGCGACTGACGCAGGGGAACCGGGATTCGGAGGGTGCCTGCTCGTGCAGGTCGTTGAGCTCAACATCCCGGAGGGAGTGCGGAATGACAAACTGGTGAGCTGTTGCCACCTTGACGAGAATGGGCAGTGGCTTGTCGAGTTCCTTCCACGCGATAAGGCAAAGAATGCGGTTGCAGAGGCCGATCAGCGGCTACGCGGGGGTTCATGCGCAGGTTAGGTGGGACTCGAGGGCACACGACGCAAAGCCCAGCGAAACGGGGGCGACTGCAAGGCACAGATTCGAGTACGGAGAGGGGTCGGAGAGGAACTAGACCTAGTGGTCAGTCGGTCGGCGTGATTGACGCGGAAGAACGGGGACGACAAGACTCGGAGTGCCTACTTGTGGAGTCAACCGAGCTCAGCATCCCGGAGGAAGAGCAGGACAACGAGCTGGTTAGCTGTTGCCACCTCGACGACTGTGGACAGTGGATCATCGAGTCTCTTCCACGCGATAAAGCGAAGAAGGCAGTCGCGGAGGCAGACCAGCGGCTGCGCGGTGGGTTCGTGCGCAGGTTGGAGACAGCTCGAGGTCACACCATGCGAAGCCCAGCAGAACGAGAGCGACCGTCGAGCATGGATCCAAGTATGGGGGAGGTGCAGAGAGAAGCTGGACCTGGTGGTCAGCTCGGCACTGCAATCGACGCAGAAGGATCTGGACTCTTCGGCGACTGCTTACTTCTGGAGTCAGCTAAGCCCAACGTGCCAGAAGAGGCCTGCAACAATGAACTAGTCAGATGCGGCCATCTGGACGAGAACGGGCATTGGATCTTCAAGTACTTGCCATATGCCACAGAGGTGATTGCTGAGACGAACCGGGACTGTGGCTGGGTCGACCGGGACGAACATCGCACGCGCGGTTTCGGCGCGACTCGAGGACGCGGCGTAGAAGATGATCGAGCGGATGGACTCGCGTCATTCATGTCGCAGTGGATCGCTCTCGGTTAGGCAGTGTTGTTGCGGGAGTAGGTGACCGGGGACGGTCACAATTCGAGTAAGGGGGAGATGTGGGGAGTGCCCCCCACATAGGTCCGGACAGTACGTGTATTCCTCATTCTGAGCTCTTACAGTATCACTGTCCCCTCCGAGCACTCAGGGAGCTCTCATTGTTCCCTCCGATACCTTATAACTTACTGTACTTGATGGACTTCGTGCGATCTTGCATTACTTACCATATATAGCAAGTAGATACTCTTAGTCAGCTTTCGTGGCATACAGTGCCACGAAGACAGGTACATACCTTAGTTCTCCCCCACTCCGAATCTACGGCTGCGAGCCTGGCTCGCGCCCATTCTTATCACATTTCTGGAGCTGAGGGCATCTCCCCGAGTTGGTCATCAGTGATCTACTCGGGCCATCAAGAATCTTTCGGACGAACGCAGCGCCACGTAATCGGGGACAAGGACTCGCGGAACGAGTACAGGGATTTGCAGAACGAGCCTAGGACCTCGCGGAACGAGCATAGGACCCGCGGAACGAGTATAAGGATCAGCAGGACTTGCTCAGGAGCTCGCGGAACGAGCATAGGAACTCGCGGAACGAGCATAGGAGCTCGCGGAATGAGCGTAGGAGCTTGCGGAACGAGTACGAGGATCAGCAGGGCTAGCTTAGGAGCTCGCGGAACGAGCACAGGAACCTGCGGAACAAGGAGGGCGACCACGGAACGAGAACGAGGCGACCGCGGAATGAACTCAGCAAGCGTAGTGACTGCAGAGCGAGAGTAAGACACCTTCGGAACGAAGTCAAGATCGAGGCAGGACAGAGTCCCAGGAACGAGTCGGAAACAGAGGGATTTGTGAGGCTTGGAGAACCGAGGACGAGGTCAGCGAGCCTGAGGCATCGTTGTGAGATCACTCCCCGGCACGTCTCCCCTCCACTCTCATAGTATATTCCGATCCACCCATGTCACCTCTACCCCGAAGCAACGGATCACCCCACCCCTTGAACATCATCGCGCCCGGGGGTATCCCACTCCCGAGCTACACAGCGCTTCTATAGTTCTTCACACAGACAAGGAGATTGATAAGTGGACGAACAGTGGGCGCAACGGCTGGGAAACGAATCAACACTTCCATTAGTTTACGAGCATCAATGAATGTATAATGTATTCTTTAATCTTTTTTATAATGCTACCCTATTCTGGCGCTGTCATGACTGCCGAGCTGTCAAACCGCTCCTCCCCGGCCAACGTCTGGTCTTCCGTCAAACGGTCCATTGTTCTCCGTTCTCATTTGTTGTTCCTTCTCACTTCGCCAACTATTCAACTCCTGTCATCAACCGTCCATCTGCGGATAAACTGCTCCGGGTTCTCTGACTCCGTGCCGCGCACTCCGCAACTCCGAGAAGACTATGCACATGGTCCGTCAATCTCGCGGCTAGCAGTTTTCAACTATCGCAGTTCGTCTCTCCCCTGCTCTTCGTTCTCTTACAATCATGTCTCCGCAGACTCGAGCGACCGCAGCTGCCAAAACTTCAGCTACCAAGAAGAAGGCGACCGGAGCTTCGGCGTCGACACGCGCTCGTGCGTCGAAAGGGTCCTCCAGCAAACCCGCTTCGACGCAGGCTTCTGCGCCTCCTCAGCAAAGCTATGCCAGCGCACTCAAGGAATCGAAGGAGCTCGTGCGGAAGGGGATGCCGAACGCTAGCGAGAAGGAGATCGCGATGAAGGCTCGAAAAATCGTGGCGGAGATGAGACGGGGGACCGAGGAGTCCAACCAGATAGAGCGTAGAAACAGTGAGTCATTAGTTGGGCATGTTACCGATTCTCAGTAGCAACTCATCCGGTGCACTGTAGGTATCCAAGCGAAGAAGGCGGTGATGATGGAAGAGGACGATGATTCGGAGGTTGCAGTGGAAGAGGAAGGCCCTGAAGTGCGCACTGAGGCAGTGACCAGCCCTAAGCCTAAGAGGGCAGCAGGGAAAAGTGGTACGTGGCAATCACCATTTTTTCTTTTCGATATTTTACAGAAAACCGTGAAAGCTGCCACAGGATCCAAGCGGAACGCCACTCAGCTCAGCGAGGATGACAACGCCGAAGCTGATCAGGAACCGCCCAGCAAGAAGGTCAAGGCACAGAGTACACTGGCACGGACCGCAACAGATGCCAACGATGACAGCACTGCGTCGGGTACGTGATGTCCAATTCTCATGCAGATACTGAGTGTGATGGCCTTCGAAGTGCCGGCTCCGTCCGCAGCATCTGCACGCAAGAACGTAGCCTCTGGAGCTACTGAGGAGGAGAAGGACCTTGCTGCACGTCTCCGTAAGTGACTGTTGTGCTCAAATCAGAAAACTAACATCACAGGTTACATGGATAGGCGGAAATGCTGGGAAGGCAGCGCGGCGCGTATTGGAGAGCTCGGAGGAGAGCAGCCCAGACAATGGGCAGGGTGGCGAGGTCGAGGAGAGCGAGATCAGGGACTCAGACGGCAAGTCAGCACCGTCTGAGAGGAGACGCAGTACTAACAAGTTAGCTAGAGGATAAGTCTGAGCCAGCTCCTCGACGCAAGGAGAGCGCGGCAGCCAGGCCTTCGCAGTCCAAGGGCAAGGAGAGTGCAGCCTCCAGAGCCTCTCAGTCGAAGCGCAAGGCGAGGTCACGGTTCTCCCCCGGCGAACCGACTGATGTAGAGGAGGACGAATACCGTCAATCGGACGCCGATGCTGAAGGCGAAGATGATGATGAGCATGAGGTTGACGAGCTGGAGAAGTCCGGGGCTGAAGAGGAGGTCGACGACGACGAGGTGAGCAGCATTTACACATCTTCAAATAAGCTAACTAGGTGTCCAGATCATCGTCAAGTCTGAGGACCTGACTGGGCCGAAGAAGCGTGCGGCGAAGGGCAAGGGCAAGGGCAAGGGAAAGGCCCGCCAGAGTTCTCCTCAAGCAGCCGGCGAGGACGAGGACCCATTCGGGTCCGAGATCATCAAGAGCTTCATTTACACCGCTCAGCAAGAGTTCCGGCTGTACCTCGCGCTGGAGAATGCTTGGCCGCGCGCGAAGAATGGTGAAATGGGGAGGACTGCTGGTCCTGAGTTGGTAATCCAGAGGACTCGCGACAAGTACAAGGTGTTCCAGACGGAGGAATTCAAGGCCGCATTTGATCGGTTGTGGAGCAATCCGAAGCTGCACCATGACTTGGCTTACAAGGTATGGCGTCCAGTTGCTGTTGTACGCGTCTGACCGCGATGTTGCTGGGCATCAGGTCTTCAAGGTCTCCTCGCAGTACCGTCAAGAAATCAAGCAGAAAGCAAAACATGTGGTTGAGAAGGATTTCTTGCACGTGAAGGTGTCCGACCGGGGCCGTGACGGTAAGAGGCTCAACGCCGCAGACAGGGCTGAGAAGCTGGCCAAGGCGACAGAGGCCCGCATCAAATGGCTCAAGGAGAAGGACGCTTTCCACCACGGCAACCTCGAAATGCCTGACCCCGACCTTGACCCCGTGGTACGTATATAGTTGATATCCTACAACGTGGTCATAACTGACATCTGACCTCGGGACAAGACCTGGGAAGTCAACTTCGACATGCCCTTCCACAGCGAGACCCTGGCGGAGCTCATGGCCCGTCAGTGGTGGCTTGGAGCAAACCCCGAGGGAATGCGTAAGGAGAACCAGGCGCAGTTTGACCTCGGCAAACCACTATCCAGCAACATGATTGCACTTTCGTGCAGTGCGGTGAGTCTACGTATCCTCTTTGACTAGATGACCCCTCAGTTGATTTTTATGATGGCCAGATACTTGTTGCGCTTGAAGAGGCGGCAAGGGGACAGACCATCAATTTCGACGAGAGGCACTACGCTGTCGAGTAAGTCAACACCGGCTATAACACACCCAGCTAACTTGAGAGTCCCAGGCACGACCGCTTCCAGGCTCGGATCGACAAGTTCAGGCGGCTCGCCAGCACAGGCGATCGCGAGAAGCATGCCGGGGTCATTGCCTTCGTCAAGTCCATGGACTCCACGCTGAACAACTATATACGGTAACATGATCTTGTGTGCTCTCAATTCTTGCTGACCATAAATTACGCTGTCAGTGCGCTCGCAGGATTGCGTGTCGACGACAGTGACGCTGGCGACGGGAGCCCCGCTGAAGACGATGAGGACGACGACATGTTCAACGCGAACTGGGAGAAGAAGACCGCTTCCAGAGCGTAACGAACATCGCTATTGAGCAGTCTCCAACGGGGATGTACGATACGTATTGTTTTCTGTGTTGTATTTCTCTGGTGCATGCGCACAGGCTCCCCATTCCTTACGTCCGGTCACCGCCCGCTGTTGTCCCATCACCTCCAGTAGCACAATACCTCTCGTCTCTACCATCAGCTGCTGGATGTACGTCTGCCTGTCATGTGTTGTTTGTATGCCCCATCTGTATCATCTTTTGCAATGTATTCAACGGCCCAGATTTTATTGTGAATCACGGTTGAGAAAATACTGAGGAATTGAGAGGGCTCTGGGAAGCCTTGCAACACCTTCCAAGTAGCCTAAAAGCATTATTAAAGGACCAAAGAAAACGGTTCAGAGCAATTTCAAAGTGATTGAAAGCAGCATTATTGATTAAATGGACGGCGAACCCATAAAATTGAAACCAATGTGAAGAGAATGTTAACAAGGGAGGGTAGCTTTTAAACAGCTGAAAAGGGTTTGGGTTACTTTGAAGGCTTCAGATTAGGGCACTTGTGTATGAGCCGCTCTTGGCGCTTGGAGGTGCTTTTCTGCTCTGAAAGCCGTGAGAAGTGTTTGTAAGGGCTTTCCGAGACAGGGCATTTTTCCTGATGAAAGAGTCTTGGGCTGGACACTTCTAGTTGTCGTAGCTTGGGCGACAAGCATGGTGCTGCATTTCCTTTGAGCAATGGAAATCGTAGAGGAGGAGGTAAGATATCAAGCACGCACGTTGTGCACTAGACAGAAGCAGCAGTCGAGTCATAGGCAAATGATTGTGGTGAGTGGGCAAACACAGCTGACTTCAGGGCAAGGCGGGAATTACCAAAATAGGAAAGGACATGTTCAGTCCGACAAAGCAGCTTTGCACTAACAACCATCCCGACATACTCTCTCACTCTTACGAATCTAAGCCTTAAGGGGATACTACTTAGCTCAAGTCCACAGTGCCATTGTCTGTTGTCGTTTGAGAGACAACGTTCATTCCAGCTAGTTGCAGAACATTATGTAGGCGCAGACGAACGCGCGCGACATACGATACTTCTGCACCATCATGTTTTTGCGGCTTCACGGTCGTCTGCACTAGCACCTGTACCGAGCAATAGCGACGCGGTCACGCTCCTCGGACACCGTATTAATGTATATTACATCGAGAGTAGTAACAATGTAACAATGCCTCCCCTACACCGCCACTTGCAGTCAGCTACAATGGACGAGTCCGACAGACGTCGTAGACCTGGGTGTAGGGGGCAGATACACGTTCAATTGTCTGCGGGCACTGGCCGGTACTCCTGCAAGGCGTCCACGGGATCGTGTTCAGCGAGTCGCAAGACATGCCTCTCATGACGGCTGCTGCAGGGACAATCGATGCAACACAAAAACATGGTGGTGCGAGGTGTGGTGAGGTGGGTAAACCGACGTCTTCGTGTGGATAGCGCCTATTTGTCATCATATGTCGCGCGCGTTCATCTGCGCCTAATGTTCTGCAACTAGCTGTCATGCCCCTTCCGATATGCATCATGGAAGCTCTACCGCCCCATGAGTTGGGCTGGGCGTATGTTCTAGCATGGATACAATATTGCTGAGTCGCCAGTCGTCTACCGATTTCTTAAGCAAACTCACTGCGAATAGCATGTTACGTTCCAATCATTTTGCAGATACTTCAGCTGCTCTCCTCCAGATCAAGGTCCCTGGCGATATCCTCCCATGCGTCCATCGTCTCCATGAGGTTCTTGCAGTACGCCCTGCCGCGATTGTACGTACCCTGCCCGACGAAAAGCAATACCGGAGCATCCCGGCCCTTCGCTCTCCCCTCTCCCTTGAGGACGTCCACCAAAAGTTCCATTGCCCTGGCGGGGTCGCCGACACCTTTCCACTGATCCCAGCTCTGCTGGGCAATCCTATGTGCATTCTGGCGCATCTCGTCGTAGTCGGGTATAGCCTTTTTTGCTAGGCTCGGTCCGTTGATTGTGGTCGGGGTTTGGAAGCCGCCTGGTATAGCGACCATGGCGCGGATGCCAAATCCAGCCATTTCGTTTGCTAGGGTCGTGGTGTACGCTGTCAATGTCAACATCAGTGAGTGGCTCGCAAGGAGGCCCCTATACGCGCTCATCTTACCATGCAGTGCTGCTTTTGACGAGCAGTACCAGACAAAGTTCTGAAGCACCGTTACGAGTAAGGGGACACGACGTCACAACTTGAAGGAGAAAATGCAACACACTGGTAAGTCGATCCACGCTGAGCGACTGCCCATGTTGACGATTGTTCCCGACTTGCGCTCTCGCATGTACGGCAGTACGGCATTGGTGACGTTGATTTGGCCGAAGAAGTTGGTTTGGAAAGTCTCCATAGCTGCTTTTGATCTACGAGAGCCACGCACAAGCATGTCCCGTTAGCATCAACATGTCTTCGAACCATCCGCAATGACTTACCCTCCTTCCTCTGACAGGCACTTCGGAATTATTCCCGCGTTGTTGACCAGGACGTCGATTCTCCCCCACTTCGCTACCCCTTCAGACACGGCCTTCGAGATGTTTTCTTCGAAATCCGTCACATCGAGTCGCAGAACGTGCAGCCGAGTGCGGTCCACGTCCGTCAACTTGAACTTCTCCACCTGCCGCACCGTCGCGATAAAGTAGTCTTCGCGAGCCAGTACTGACTGTACGAGACATTCGCCGAGACCCGACGACGTCCCTTGAGATGTACCATGTGAAATGTGAGCAACATCTGGAGCCACACGAGACACGATCTGATCTACAGACCAGTAATGAACCAGACTTCGGGCTGCCGCGGGGAATCCATGTAGGCAATGTGGAGAATCTGTTACTATGTGGAGAAGGTACTGATAGACCAGACAGTTGTCTCTTCGCTCATCTTATACTGGCTGTCCGCTGCGGTGCCGTCATCTATCTCCGGGGGCACACAGTCGCCGCCGGCTGCTGAAACGAGGCTCTGGTTACGTGTCCTCGGTAATACCTACAGCGAGAGCCCAGCTGGGGAAGTCGCACCAACATGCGCTGCTGTGGCTCGGTTGGTGATACTCTCCGGTTTTGATCAGCTGTAGGTTGACGCGAAGAAAACAGTTCACGTCCGTGGAAATATCCGCTGTTCGGTGCGAGATGCGGTCAAGGTGTTCGCATTTAAGACCATCCCGAGCTTTTCTTCGCGCTACAGGCGTTATTCGAGCGTACGTCGCGGACATCTCTGCGGGTGACATACTGATGGGCGTGCTGGAACAGAGAGTGAGCATACGCCCCTCGACTCTTTGTATGCCGTTCGTCATAGATTGCTCGATGACCACCGGAGGTGTCAGCTCGTTCAGCGAGTCTTTGATTGACGTGTCGATACCTGAGTCAGCTCACGTATTGGTCTCAAGACGAGTAACGGTTGCCTTATGTGCACATCCCCGTTCTTTGCAATGTTTCCCGGATGCGAGTGCAACTGGACTATGCCAGTGGCCATCTGCCGCGTGACAATAAATCATCACCAAGGTGAGCACCCCAGTCAAACTTGTGGTACGTCGCGATCCTGCGCAGTCGGTCGCGGCATCATAAACTCGACCTTCAGATAGGATGTGGATATAGCAGTTACGCAAGGGATAGGTGGGTTCCCAATCCACGTCAAAGTGATGTCGTGAGTGACAATGACCCGGAGTCCTACGGCCGTTTCCCCACACGATGCCTGCTACGGTCTGCAGTCTTTGGCGGACGGGTGGGCAGAGCGCGATACCACAAACGCAATCGTCATCTGGCTGACGAGCTGCATGCCCGTAGTTGACCCCATGTGCGGGCATGGGTCACCGTCCTTCAACGATCGATCAAAGGCTGAGCGCTGAATGCTCTGTGAGAACAAGCGGAACGACGGTCGACGGGCGCGAGTGTCCCGGGCGCGGACGATGCCCGAAGGGCAATCGCGTGAGGTAGGTACATCGAAAACTACGGTTTATATACCCTGACCTCCCTTATCTTCATTCAGGAACTATCTCGGCCGAGCTTGCGAGCTCGTGCCTAAACGCATGTTCCAACACACTCCCCCGAGCGAAGCAAGCGAGCGCGTCGTATGCACTCCCCGCAGTTCAATATCCGGCACTCCCCCAAACTCAAATCCTCATCCTCTCGGCGCAGTCATCCAGCTCCGACACCCATTCCAACACTCCGACATCCGGCCGATAGTCCATGCTCATGCGAGCTCCGACGGGTGACCCTTAGGTGCGAAGGTAAGGCGTACACGTACGGCGGCGCGATCCTCGTCCAAATCCGGCAACTCTTCAACATCTCCAGCAACGGCGGCGGTTCGATCAACGGTGTCCTCGACAGACGGTTCGGCGGTGCCCTCGGCAGGCGGTTCGGTACCCTCGGCGGGCGGTTCGACAGTTCAACAGTTCGGCGGTTCGACGACGGTACCCTCAGCGGTGGGCAAGACAACGGTTCGGCAGTGGTGGTTTGACAATCGCAGTGGATGGCTTCAACCCCATCCCGGGCGGTTCGGTTCGACGGGTCGATCGTACGACGTGCGGCGGCAGTGGCGCGCGTGTGGCGTTCAACGGCGGGTTGACGACTTCAGCCTCGTCTAGGCAGGTGGGTCAACGGCGACGGCGGGAGTCACGGTCTGCGGCACAGCGACGGCCAGCAGAGCATCGGCGAGTGACAGCATGCGCGCGAGGTACGGCAACGCAGCGAGCGGCGGGCTTTCAGCTGCCCCCAGAGCCTTCTGGTAGTAAACCCCCAGGTGGGCTGACGCGATTGTGTGAGAACAAGCGGAACGACGGTCGACGGGCGCGAGTGTCCCGGGCGCGGACGATGCCCGAAGGGCAATCGCGTGAGGTAGGTACATCGAAAACTACGGTTTATATACCCTGACCTCCCTTATCTTCATTCAGGAACTATCTCGGCCGAGCTTGCGAGCTCGTGCCTAAACGCATGTTCCAACATGCTCGTCCGCACAGCTGTCCATGGGCACGGGTGAAGCTTGTACAGAATCGGACAACGCTACGCAAGGGTACATATGTCGCCTGTCGGGAAAAAGGCGGGTCGGCGGCCTCGAGGTTCAACCGTGCCTGCCTGCAGTCACTGAGTCAGCTTCCGTGCATGCATTCGGGCTTCGGTGAGAAGCACGCGTCGGCCGGTTCGTAGCGGTAGACCGTCTATATCGGCCTCCCCCGCAATCGAGATGGACGGTGCGGGCATTATGTTCCTACTACATTCGAAGTACTGCGTCAACAACTGCGGATGCTTTATTCAATTTGGAGTCTGTTCCATAAGTATTGGAGATGTTCACTGACGAACTAGGAGCCAGGGTGCCGGCGCTTAAGAGCGTTGAGCGGTAAGGTCATGGTCTAGGACATCGTCAATTTGAGGAAGCTCATTTATACCCTGGGTGCGGTGAAGGACAATTTCCTATGATTCTTTTGACAAACCGAAAACCTTGCAACTTGAAGTTGTCTGTCCTGTACCGATTCCGAACCATACTGAGGTCTTATCACGTGAGTGTGTCACACCGTGACAGGATCACGACTGTTTTAATCTTCTCTCCGTCTTTTGCGGACGACGACGACGGCCTAACCTCGGCGAGTGGTCGTAGCCTAACAGTGTGGGCGAAGGTTCTTTATGCTGTGCATCCTCGACTGGAAGAGAATGGAAACTACTTTGGCTGGAACAATGGGACGAGTCGTCTCTGCTCTGGACCAACCTCTGGCAACCTGCCACCTCAAGCTCATCTTTGAGACGATTGCAACTATACATGGCCCATCGCGATTCATGCCTTCTCTCGTTGCATCAGTACCTCACAAGCATTTTTACTCGCGCGGAGCACAGAAGGCACTACCATGGTAGTACTCAGGTATGTACCCTCCAACCAAGTCCACGTTCTCGATGCTGTGCCGTGTACGAGTGACTGACGTTGATGAAGCACTACTTGCAATTCCTACATGACGTGAATCCGTACTATACATGAAGCGACCTGCGCATGTTCTACTTTCTCATCCAATGATCGGGTACTGCGTGTTCTCCTTCGGGTGCAGCGTGACGACACGGACGTATGTGAAGTCCTCCACGCCGAAGTGACCGTATCCAGAATCACCACTGAAGAAACGGATCATCAGCCAGAGCTCGAGATGGTCAACAACAGAAACCTACCCGAGACCCCTCAAGCTCCCGACGCCGCTGCCAGCAAAGCCCATTTCGGTGTGGATGGTCGGACCGTTGATGTTGACAGTACCTGTGTTAACCAGTCATTCAGATACTAATTCATTGTCAATCAGCCAAAAGCCTACCGGAGTGGATGCGCCCCGCAGTTTCGTAGGCGTTGTACACGTCCTTCGTCCAGACAGCCGCCATGAGCGAGTAGTCGGACTTGTTCGCGTATTCGATGGCCTCGTCGACGGTGTCGACAGCGTGGACGATGACGTCTACCAACCTATCAGCGTCGAGCAGACTGATGGCCTCTAGGGCACTCACTCGGGGCGAACGACTCCTCGTTCCAGATCCGCATGTCGGAGGTGACATCGGTGACGATGTGGGGCTGGATAACACTGCCTTCGCGGGCGTTGTCTCCGTGCAGAAGCTTCGCACCGCTCTTGAGAGCATCATCCAGCAGGCCCATGAACCGCTGGGCAGACGCCTCGGTGAACAGCGCGGAGAGCGGGGAGCCCGGGCCGCCCGCCTTGAGCGACGAGAAGTGCTTCTTGAGCGCATCCGTCAGCGCCGGGGCGACCTTGCGCATGACGATGACGCGCTCCGTCGACATGCAGATCTGGCCGGAGTTCATGAGCGCAGACGAGGTGATCGCACGCGCCGCGCGGTCGATGTCGGCGTCCTCGAGGACCTGCAGGATGCGCGTCAGCGTCCGCGCAGAGCTCATCGGCGTTCGCACTCACGACGACAGGCGCCTTGCCGCCGAGCTCGAAGACGCAGGGCTTGAGCCATTTCGCAGCCTCAGCAGCGAGCAGCTTCGCGACGACCGAGCTGCCAGTGAACTGCGCACAGGCACCATCCCGTAAGTACCGGGAACGGGTATAGTTATTGCGCTGTGCCTCACGTTGATTTTGCGCACAGCAGGGTGTGCAATGATCTCCGCCGATCTGGGGGGAGAGTCGACTCTCCGCGTGGAGATGATGTTCAGGACACCGTTCGGCAGACCGGCCTGAAAGATTTCGCGTTAACGGAAGCAAATCGATACAGGGCGCTTAGGAACATACTTCATGCAGGAGCTCGGCGAGGAGCGTCTGCGATCGCGGGCTGGATTCGGACGTCTTCAGAACGACGGTGTTGCCGCAGATGATGGGGACGGCGAAGGCGCGGATGGTAAGCGCGAGGGGGACGTTCCAAGGGGAGATGGCGTAGCTATTACAGGCGCATTCAGTTCGGTGTACGTGCGAAAGATGAAGCGATACTCACATGACACCCATGGCACGTCGCTGGGTGCTGACCTGGCCGCCGGGCAGGATGGACGCGAAGCTCTCACCCTTGAGCTGATCGATGGCGCCGGCGTCGACGCGGAGGCCGTTGGTCGACAAGAAGAAGTTGAAGATGATCATGAAGTCCGTCGCGGAGACCTCCTCCTGGAGCGCCTCGGTCGCGCGCTTCTTCCACTTGTCGGTGCTCAGCAGCTCGGAGGCCTTGAGGAAGATGTCGCGGCGGGTAGAGTACGGCGAGTTCTCCCAGGTCTTGAAGGCACGCGCAGCGACCTCCACAGCATCCCGGCAATCCTTCTGGGTGGCGGCGGCGGCATGACCGACGACCTGACGAGTGTACGGGTTGTGGACCTCGTAGAAGCCTTTGTCGCTGGCCGGGCGCAGCTGCCCGTCGATGAAGAGACCAGTGAAGGGTACGGAGGAAGCCATGGTTGATGCTGAGGTCTGGGAGGCGGACCTGTCGCCTTATATTGCAATCCGCCTCATGCAGCCCGATAGTGGCTTCTGGTTCGCGCCCTACCATACCCTGGGAAGCGCCCCCAAGGGTAGTTCGCCACCAAATACGGCTTCAAACTCAAAGCCGGTGACGTGCCGATCTCGATGGGCCCACCCCAGGTGTATGATGAGAACCACGTACCGACCGGTTGCGGGAACGCCAGCAGGATTCCGAGGTGGGTCATGAGCAAATTTGGGGGTGTGTAGACGACCGACCGGCCTTAGGCCGCGGCTATTGCTGCTGCTGCCTGTCTCAATCAGCTCGAGGCGACGTATGCGGGTCCCGTGCTGTCCATTTCGCTGTTGTGCACTTCTTCAAAGTGTTTATCCATAATACGGATCAGATCTCTGCGCTGTATCTGGCATCTTCTTCTAGTAGGCGAAATGAAGTGAATTAATAATATTAACGAAGGTGGCCCTGATTAGCGCGAAAAGTCCTCTCCTCGCTGCCTCGGTACACCAGCCAGGCGGGTGGTTGATACGTAAGTTGCAGCGTTGCCCAGTGAAACATGACTGTGTATCTAGTAGGCAGAGTTAGGCTACTGGTTCGTACCTTCCGTTGCCTGGCGGGAAGGTAAGTCACTTAAATTCATGCGTGCTTAGCAGAGGGATCTCCATGGACCCTGAGGCGGCTGAAGAATGACGAGCCCGAGTCTGATCTGCATTTGGGCCAAGTTCGGCGGGACGTGTCTGAAACATGCGCAGCCAGTGCGCAGCACACCCCTCAACCACCATCTAGAAGCTGTCATTGCGCAAGATATATTGACCATCCACGACCACGGCAACGAGCTGTGAATGCACTTGATCTGCACTCAGTGAACCACAAGACACCCGTTCTACTGCACGCACACATGTCGTCGCGCAGATATACCATCAAGTACGTGCGACGCGTTGGTAGGCAACGGGCTGCAACCACTGAGTTAATGATATCAATTGAATTACCGCCCGTTAATCATATTCAGGTACATCGGGCGGGCTAGCCCGAGGTTGGCCCGGGGTTAGCCGAGTGATCGAGTGTGGCGGCCACTGTGGCCTAATGGGGTGACGGGCCGAGATCTCTGCCCGATACAGCGTTATCCGCGCTCGCCACCCGCGCTGGTCCCACTGCCATATACAGTACAAGTGCCCTGCGCACCTGCGCGACGTTTGCTCTGCGCTCGATGTGGCGAGGACAAACGGCACGGTGTCGCTGTGGCTGAGTCTCGGAGGCTTTTGCGATCAGGCCGGAAAGACAGAGTCTCCGAATAGGTAATGTCTGTATAACCAATTAGGAAACTACTGGGAGGCATTCTTTTCTACGATCAGAGAAGCAGGTAAGCGGGGCCGAGGCCACATGCATCCCTGGGAGTTTTTCTCTGCTGAGGGATCAGATCACTGCAGACCGCCGCACAACGTTAGCAGGTCGCAGTTGGGTCACAGTGCAAGCAATGGTTTGGCAGCGATTTCGCTCCCAATCCCGAATACGACCCCAATTGTTGCAATGCGAGGATCTCAGAAACAGGCTGCTTGCCAAGGGACGGGCGGTTGAAATCCGGGGAGCCGATAAAGACCGGCGTACACCGTAAAAGGCGGTTCCCCGGCTGATTGGGAATGAATTGACATTGCGGCACAAGGCGCCCAGTATCCAGGGATGCGGTGACGCGGGAGCTGGCGGTATCAATCTTCCAGCCTGCCTTCTCAAGCAGTGTCACTCTGTCAGGCATAACATGCGGCTTGGATGCGGCGCCGTGCCAGGACGCCATTCCAAGACTTAAGGAGCGACCGTCGCGGTTGACGCCCGACAGCACCAAGCGACGTATCCGATGGCAGACTGCGACATACCCGCCAATATCCAGGAGATGTGAGTAATCGACGTCCAAATATGTGGCCCCGCGTACTGATTCTCTCGTCCTTCGCGATGAAGCGCAGGACCTATCGTAAGTGCTGGTGTAATGGCAAGTGAATTACGCTGAATGGAGCCCGCTCGTGTCTTCTCGTCGGATCCCAATGTTGCTGCCCAAAGCTCCTAGGGTCCCAGCTGAATTGGTTCTTCTTCGGCGTGCTCTCCGTGCAGATGTGTAAGTTTCTTGGTTCGTCTGCATCAAGGTTACTTCGTCATAACCTTCCGCGTTGCCTCTGAATAGACATGTACCACCAAGCGAAGTACAAGGACAACACGTTCATCCGATCGGTCGTCTGGTTCATGTACCTTTTCGAGGTGCTCCAGACGGTCTTGCTTACGCACGATGTCTTCCACCAACTGGCAGTGAGCTTCGGAAATATGACGGGCCTCTTGAAGCCATATCTCGTTGGGTTCGAGCTACCAATACAGTCCGCGATCAGTACGTCGGTCGCTTCCAGCATTCACTTCGTTCACCGACGTCCCGCAGTCGCTAGCATCACGCAATGTTTCTATGCGTGGCGGATCTACATCTTGAGCAGTTCGAAGTACCTCCCAATCGTCATTGTTGCGGTACGTAACATGGCCGATCGTCGAGAAGCCGATCAAGTGCCTTAATTATCGGCTACAGCTCTCGTTACTGCAGTGCGGCGGCGGGATTGCTGAGGGTGTGGCGTGTTTTGTCTACCAGACTACATCGGCAACCATTCCCTTCGAGGCCAAGGCAGTAGCGGTGAGTAGTCCTATCTCTTCGACTGCGCACTCGACCGCTCACCTCGGATTCAGGTCTGGATAGCAGGGAGCGCGGCTTGTGACATTACGATTACTGTGATCATGGTGTTCTATGTGGGTGTTCGACAGAACTGACCTTCAGGATGGAGACGTTAAGCTAACGTCGCGGCGTCCAGCTGACGAGACGCCGGAGTGGTATCCAACGTACGGACAGTATGGTCAACAAGCTCGTTCAAGTAGTGGTCGAGACGGGTCTTGCAACCGGTAAGTTCGTAGCCATGTCCCCAATCTCAGGCGATCTGATTTTCATTCCGACATTCCGACGGCTAGCTACCATGGCCATCGTGCAGCTCTGCATGTACCTCATCATCAGGGACACGACGTACTACCTGACGCCTGCATCCATCCTTCCGAAGGCGTACAGCAACTCCCTGCTCGTGCTGCTGAACAACCGGAACTCGCTGCGCAAGCACATCGACGGCACCATCACGATCCCGTCCGCGAACAACCACTCAAGCTCGGGAGGGCGCAGGCCGATCCAGGTGAACATCGCGCAGGAGTCGTACATCGACAACCCAAACATCGCGATGGTGAACCTCTCCACGGACAAGGTAGAGTACCCCTAGCTCAGGCACTCGTACGCATATCCTCTCACACGGACCGCCAGTCTCATGTCGAAGACTTCGGAATCGCGAAGTAGACTCCGCTGGCGGACGTGCGCCTCGCGGTCCGTGGCACAGACCCTGGAATGTACATTTACACTGTGATATACTAGGAGCGGGGGACTCCTCCGAGGGTGGGTTTAGAGCGGTTAATCAGGCTCGGTCCGTTGATTACTGGAAACTGGGCTGGCCTGTATGTCGACACGAATAAAATGCCGTCTGATTTGGTGCTCCGTTACGCTGTGGCTTGCTTTGCGATCGCGTTCCTCCGAGAGGTAAAATAAAGAGATTCTTGCGCGTTCCGGGCCACGGACGAGCGCTGAAAGATACTTCTGACGGTCAATGTTTCTTGGGTTGAGAACATGGCAGCGGCGACCGTCCGAACTGTTCGCAAATCTATAGCCTTCCATCCAGGACAGTGTGTTGGCTGTGCTTATCATTCCGGCCTAACGGTAACTACATAGCATCGATCTTCTGCACAACGAACAAAGCTTGCATGACGTGAGATTTCGATGTTCTCTGTGGGAAGGAGACAGCAGCTCCTGAGGGGCCATCTCCGACACATAGCAAACGCGTCGTACGTCTTGCCAGTCTTCTCTGTACATACTGTCCGATCCCGTCGAAAAGAGGATCCCGATCCCCGCGTCGACGTCGCCACGGCGCCGCTACCTTTCCATCAGTCAGCGACCTGAGTCGAACCCACTTTGACAGAGATGTAAGATATCGTTTGTCATTTCGATGTCAGCAGGCAGGTAAGTATGCGATTGCAGCGGCCAGTAGCACATTTTTGGAAGTTGTCCGTTGTGAGTGGCGTCTGAAAAAATATAGTGGGACAGTGTACACGCCCGTGCTAGTGCACTTCCGGCGATGTGTTCTCATGTGCTTGGAGTCACCTTAGGTCT
The DNA here is from genome assembly GCF_022376445.1 of Fomitopsis serialis. NCBI lineage: Eukaryota > Fungi > Basidiomycota > Agaricomycetes > Polyporales > Fomitopsidaceae > Fomitopsis > Fomitopsis serialis. Next base: position 403,795 of record NW_025954981.1, on the reverse strand, counting down.
TCCCATTGAAGAGACGTCCAAATCGCACCATGATGCTGCTGCCTAGTATGCTCTTGACATGCGCAAGTTGTGATTGACTCTGAAGCATCAATGGTAGGTCGTCGCTCAACAACCGGCGTAGCGACTCATCAGCATAAACTGGCAGTGGTATGTTGCGATCGCTCGGAAGATGCGCCAATGTTCCGTGTTCGAACGGGATTACAGCAGGGTGTGTGGGGCTGCTCAGCGGACCTCCTAACCTCCGAACCTCCGACATCATCATCTGGTCGAATGATAGACAAGAGCGCTACGCTCATCTATTCTGGTACACTTCCTGCGCGCACCAATTGACGCGGCCGACCTGTGCAGCAGTGGACGGACAGAAGGACTCCGATTCGGAAACGCACCCTTGACAGGGCGCAAAGCTTCGGCGCGTGGACGAACGATAGGTCGGGGCGCACATGCGCGTTAGCCTACATGACTTGAGTGAGAAAAGGACGTCGTATGTAGGTCAATGTCCATCCATATATTCCGTCAACACGGCAATGCCCAGTGTCAGTGATCTGTCTCCCATTGTTTTCCTGTCATTCGGCGCATCAATACTACTTCGGGAGCTCACTCCATCGATCCGCGAAGCCCAGAACCCACTCAATTGGGATTCTACTGAGGTACGGGCGTGGCTGGTAGAAGGAGAACCACCTCTCGATGCGCGCTCTTGACAGTGACAAGCTCCCAGTTGCAGAAGGCTGTCAGACTGACTTGACAAGAGCACCTCTGATTTGCCAAGTGCTTGACGCCATCACGGCGGCGCGAATTGTCGACGGGATTGTCTACATCCAAGTCACTGGACACGCACAGCAGGCTAGTTTTCCCGCGATGTCCAAGAAAGAAGCCTTTGCAGAAGCTGGCGTAGGAACGTACATACCCGTTGTGAGCCCGGCCGCGAGTTCGCTGTCTACGTGTCTCAGTAGCGGGAGAGTTTTAAGACACGTGAAGGGTCCCGGGCTCGTTGAGGATTTACTGTACGTTGAATAGCTCGCTCCTGAACCAAAGGCGCTAATGTCGTATATCGGGGCCAACCAGCCTTAGTCAAACCTGTGAGTACATTTTTTCGGTCAGCAACGGATATTAGTGATTGGCCTTGAACACGGGGCGATGCAGCCCCTAAGCAGCCCCGAGGATGCAAAACAGCGTCTCGGCGATGGAAGTGTGTCAGAATGTGTACGATGTACATTCAACGGACATAATCAACCCACACCACACAGCGTCGGACCACTGAGCGACGGATACGGACGAGCGCGTGGGTGGTATAGACAATTTTGGAGCCTTGTCAGCAGGGCGAAAGTTGCGCACACAGTGGGTACCCTGCCACTTGTCTTCGTCAGGGATAAGTACTAGTAATGCATGGTACGATCGCCCTGTGTGACGTGAGCCACTATGTGTAACCAAGATAAATTATGTCTCACCTTCGGAACGCTCGCGACTCCTTCTTAGAACCTTTCTACTCACCGCTTTCACTTTCGCCTACCAGGACTAACCATCTGGGATAGCTATAGACCGGGTTCGGGTTCGTTGTGAGACAAGACCATGTTTTACAGCTAGAATTGGTCCATCGATCTCTGGGTTTCTCGTACCTTTCTCCTGAGCGTCCATAGTATGCTCCTCTATTCGGTGGGCAAGAACTCGAAGCATGCTACAGACGTTCATCGCCCAGGATCGACGTTAACTATCAGGTGATGTCAGCTAGCTCCGTTCATTTGCGTGAGGTAGTAGTAGAGAAATGAAAGGAACAAGCACCATTAGTTCATGTAAGGGACGTGTTGAATCGTATTGTACGTGGAACCCAGGTGGTAGTGTCAGTAAGAGTCCATACGAAGACATCGACGTGATGAGGAGATCATCATCTAGACGACCGTCACGGAGGCGCCCGACTCGGACTTTGACGCGCGTATGTACTTACTTTTCAGTCACTCGATTACACTCACCCATCCAGACTCCTTCCATCATCCTCGCGGTTCACACAAGCGTACTTCGAGGTCCTATATCTTCGAAATGATATGATCATCACCATCATTCTCCGTGCTGCGAATACCCACTCGCATGCAGTCTATGTATGTCACTTCCGACGTGGAACTACGGACATCGTCGCCGCAAACAGCCTGAAGATTGCATGCATCATGCAGGTCAAGCCGAGACCCAGGACCTGGGTAACTTATCTGAGAGAGCAGAGTGACGCTCTTGTTGCTGACCAAGATGATTGTGACTGGGAGGAGGAGGAGGAGGAGGAGGGGATTCCATTTAGCCATGATCGCGCGCCGTAGGGCTCGCCACGCGGGAGGCGTTTCTCATAAATAGCTGGCTAACGTGCGACCCGTATGCTCCCGTATGGGAGCCGCTGCCAAAGCTTTGCCGCCCAATGTAAGTAACTGTCAGTAAATGGTGGCCGGCCTGGCCGCTCGCAGCAGCTTCATCATATGATGCTTCTACTACATAGCTGCGTGGACTGAACCGTAATCTCGGACTAAGGGAACTACGGCAGGTGGATAGCTCGAGGAAACAATACAAAAGACGTCCTCAAGAGCTACTCAGATTCGGACGTGCTTTCGAGATGGCGTATGTCTCGCTGTCGGTATCTCAAGCAGTCGCGCTCTGCATTGGGTCTTGGATCCTGTGGCGTGTCCTGAAGGCGCGCTTTGCGTCGTCGCCACTTGATAACATACGTGGCCCTCCTCCCGAGTCCTTCGCTGCTGGTGAGTCGTCTTCGTACCATTTGAACTTTTCAGACGACTAATACTCGTTTCCCAGGGAACTATGGCCAGTTGTACCACCGACAAGGTTGGGACTTTCACAAGCGGCTATGGGCAAAGTATGGATCTGTCGCGAAAGTACACGCAGTGTTTGGGGTAGGTCACTATCCAGTGCCATCGTACGTTCCACTGACACTGTTGTCGCAGGCACCGTGCCTCTATATCTACGATCCAGCGACTCTGAATCACCTCTTGCTATCGGACGCGACTGCCATTGAGCAATCAAGCTTCATTGCGGCGTATGTTTATTCGCATTCGACTCTGGTCGAGATTCTCATCACTACCTCAGGACATATCGCCTTCTTCTTGGCCCTGGTCTAATGAGTTCTAGAGGTACGACATCACGTCTTGACAGTGGTGCTGGCTGGCAAACGACACGCTACGCAGGAGACCACCACCGCCGGCAACGCAAGACTCTCAACCCCGTATTCTCTCCTCGCAACCTCAAGGGAATGCTCCCGTTGTTCTACAGCGTCATTCATCAGGCAGGCCAAACTTGTCAGTACTCGCGATGTTGAAAGCTGACATCCGCTTTACATCGCAGCTCCAAGACGCAATGCAGAAGCAGCTTCGAAGCGGCGCCAAAGAGCTCGACATCTTGCAGTGGACGAACCGCGGCGCGCTAGAGGTTATGGGTCAAGCGGGCCTCGGCTACTCCTTCGACTCGTTCGTAGAGAACCCAAGCAACGACTTCGCGCGCGCTCTGAAAGAGCTCTTGTGCGTCCTATCGTGCCTTGCGAAACGCATGCGCACTCATTCATGTGCATGACAGCCCGGCGATGCAACAGATCGGGTTCGTACGCCAGCTTACGCCGCTCTTCATGAAGCTCGGCCCACGCGGCTTCCGGCGTCGCCTCGCCGAACTCGTGTCCCGCCCATGGAAGGCCGCGCGCGACCTCCTCAGAGTCGTAGACACGCTCGACCGGAAGTCGAGGGAGATCCTGGACACGCGGAGGAGGCTGCTGAAGCAGGGAGACGGGATACTCGCCGGCCAAGAGGGCGAAGGGAGGGACCTGATGACGTGTCTGCGTGAGTGCCGTCGCTGCGCGATCTAGGCTGCGGGTGTGCTGACGATGGCCAGTCAGGCGAATGACCAGGCTGCGGAGGAGGATAAGCTTACCGACGAGGAGATTCTCGGGCAAGTGGCGTGAGTGGATGCTTCATCAGCGCCGTGCTATCCGGACCGACTTGTCTTAGGTCGTTCGTGCTCGCTGGGTCAGACACCAGCGGGATCACGCTCGCGCAGATCCTGCAATATCTAGCGGAGCGTCCCGACGTGCAGGACAAGCTGCGGCAGGAGATTGCAGATGCTCGGACGGGTGGTGACTTGTCCTACGAGGAGCTCATGAAGCTGCCCTATGTCGACGCTGTCGTGAAGGAGACCCTTCGCTTGTATGTCTCATTCAGTTCCCTTTGCATGCCTATCCGTTCACTCAACTCGATCACCAAGGAACCCACCGGCCACGCAAGTCTCTCGCCAGTGCGTTGCTTTCCAATCTCCTCGCTTATGTAGTGCTTACTTACCTCACCAGGCTCTGCAAAGACGTCGTGGCGCCAGTATCGTCGCCGATCGTGGGAAAGGACGGTCGACTCATGAAAGAGATCGTCATTCCCAAAGGAACCATGGTCTTCATAGGGGTCCTGGCGTCGAACGTGAACCCGGCCGTGTGGGGTGAAGACGCTGCGGAGTGGAAGCCGGAACGCTGGGTTGCGCCACCGCCCAGTAGCTTGGTCGCAGCACACATCCCAGGGGTTTACGCGTCGCTGTGAGTCTCTGCGGACGCAATTGTCCAGGGAGTGATGCTAACGGTTCACTGTAGGATGACGTTTGTCGGAGGGAACAGAACATGCATGTACGTTCCTCGAACCTTCACTCTTTGGCAGCTCATTGACTAGTGGCGCAGCGGGCTGAAGTTTGCTGAGATGGAGCTTAGTACGTCGTCGCTCTCGCCCGACTCATAGCTCACTAACACATGCATGCAGAGGCGATGCTCTCTGTGCTGCTCGACGCCTTCAGCTTCTCTACTGCTGGCAAAGATATTGTATGGAACCTCGCCACTGTGCGCTACCCGACTGTAGGCATGGATGGGATGAAGCCTGAGCTGCCTCTCGTGGTCACCGCTGAAGAGCAAAGCGTAAGCAGTGTCTGCGGAGACAAGCAGTAGCAACACTTGCATTGTCGTCCTCGCACTTTCGTGTTGTTGGTGATTACGGGATTGTATTATACGGTTCTCTAGCTCATTGGGATATCTATCGATGAGAGTTCTGGCCTACATCCGGATCGGGGACCATTTCTGGGGGCTGTCGTGTTGTCACGTCCATAGTAACCAGTTCGAGCCGACCAGTCACTGATCATTTCTCGCTGCCGCGACTGCTGAGTAGTACGCACTTCGAGTTGATCATTGAAACGGTCGGGCTGGATTTGAGACCCCCATTGCTTGCCGTGGACCTTTACAAAAGCGAACAGGATCGTTATAAGCATCTGGTTGGGGGCACAAAGCGGAGACCATATCACAGTCATCAAAACGAAAACATCACGATCGTGAACTACGTGCCGAACCCATCAGTCACTACTACAGCAGTAGTACACTCGTCGCCGGTGTAACGTAGTCATGACCGTATCACAACTAATTTCATTCATCAAACGTCGGTCGTGCCAGACTTGAAGGAAGACTTGTCGATGCTCCTGCTCTTTGCGTGGCTCGGAGTCACACTGGGTTCGGCGGCAGCATCATCTCCAAGACGTCTTGGGTCCATGCTAGCAAGAGCAGCGAGCTCCAAGTCGGAATTACCGTCACCGATACTGATACCCTTGCTAACACGGAGGATGACCGATGAGAAGACGATGCCCTATGTGTCGAGCGTGGTCAGTATAACAACGCGGGTTTAGAGTTATGGAACATACAATAATAGGTGCGGTCTGGACGGAACAGTACTTTAGCTGCAGTATCTGCCCTCGTGTTGTGTGCTTACCATGTCCAGTATGATGAACATTGCCGGCGAGTCAGCGCGTAGGTTCCGATCATGACGAACAAGAACGCAGAATAGGCAGCACCTATGCGAAATGAGGACTAGAACCCAGCGACTGCGTGAAAACCTACAAGATTCAACGGCAACTACGACTAGTTGTGATAACATGGACCTAGTCCTCAGATCGTGCGTACTTGAGGTTCTAACGGACTTCTGAATTTGCCGGACGCGGTACGAGATGAGCACTACGAGGCTTATTCAGCTTCGGCGAGACATGATAAGGATACTCTGATCGCACATGTGCAGATGACATTCACGCTGACTGTCAACGAGTAGAATGCCTGCGTACGCGATGATAGCAGTTTGGCATAGAACACGGCATCCGCATTCAACTTGCTCAGAGTGTAGCATGCCGTGATTCCCATTGCTGGTTTAGACTTCAGTGTCGACAAGCGAATGAGCAAAACGAAAGAACGTACCACTGTCCGCAGGAAAAGCAAGAGCGGTAGGGCCGTCAGCAGAAGACTGCAGTTCCATACTATGAAGGTTCGATAAACCTATGCCGTTGAGAGTAACTGAGCATCCACAGATAGTCCACTGGCAATTCGTTACTGCTCACAATGAACGCGTCTGAGGCAATTGTCACGGCTGTGTAGACGGACGTCTTGAAGACACTGCCAGCTGATGTTAGTTGAGCATAATATTCAGCCGCCCCCTCCGGGTTAGACTCGTCTCCGGTGAACGCAGTGATGACACGGGCCCAGTCAACAACCAAGTGCTGCATCGTAGTATCATGATGAGATTTGCCTATAGGAACTCGAGGAGTTGTGCACTTACAGCAGATATTAGAACCCAGAGAATCGCCGCCCATAAGGCAAGACCGATACGTGAACGGTGCCCCGCGCTGATTTCGCCTTGGGAACTCGCCGCAGGTGCTCCGCCAATTTTCCAATTTGCCTGCCAATTTCCCCGACGCCTGTACAAAGCATGGATACAGAGTGTCAGGATGACAGCATATGCACCTATGTAGACTTAGTACTATGTATACACTCAAGACCAATCAGCCACTCACCATAAGTGATAGACTCGACGAGGACGCCGACGAGCTCGGCTTTCTGCATAGAGATGGGCATCTTGGGTCTTCGCGCGCTTGATGGTAAAACAGCTTGACTTGGGTAGGGGCCGCAGCGAGCTATACGACAGAACGAATGGCAAGATAAGTACCCGGACGTTCCGCCACCTTGGACCTTGAAGTAGACACTGGCATGAGGCCGACGGTCAGCCAATGTCATTACACACACTTTTGGCAATCTCATCTCCGGATTGTCCCCGTTCGAGATCGTGTCAGAGGCTCGTGTCCAGGTACATGTGCCTGATGCGTTGCGCCAAACAAGTGTTGTATTCTCGACTGACGTAGCCATGCGCACGCATACTTATATGCCGTCGCCGAGATCAGTAGATCCGGGCAGTTGTTTATATTTCAGTGGAGGGGGGTGGAACGGGGACCGGCCTTGAAGAGAGCGCCTAGAGCCGTGAAGTCTCTGCGTGGGAGCATAACCGGTCCACCTGATAAGTTATAGCTTATAGGGCTTCTGCATGTGCACGAGCCAGCTGTGATCAGACGCTGATGAGGTTGAATAGCTGCAACTATATGGATCACTCACGATTTGAGATCCAGTAGCGGTGAACGCATTTAGGTCGAGTGATACCCCCACAGGCTGTCAAGCGACATGCACCTAGATCCGGTTACTAATCAGATTAAAATGCTTTCAAACTTGAATGCTAACATTTAGCGCAGAGCATGCCGAGGCGAAACGATCAACGTCGGTGGACTTTGGCGTGTGACGCCGGCTCGCCGGTCGACATATGCATGCTGACGACACACAGACAACAAAGCGACCATGTCAAATCTAAACGCAGCATACGGAGTTGTTGCTATAGCGTTGTATTGACCAGAAGTTGTCAGCCTGTAATTGAGCAAGCAAGCACCGTGCGAACGTCTTCTAGCATTGTCAAGTTAAGTAAAAGTCTTCGTGCGACAGTTGTGCATTACCGAGTAAGTCGCCGGGAATCGCGCACGCTCTATAATTTCGCACCGATCCATCTTCTCAGTCCCTCTTCACCGTGCCCACCGTCAATAGAGACTTCGCCGAGTGTCCATCCTGAGCTACCAGAAGTGTATAGGGGATGCCGGTGTGGTGGCCCTGCAGCGCGCACTACCTGTGCGAAGTAACTATCCAGGACTCCATAGCCATCCAGGGTAGCTTCCAGGCCTACTATTCCATCAGGACGAACCACAACTATGCCCCCTGACCTTGGCTGCAAGTTGTAAACCTCATAACATTTCCCATCCTCGTCAGAAACGGTCTTCCCAAGCGGCTGTTCTCCAGAGTCTCGCTGCATTGTCTTGCTCCGGTTCCCCGAACGATGGTCAAGAACTCGAAGACCGGAGCGAGTGCATTGACGAATGAGAGTGGAGAATCCACTGTCGCTTAACTCGCGATAGATACCCGCGCACCCTGTTTGCAACCTCGGCCGAGTGGAGTCTGCCGTAATCCCCTGCAAAGACGAGATCCAGAATCGCCCGATATAGGGAGAACTCGTGCAGTCTCGGGTAAGTGTTACGTTCGTCGAGCGACAGCTGCATCCGGTGCACGATGGCCAACTAAACGACATGAGATGTCGGAGAACCCGAAAGGCGTCGTTGGTTCAGTAAGTTCTCGGCGTAGGAGATGCCCAGCCCGACTGTAAATGCCGCGTTCGCTCGCAGATGGTGTTCAAGATACACGTTGGGTCTGCGTCAGGCGGGGCGTTGTAGTGGCTCGCAATGGCCCAGAAATGAGTGTGGCCATCTCTCTGTCGAGTCGATGAGGTGCTGTGCGAGGCGCGACGTTCTTTTCGTACGTATCCAGGACATATCGTGAATTGTCCCTTGAGCACGCCGATCAGTTTCCAGGCCAGGTTGGTCGCGTCATGTATGCCGGTGTTCATTCCCTTTTGACGTGCCTATCAGCGGTTTGCAGACAGATCTCAAATAGTAGAAACAACAGACCTGGCCTGCACCAGATGAGTGGGTGTGGGCGGCATCCCCAGCCAGTAAGATAGGTCCAGTCCTATACCGCTCGGCAACGCGTTGGCCAATAGAGTATATCGTCCACCAATCAAGTTCAACGAACTCGAGTGTGAAAGGTTGAACAGCTCTCTTCGCCTCCTCCATCAGCATCTCTGCGGTAGGTGGTCGCCATCGGAGCCAAATAACCTGTCAGGGCACACGAACCCGACGCGCGTACGACCGTTGTCGGACGGATTCCACAGGACGTTGCCGTACTCCTTGGATTCGAATGAGACACCTCGGCGAGGGTACGGCATGTCGGTCTCGACCACGGCATCCATACGAACCCAGCGCTGTCCAGAATTCGTACCAGGAAATCCAATGCCTGCCAGACGGCGAACTGACGAGTGTCCTCCGTCTGCTCCTACGAGGTATTTGCTGAGCGATGTTAGGCCGGGGCGAAATGTCAATGAGTGCCAACTCACCAGCGCACTTTTGACTGCCCGAGAGTATCGCGGATGTAACGCATACGGGATAGGTTTGCTTGTATCGACAGCGTAGTCAACAAACACGACGGGCGCGCGGATGGCAGTTTTGTCCAAATCTTGTACAGCGTCTCTGAGAGCGCCTTCTACGTGTCTTTGCCTGATGCTCAAACTCATGACGCATCACATGTCAGTTACAGACAGAGGCCTTGGTATAGACGTGGCACCACACCTGAAGTCGAAGAACGTCCTTCCCTTCACGGCGTCGAACATAAAGTTCCACCCCCGCGCCCCAACCTCTCGGCCGTCTTTATATGTCGCGCCTTCTCTAATACATCCTCAGACCAGGAAACCAGTAAGCACCAGAAGAAACTTACCTGATGGCGAATCCGATATCTGCTATGCGCTCATAAATCCCAATCATGTCTAGAAGCTCGAGAGTCCTTGAGTGGAGTATGCCCGCGCGGCCGTACATTGCCTGTTGTGCATAGTCGTTCTGTTCTGAAACGGTCTATCAGAGGTATTCGAAAAGCGATCGCTGACGCACCAACGCACTGACCTACAGCGAGTACACGTATCCCACTTTTCAGCAGCAGGAAAGTAGTGACCAGAGAGGTCGGCCCACCACCTACTACGAAGACATCCACATTCACTGGGTAAGCAATGGGATAGGACATGATGAACAGCTCGTGCTGTGCGTAAACGACCTCCGCCTGATAAGTGAAACCTGGCCGACGGTACATTTCATACTGTGGCGTACCCCGGGGGTGCAAAGACGCGCGACCTACTAGTAGAGCACGTGCATCATACGATCAAGGCTTCGAGGAAAGGCATAGCTTGCAAAGCGGGGATAGAGGATTTGATGAAGCATCCTGCGCATGAGAAGCACACCAAGGTGACCATTGTTGACTCATCACACTGGCGGTCAATACATCGGTTGCCCACGAGCAATAACACACATTCAATAGGCCATGAACCTAGTCACCATCTGGAGCCGTGGCATAGCTAACGGAGAAACATCTAGATCAGCATGACAAGCATGATATCAGACAACCTGTACTAGCGCACCTGTCCGAGTGTGAGTCCGCATCGCACAGATATCTGCATAACAAATGCGGGTCTTCTGAATGTCGCGCTAAACCCTGCATCAAGGATTGTCCCACATTGGTCGTCATCGCATCTTTGACTACTGCTCCTAGCGACGATGTGTTTTGCTTCCAGGTTTCCCCGCCGACATCATCTTCCTGTTCCGCTTTCATTGCCTTTCTCAGCGGCTAGGATCAACGACGTACATTGAGTCCTACCTCTTATGGACCCGGCATGGCACGGAGATCCGACGCACCTTGTACCCATCATCGTATCCATCTACGACACCGTACATCAGGTGCTAGCCTGGACTGATACCGACATGAAGTTCGGAATTACTCACCTATCCTATACGATTTCAAAGCTCGAGCAGGCCGAGGTTGTCGACGCAGCCATGCGTTCAGTTCCAGAGTTGCTGTGATCCTCAGGCTAATTGCCGTGGTCTGTTGGACTTGCAACTCTCGATTCGCCGTCTCCACGGACCCAAGCAATAGATCAAGTTCGTTCGAACACTCCCCGACCTCTCGAGCTCTTCAAGACCGTGCACGCAGCGCTAGCCATTTTGCACGTGCGGATTTATTGCAAGGCTTCAATCCTCTTAATGACACTGGCTTGCTGCGAACTTGCGGTCAACAAGCAAGACATCCTTAGTTGTAGAGAGGAGCCGAAGACGTGACTTACTGGGATAAGTCAACGAGTGTAAGTGGTGTCTTTCCGCTGGTGAGCCGAAAGCTCCGAATGGCGCACATTGCAGACACCAACTGATCATTGTTCAGCATGAGAGACTAGGGGGCAGCTGGGAACAAATCGAGACGACGGACTTACCAAGCCTTAAGCATGCCATGGCCACTAAACTACTTGTCAACGAACTGGAGGTCTGTGAAGAGGAATGCCTTACCCCGACACGCGCGTTCCGTCTTCGCTGCAATGACAAGTTAGATACTTTGCGCCATCATTCCCAGTCAAAGCCTGGACTTGAAGGCCAGCTGACGCTCGAAGGCTTGCGGTCAAAGCGCACCACCAGACAGGTGCGATACATATCCAAATCACATTACAAGAAATCTACAACGGCTCAGAAGACCCAAGCGAGGAACGTACAGAAGGGGAAGGCAACCGGTGCCCTACAACCCGAGCCACACCGTGGTCAGTAGTTTTGCGGCAAGCCGCAAAGAGTGAATGTACGGCGTCGCGCGAGGGCGGGCTGATGTAAGTAGGATATAAGGAGAAAGGGTATGACGCTGAAACACGCCACCCCGTTCGCGTGTATGGCAGCGCGGGGAAGGCGATCGTAAGTCGAACACGGTAAGGTGACGGGAAGAGAAAAAGCGGCAACAGCAATCGAGTAATCAGGCTGCAGCCGGGATTTACGCGAAGCTATGTGGCAAGAGTAGAGTACTGACAGATCAATGATACGAGATACGCCGAGAGAAATTGAGGGGACAAACCCCTCAGTGACAACGCCAATATCGTACAGACTGAGTTGGCCAGTAGTAGCACGATCAAGCGCTCAGTGGACGGGACGATAAACGGATTGCGTGGAGGACTGGCTAGAAGAGAGAGGTGGCGCGGGTCGGGAGGCAGCCGTGTCTTGTTTACATAGCGGAACCGTGTTCAGCGTTCTCAACGCCATATCGACTCTCCTCCGAAACCGCAAAGCTACCCCTCGGAGCGTCGTCGTCATTAACGCCCTGGCCCTGTGGAGGCAAGTCGGGATACAGCGATGCGGGGGCAGGCGGCGTGGGCTTGGACACAAGTCCAAAAGAATCGACCGTGGTCGGGTTCTCCGAATAGAGCTGTCGCATGCCATTGCCATTGAGAGGTGGTGGAGTGGCGGAAGTAGGCGGCGGTGAGCGGAAGGAACGTTCGGCATACGCGCGAAGCATATCATCCGGCGACATGGTGCTGCCAGGAATAGACGGCATCGGCATTGCGCCAAGGATAGGCGATTGAGGAGCCGAAGGAGCCTGGAGAACGGGCGCAGGCGGGGTCGGCAACTCAGGCTCGGGCATCTTCATTGTAGCAGGGATGACAAAGTTATCGACGGTAGGCGAAGAACCTGAACGCGAAGTGTCAACACCGCACAACGATGTTTGGAGAGCATAACTTACTGGATAGAGCGGGGCGAAGGTACCGAAGCTTGGCTGTGTCTCATCTTGTCCCCACATATGGGCATGGACGTCTTCAAGGCTGAGACTGAATGGCCCGATGGTCTGCGTTGGCGACAATTCTGCAGGTGACATCATAGAATCCGGGAGCGGGGGAAGGTGACCGGTATGGAATGCGCGCGTGCGGCGGTAATCCGAGGTCGGACGTGTCTCTGGCGCGAACGACACCCGGGACACGCGCGACTGGCGATCGGCTGCACTGTATAAACTTGCACGGAAGCCGGGGCGCATTTGCGCCATAGCAGGTGGGGATAGTTCCTCCTCCGTAGTTTGTAGGCGCAACGAGGGAGATCCAACTCCGGCTGTCCACCGTCAATCGACGAGGTCCGGTCTCCGCTGTATACGCTATTCCGGATGGCATGTGTCGCACCCGCAGTGGTAACCGACTTCCAATCTGTAGATATCGTCGACATACGCTTGTCCACCGCGACGCTGAACCGCTTCCGCTTATGCTGTCCACGCTTGCGACTGCGCCAGATATACACGCCTGCAACGATACCGGCAACGGCAAGTAGCGTCATGATTACCGCTGCAGCGACCTTGCCCTTTGACAAGCCCTGTTTCGGGACGTTATTGACGCTCTCGGCGATGGATCCAGAGGCGGTGTCACTGCTAGTAGACGCATCCTGATTTCCGCCGTACGTAGCGTTCCACATGGGGCCAATGGGAAGGGTGGCCATGAAGGTCGGCATGCCCGACTCGATGATCTCGAGCTGCAGGCTCACAGATTTGGTGGAGTTCCACCAAGCCGGCTGGAGGGTGGCATTGTAGCGTCCGTACGCATAATCGACGTTTTGCCAGATGTGGATCCGTGGGGTGGGAGCGAGGGGTGCGAACAGATAAATATCGACAGCAGTTGTATCCAAGCAGGACGTGTCCCAGCTGATTTGAAGTGGCTCCGATGAGTCGACCACGGCCGCTGCACTTGGAGATTTGTAGAACCCGCCGGTAGCGCACGCTGTATGTCGAAATCAGCTCAGCACGAAAGACTCCAGAACATCAAGATGATGGGCACCGCCTTGGACTTGAACGCGACGGACCAATGAATGTCAGCCTCCCCTTAAGGGATTCACGACACAAGGGGAATCATACTACGAGCATGGGAATCATCGGTTTTCCACACGCGACCCTCTCCTACTTCACGAAGAGTAGACAATCGACGCATGCCTCTCTACCATCTGATTGAGACAATGCGCGACTTGGGCTTGTCCCCTTTCCTCTGACTGCCAAGTCCAAGCGTCGCCCTCACAGCATTACCTGCCGTACTTCGACGGCATAGCGCCGTAGCCACGCCCCCAACTACCGCCTTGGTAGATGGACAGCCCTGCTAACAAAATATACCCTCAGAAGTAACTAGGTCAACTCACAGTCGCGTTTACGATGTCCGTGCGGGGCAACGGCGTGCCCGCTACGAATTTTGTCGTGACCGTTTGCCATCCGTTGGATTCACGGTTGAAGGAGCGTAAAGTAGAGAACGTGAAGTGAAAGGAGGGAGTGGGCGAGCAGCGGCTCCGTCGTCGTCGTCGAGAACAGGAAGGTCGGCCGCGACGAGCTTGGCGGCCAGAGCTTGGCGGCTAACAACTTCAATCACGTGCGATTACGAGATCAGTAGCTCCGTTACCCGGTATCGTAACCGGGGTAAGCATCAGTCAGTAAACCGCTGTTAGATCAGTTAGCCCATTACTACTTCGCTTACTTACATGGCTTGCAGGCAGCAAAATCGAACAGTGCCTGGTCAAAGGCCGAAACGCAGGCCCCCTCGCCATCCACCGGATTGCGCCCTAAGTAGCAGCATTTCGCGTGCATTAGTTTATACCAAGACAATGACAGATTTTACAGGCAGCCGAGAAGACGATGTCCGCAGGAAGCACTAGATATCGACGTATGAGCGAGACAAGATGGAGTCGGTCCACCAGCTATAGACCAAACAAAAACAGAAGGCATTACAGCGAAGGAAGCAAAGCGAGCAGTCTAAAACCTCTCTCACAGCGGCGGGTACTGCTTCGCCGTCTGGCCATTTGTCTCGGCTCCTGGTACCCATCCAACGACCCTCTGCTCGACGCCGGGCTCATGTTCGCCCCGGCCGTGTCTTCGCCCGACGGGTGCAGATTTGGATTGGGGCTCACGTATGTGTATGGCGCAAGCCTGATATTCTCGTCGTAGCTCATCCGGGGACGCATGCCAGTTGCTGACTCACTCGGAGCGTACGCCGTGTACTGAGGTCCGCCGACGCCGAACGCCTCGCCCAGGTTCATCTTCGTCCGTGTCTTCCCATCGAGCTCCGTGACGGTTACCGGGGTCCGCGCGTGTACGGCTTGCGGAGTACGTAGTCGATGAAGAACTTGACTGAACCAGCAATCTCGATGGCGAAGTCCACTGGACGTGGTCTGTCAGGCAGCGTAAGATGCTATGGATGGATGTGAACGTACTGTAGTTGATGCTGTCCCAGAGCGGGCGTCCTATGCCTGTCGTGACGCCATCGGCCTGTACTCTGATGCGAAAACGCCCAGATCATGAAGGCTGAGAAGAACACCATCTGAACGCATAACGTCAGCGATTGAGCCCGACATGATACAGCTTTCTGCAGACCTCAATACAAGTCGCAAGGGCATTCAAGCCGTTGGCGATGTTCGTCTCAGTCCAGTACTCCGTAGCTGCATAGCGTGTTCAATTACGCTGTGAGTAAGATGTCAAGAGCGCCCACCATGGATAACGCGACCCTCCAACGCATCGAACTGACGGATGACGGCGTGAGAGTCTGGCGAGCAGACAACTGATAGCTACGTACGACCAACCCTGGTAGAACGTGAACATGACGATCAGCTTGATGGAGAGGAACTTCGCCAGCGGTCGTCGGCCTTTCAGCTCGTCCTTGGTAAGTGCATAGAAGATGATCAGCCCATAAAGCGCGATTCTGCGAGGCATCCGCGTTAGCATGTTGTGAGAACAGTCAGCCGACTGAACTTTGGACGTACGTTATACTGACACCGTCAATGACTTCAAATATGAGTTGGCTGTTTTGAAGCTCCAAGGCCCAGACTCGCAGAGGACGCCATACGCCTGGCAGATGATACCGGCGATGGAGATGGCTGGCCGGATGATACATATTGCAGAACGGACCACTGCAAGACGGTCAGACAAAACATCACAATCATGCTCACTCCGTCGTACCTTCAGCGTGTACATAAAGTACGCCTATGCTGACGCGTCAGACTATAATTGTTGCAGCGGACGCGGTCAGAAGTACCTTTGTTGGTCTGTATCTCCAGAAGCAGAACTAGAAGAGAGTTCAGTTTCTCGTGCAATGACAGGTCGGGTTAGGCACGAACCGGGAACGGCAGTTTGTTCTTGTCCTTGCGAGCGATGGCATTGTCAACATTGTGCCCAGCTGCCGTCGCGGCAACAAATTCGATCAGCAAGAGGCTGGTCATGCAGTGAGTGGTTCCCACACAGCGACATACATACGTCGAACTTACAGGAATGCACTGAGGGTGACCGACTACGGCCGATTTAGACAACAGACGTTTCACATGTCAATACAACTAGCGCACCTCATATGCTGTGGGCAGTATGGTGAGTGCTATGGACCATCCGAACGGCGTAGGACATACCGGATTCGATAAGGGAATAGTAGGTATAACTTCGGAAGAAGCGGTAGGAGAAAATGAGATCACAGCGTAAACGGCTGGCATGTACAGTACTCGTATGCTAAAGAAGAAAAAGTTAGACATCTGCGTCAATGAGGGCACCAATCAGTCTCGGGAAGCGTAATTGTGACAGAGGTGCGTGAACCCCGTCAACAGAGCAACCGGATCAATATTATTCTATAACGATGAGCACCCTTGGCCCATTGAGCACTGGAGAGCGTCCGTCTGGCACTCTCCGTTAGAATGGAAAGCAGTGTCAAAATTAGTAGCAAAACCATCGCACGGAAGTCAGCTTCCTTGCTCGTGCCGCTCAGATCAATGGATAAAGCGGGGGAGAGAACGTGCTGTAACGTTAGGCAAACAGAGAAGAGCCATCTACAGGCGACCTCTCCGGAGGAGGTTGCGTCTCCTATTCCGGGCTGTGGGCCCCCGATGCCGCTCGACCCAGGCTACCCGGATGGGCAAGTCGTCTCCAGTGCAGGAACGGATGTGTGCACGAACTACGAGAGCTTTCCGGAACAAGTTGAAGGGAAACAGGTACGTACATTTGTCTTTGTTCTGCGGGGTTGGTGTAATGCCTGCGTCGCCACCTTCAGTTCCAGGAGCAGTAGGATCATCGAAAAAGCTCACCGCGCATGTTGCAATACATTGAAAAGGGTGAGCAGAACAGACTGCCGCCGCCAAATGTCAGCATGTCCTAGCCGAGGCAACGATCCAAGAATAGACGTACCACGCAGGCACAGCACCCCGCTATGATCCACCCTATGCGGTGGGCATCCCAATTGATGCCACTGCTGCTCCAAAAACTATCCTGCTGGACAACTGCGGTGTTGTCGGACGGGCAAAGTGTTGAGTTCGTCATCGCTGTCGTAGCTTCGTCTCTAGGCTCTGGGCCGCGGGTGGTGTTCTGGGGAGTCGATGGGTATCGCTCGGCGGTCAGATAAATATACAAGCGAAGGAGCGCAGGAGGAAGATAATGGGAGGAGGAAAGGTGAGATTTACCCACCAGCCCGCTGCAACGAGCTCGAGTCTGCTGCGCACCGCAAGTGCCGATTTGGGGCGTCGGGATGCTGACTCAGCAGCCATTATTGGCAATTCTTCTCCCTTGTCCTCCTCCTCGTCGACACCGTCACAATTCGATGAACCACTTCACCGACAGAGTCGTTGGGCTCGCTGGTCGATGTGGAGCATATTGTGCTCACCATGAACTAGACCCCTTCAAAGCCCCTGAAGGCCCCTGAGCGCACAGTGCAGTGCTTGCCGGGGGTAAACAGCCCGGACGCGCAGGCCTGGCATAGCTCTGGCTCTCATTTGATTACAGACAACAGCGCTTGCACTGCCTACCTCGCGTCTGCGTTATGCCATGGGCCGCAAGCTCAAGGCCTCAAAGGTGTTGAACAACACGCTGTTCCACGGCGACGGGCGTCGCAGCCAGCCATGCCTCTCTTCGGCTCTTGTTCTGCCTCGGCTCCGGTGAGTAAGCCATCTCACACGAAGCGTTCGTCATAATTCAATGCATAGCTTGGCTACTTCGGAACATCCTGAGTCTGTGCATACCGCGCTTGACACCGCGTGTCAAATAGCAGTGAATCGACAATGCGTGCAGCGCCGAGTAACAGCCTCACGAAGCTGTGATTCAATTGCAACGGTGTGTGACTCTCATGCGGTTTCTTCTGCCCGTTCGTTACACGTTCTCCACGTAGCCACGGCAGCAGATATGTCATGTTTCCGGCCTGAATCCTTTACACCTCCCGAATTCAATTTTATTTTCCCCCATTAAACGCTCGACGATGCTCCTCCTCAGCTTATCAGTGAATTTAACGCTTGTTCGTACTAGTTGCGAAATATGCGTTCAATTTTGTCGGTTCTCTGACGGGCAGCGGCAGTGGCAGTGTCTTGCGGCTTGTGGCACGGAGGAAACAGCCGTACTTGGCCCTGGTCTTAGCCCATTTGGACCCTCCTGCCGGCTCCTCCTGCCCGCACCTAGGGCCTGGTGCCTGGGATTGCTTTGTAAAGCAGTCCTTCCGACTCGGTCATGCCAATTTACTCAGGCTGCTACTGTGTGGTAGTAGCTGTGACAGACAAATGAACGACAAACTGCAGCTTCGCAGGTATGCATCAAGCTTCATGGCCTGTGAGACGTCTTGCGCGGCCATTTCTGATATGTTTGCTTTTCAGGGAGCATCATTACTAAGTACAAGTCTGATTTCTGGTCCTCCTTACTGCTCCTGTGGTTGGGTGCCGCCTGTGTTGCTTACTAGCGTATGTGTACCCCGTCTGCTATGCCCTTCATCTACACTTCACTCGCCGTCTGGGACACGCTTTCATTGCTGTCGGCCTGAGGAACAGACATCAGAAGGCTTTCTGCGCCACTGGAGAGTTTTAAACCTACCTTGCCCTCGTATGATTCCACCCGCACAGACCGAACAGTGGTCCTCGTCCCTTCCTTCGCCGCGTGCTGCTGTAGAAATCACCGCCCCGCATCAGCGCCACGCATCTCACGGATTCGAAGCAGCGTCCCACCCACCTCATCGTCCTTCCCCGAACCTGCCTTCGTGTCTGTCGGAGACGATTCGAGATCCGGGCCCCCTCTGCACGAGCACACCGTCGTCGATCGCGAGCGAACATGTCCCATTCCTACTTGGAACTTGCCCGCGTCATTAGCCGCATCGACGTCGCGACTGACTTCGTCGCGGTGGATGCTTCTGAAGTTCAGGCTGTGTGTACCCGGTAAGATCGTCGGGGTAATGAAGGAGACGGTGAGAGGGGCATTTACGTCGCTAAGAGGGAGTTGGCGTAGACTGCAAGTGGAAGCACAGAATGAGTGAGACTGACGTAGAAGCAGGATGAGTGGGACGTACGTTTGCTAAGCAGCGGATGCAGCGCCATGTAGATCATGTTGTATGGCATGGTCACGAACTGAGAAGATGGATCCCGATGATGTATCTTACAAACGATCTGCGCGTGAAAACGTACGGTGATGATTACAGCGAGGCCCACTACACTACAGGCATGTTTCTGTGAACAAGACGCTGGGCACGAGGACTTCATTGCTCACCTTGTGAGAAGTCCGTTGTTCACCGTCCAATACGTTAGCTTGTCGATGAGCTATGGCGTCCATCCGTCCATCAGCACTTTAATTAGGTGCACACGTAGTGAGCACGCCACGTACGCTATCCGTTCTGTATGCGTGCCCACGACTCAGCTACATCCGTGAACGCCGTACAATATACCCTACTCACTTGCTACAACATCCACAACTCGTAAGGGTCTCGTTCGAGGCGATGACAAGCACTCACTGATTGAAATTCGTCTTCTTCCGCCTCAACAAGACGACAAGTGACACGGTGATGATCCAGTCGGCGAGCGTCCCCGCACCCATACCTGTTGCAACGAGAGCCTGCCAATGAAGTATCGTCCGCCACATTTGGTGAACGCCGCGCATTACGTCTAGACTGAGTAGAGATCAGAAGCTGGATAAGACGGGACTTACAGCAATCTGGTGCGGGAGGCCAGCGAACGTGCGGATGATCAACCTGCGGATTGGTATGTACTATTCAAATGACCAGACAGAGCGGCAGTAAAATCAACGCTCACATGCGAGCTGTGACGACTGCAGAGAGGAAGATGCATGAGTGTAACAGTACCATGGTGATGTAATGGAGTTGCATACCACATCCAAATACTGGCCAGTGACAGAACGGGCTGTCAAATCGTAGAAACGTACACGAAAGCGGCAGACACACCTAGTCTGACCGAGGACAAGACTCCCTGTTGTCATGAAGTCAGTATGTCGCATCAACGCGCAGTTCTCAGCATCGAGCGGCATGCGTACGATGATGACGACGAGAGGCCAACGCCGATGACCCACTGCATCCGCGAGTAAGTCGAAACAGCCCGCCGTTCATGTGAGAATTAATCAGTACGCACGTATATATACACGCCGGGCGTAGAACCTACGCTCGAGGTGCTGTGAGTGGATGAACACAGAAGATGTGTTAAAGCAACCCACCCGTGGACAACGCATGTTATAAGAGCCTGACAGAGTCAAAGACAGCCTCAGCAATTGGACTTAGAGAAAGCTATTGTCCCACCGTGACCAGGACGCTAAGCTTTGGTATAGATTAATTCTTCCGCAGTGCCAAACGGAACGTTGGTCATAACTCACATCCCAGCTCCTGTGCATGGGTCGGACGTCGGACGTCAGCAAAACAGGTCCCGTCCACCGTCAGAATCAGCTTACCACACGGACTCTGCCAATGCGTCTGGGTTGTCATAATTCGTAACAAGGTAGTAGTAGATCATGTGCATGATGAGTATGATGTGGAGCGTATCGAGCACACTGCAGGTAGTAATCAGACCAAAATCAGACTCTGCACCTCTGGTTTTGCTTTGAAATTCGCAGACTGGCACTCACCATACAGACGACACCTGGATGACGTTCAAATCCGGAGACAGCAATCAGCGTTTGCTATGGCTTCACGCGAAGGTCGACTCACAACCCATCGTATGATCCGCGGGTCGTGAGGAAACGCTCGGTACCATTGGTACGTTTGCATGGACGTTACTCCATACCCTCTGCAGTTCATTCACTCAGTGTTACGGCATTCGGGAATGAATAGCAATACCCCGGGCCGCGCAGCGCGGAGATGCAAGGACTTACACGGCGGTGATGAGCGTCGCGATGAGCAAGGCCCCGATGGTATCGTTCCTATCCTCCGCCATCCCGTATTGAGTGGGCCCTTTGCTTGTGAGGAAAGGTGAGATGCGAGCGACGAGCTAGCGTGTCGGACAATGGAGTAGCATAGTAATAAGCCGTCCCGGAGCGCTTGGTGAGGAACGGGGTAGGACGAAGGCACGGATGCGACATGGAACGAATTGATGCATTTCAACGATTCGAACCCTTGAGACTATGGGAAAGCTACAAGTGTCAAGGCGCGTTTTGTGCCTAGCCTGCAACTCATCGAAGATGCCCGGGTCATGGTAGAAGCTGCCTCGTTCCGTCATGCAGATATCCTAGAAGATGAAGAAGGTCCATCAGAGAAGGTCCATTGAGCACAGGCCGCAGCATGCACATAAATATATGCAGAGACAGGTGCCACTTTGACATCAAACATTCTGGGTACCATAGGTCGGAAGGTACGCTCCCAGAAAGCCCAGTCGAACTGGAAGAGCAAAGTACCGAGTCCCGCGTCTGGTTATAGTTGACCAGTTTTCAGGCGTCATCCGATGCAGAACTACCGCGAACCGAGCAGGAAACGAGGTTCCAACTTCCCACCCGAGTCCCTACGCGGGTTAAGTACTAAGTGTCCACCGCTGCCAGCAGTGGCACCACAGACCGTCACGGTGACAGTGGCTAGGCCGGCCTACATGAGTCGCCAGGCAACAGCTATATTTCAAAAGCAGTCACCTTGAAGCACAGAAGTATTTGACAGCAAGGAGGCGACAACATGGACATCGAGTGCTGAGCAACTTGAAGGTGAGACTCAGACAACGAACGTCGCGGCAGCGGCTCGCGCTCTGACACGGTCACGTGAGTGGCACAGACGCGTCCACGGTGCGCGCCGCGGGCAATAGCTGCGTAGCGTTTGTCCCATTGTTTCAGTAAAATGAAGGCTGTTGCGAACACACATACGTCCTAAAAGCTAATTTGGTTAATACAGACTCAGTATCTAATACTGTTAAAGCCCTCAAATCCACCCGCATTGAACTAAGTACGTCTACTGTTTACTTAGTTCAGGCGCAGCGTCCGAAGTCGGGCTTCTATATGGTTGAAGTGGTTTATACCGGTAACTTGACTTGGTCTGAGTTTTATCCCTTGTAAGTTACTGCTGATGCTAGCGAGAATTCGCATGCACTCATGAAACTCACTCCCGTATGATTTCGTGCCCTTCGGCTGGGCGCCACGTCGGAGTGTCAATGCCCTTTCTTTCCGCACCATGACCATAACCTATCCTCTACATCACTCAAGGACCCGCTGGCGCTCAAAGGTACACCGCTTGTCTCGCTGTTGGCGAGACTCGCATATAGTATGCATCTCATGCAAGACATGTTCGTCAAAACCGACTTTCAGCAACATCCCGGTCGATGTCTCGACGTGAACGACTTCGACTGCAAGTCACAGGCGCATACATTAAGGCGATGTTGACTTGTCATACGCACTAGATGAGAGGTCGAGGAACCATGGTAAGTATAGCGTGTCGCTACGAGTGTCGAAGCGACAAACTCACTATGTGGCAGTTTCACCAGTGACCCACTTTGTGTTTTGGGTGCTGCATGACAAGTGAACGTTTCACTACCTCAAAATCGTCTCAATTTGAGACTCCCCCGGCCCTAGCCTACTAGCCGCCAAGAACGCGGCGCTCTTCCCTCCAGGTTGACAATTGTCGACATGTTGTAGATCAGCACGAGATGTCCTGGTACTACTATCCACACTCGTATGTCCGTCGCTCTTCATTCAACGTATATTAATCACATTGCCATACCTCGCATACCTCGCAGCATGCCAATGAATATCGACACTTTGCCCACAATTCGCTCTCCCACGTGGCCCTACACTGTGGCGGATTAGTCCGAGCTGATGTCGGCGTTCCACTGTCATATACCATCCTTACACCACCACCGTGTCCTGCCAATTTCCTCAAGATTTGTCTCCTATGCTCTTCCCTGTACCACTGCGCATGCGCCGACTGCATCTGCCGCTAGAGAATGGACTTGGCGGCCAAGGAAATATACGATCACATCTGACGGCGGTTGCCGAAGGCGCAGCGCGACCATCTCTTGCCGTCGCCGTCGCCGTCGACCCGATTCTTCGCTCCAGGCTGGGCAGCGTGATTGAATCGCGCGCCCACTCCTTTATGTGATACCAGGACATCTCGTTGCTTGAAGACAGCCCTCTATCATCGCTCTCACCACAACGCTGCGCTCAGGATGTCGCACTTGTTTCAGAACATCAAGCACGCCGTCGATCATGAATTTCAGAAGCTCGATAAGGGGCTTGACCATGCCCGGGCGACCGTCGAAGGTGCGTGCACATAGACATTATACGTCGTGCAGTCGCTGACGATCCGACATCGATCGCAGGCTTTCTGACCCCGAACCGTGCGTAGCCTGCATTCGCTCGTCGATCTGCAGCGCCGATCATCGTGATCTCATTCAGGCAGGCACGACTCGCCCGAGGAGCAGCGTGTTGACGCGCTTCGTCAGGAGATCAACGACGGCCATCGTTTCCAGTCCTTCGCAGACAAACGGCATGCCAACTTTGTCAAATGGTAACGTATCACGCTGCTGTGGGATCCGATGCCGAGGGGAACGGTCGCTGAAGGAGCCCTGCAGGCACATCGACGGCCATGATTATATGTACGCGCTCTCCGAGATACTGGACAGCGCGAGAGAGTGCATCTTCATCCTCGTACGTGCCCTCTTCACATCAGCTAGGTCGGCACACCCAATGATTGTGTGACCCAGGACTGGTGGCTCACCCCAGAGTTGTACCTGCGCCGACCGCCGGCTCACAATCAAGAATGGCGTCTGGATCGTCTGTTGAAGCGCAAGGCGGAGGAGGGCGTGAAAATCTACGTCGTGGTGTACAAGGAGGTCACTCAGACCATGTCCATGAGCTCTTCTCACACCAAGGTGCGTCGCGTTGCAAGCTTGCAAGCATGACTCCGTTTGACATGTGCATTTGCAGCACGCTCTCGAGGACTTGCATCCGAACATCGCGTGCATGCGCCACCCGGACCACATCGGCAGCAAGGGTATGTCGATCTCCGTGTGCTCACTACACGCAAATTGACAGTCCTGCAGACGACGTCGAGTTCTGGTCGCACCATGAGAAGGTCCGTAACGTAGTTGCGGGATGCGCCTCATCTCTTCTAACTAGTCCGGCAGCTCGTAATCGTCGACAACCACCGCGCTTGCGTCGGAGGGTTGGACATTTGTTTTGGGCGCTGGGACACGCACACGCACCCGCTTGCAGACGTGCACCCGACGGACTTTACGCGCACGCTCTTTGCCGGCCAGGACTACAACAACGCACGTGTGCTGGACTTCAAGGACGTCCAGAACTACGTCAGCAACGGCCTTAGTATCATCGAGACGGCTAGGATGCCGTGGCATGATGTGCGCTCCTGATTCAAAAGTCATTGACATTGTGCGTGGTTAACGAGGCATGGCATAGGTCCATATGACCCTGTGCGGTCCATCGGTGCTGGACCTGGTGCAGCACTTTGTCGAGCGTTGGAACGAAGTCAAGAAACGCAAGGTTCGTTATGTTCTATTGGTTCTTAAACTCAAGATGACGTTTGTATGCAAAACAGTACAGCCAGGATACGTGGGTGCCCGGAGAGGAGCTTCCTCTTTCGCTAAGCTAACTTCCCTCTTGTAGCCGCTACGACTGGCTTGCGCTGCCCCACGACATCGATGAGGCTCCCGACGAAGCCGTCGCGCGTGCGTTCCTTCCTCAGTAGCCTCCAATTCTGTTACTGATCCTCCATAGGCCACCCGTACCGCGAAGCTTGGCACAGCATGGGCCACCGATTCCGCCAGCGCTTCCACGGGCATCATCTCAGAAACGAGACTGATATACTGGACGACCCGCTGCTATACCCTCGCCCGCCAAACGGTTCAAGCACGGTGCAGGCAGTCCGCAGTGTTAGCGACTGGAGCCACGGCGTGCTTACGGAGCACAGCATTCAGAATGCTTGTGGGTCGATCCTTGCCTGAATTGGGGAGTGTGTTGACGGACGGCTGTGCAGATCGTCAGTTGATCATGGAGGCTAGCCATCACATCTACATCGGTGAGTGGTCTTGGCTGACTTTGACTTCGGAAATCGCTGAATGAAAGGGCCTCCAGAGAACCAGTTCTTGTACGTATTGATTTTCTCGCGCCTCCAAGGGTCCTCATGACGAATATTCCCGTAGCATCTCGAACACCCAAGAGGATGGCCCTGTCAAGAATCTGATCGCTAAGGCCCTCGTCGACCGTATCCTCCAGGCCGCACGGGACGGCCAGAAATTCAAGGTCGGCATGCTTGTCGGATGCCCAATGACTGTCCTTTGCTTATGAATCTTGTCGTCTGAAGGTTGTGATCGTCATCCCAGAGGTTCCTGGATTCGCGGGGCAAGGTAAGCATCCGCACTGTATTGCAATAACTCCAAACTTACCACGAGTCGCAACCGTGCTCAGTGAAGGATGAAACTTCTGTCAGGACAATCATGGCCGCGCAATACCGTACCATGAACCGTGGTGGTCACAGCATCTATGAGGAGATTCGCAAAGCTGGATACGAACCGTGAGTCGCTGCTAATCTTGCCATGATAACTGCTCACAAGACGGTCAGTACGGATTATATTCGTTTCTATCACCTGCGTGCATACGACCGTATCAATGCTCCGTATGGTTTGTGCACATTGACCGTTGCTGCATCGATGGATTTCTGAGTGCCATGCTTCTGTAGAGACCTTCTTGAAGGCTCTGGAACAGCAGAGCGGCATCACGTTCCACCAAGCCATGACAGCCTTAGCTCGCATGTGGGTAGGGAGAGATGAAGAACATAATGCACCGAAGGAGACCACCGTCGTTCTCCCTACAGGCAAATTGGCCGAGGAGATCACTGCGTCCGGTGGCAAGCCCGAGCTCAAGACGGAGACATACCAACTGCCTCAGTCGTACGAGGAGGCGAAGGACATTGTTGACCGATGGCACGATACCGCCATCCGTCTCCGAGGGGGCGGTGATATCTCAGATAATGTTGTGCAGCACATGATGCATGACCGCACGGACTTGAAGGAGGAGGGATGGCTGGGTACTCCCGATGAGGAGAAGGCTGCCTATGTATCTGAGTTGCTATACATCCACTCGAAGTTGATGATTGTGGACGATCGGCGGGTCATCGTGCGTATTCTGTGCAACTCTTTGGTGTTCGTCCTAAACTCATATATGGCCAGATGGGCTCCGCTAACATCAACGATCGCAGTCAGAAGGTATGGTAGATACATTTAGTTGTGGACACGTGCTAAATAGTACCCTCAGGGTGATGGCGATTCTGAGATCGCCCTGGTGGTCGAAGACGAAGACATGATCGAGACGACTATGGATGGGCGACCATACATGGCGACTCGCTTTGCCGCCACGCTTCGCAGGAAGCTTTACAGAGGTACAGTGAAACAGTGTTTTCATTGGCCGACCACTAAGCTCTGGCACAGAGCACCTCGGTCTTATGGCGCCACAGCTCTGCACGGGGCAACAGGAGCACGTTACGTCTTTCATGCGCCCGGCACCTCACCCGAATGACGATGAAACCGGTGACGATGAGGACAAGTGGTAGCTGATCCTCTCGCGGATGAGACTGTCGACCTCTGGAACCGTACCGCAAAGAACAACCGTGACATCTTCACGGAGGTATTCCGGCCTGTTCCGACGAATCTCGTCCGAGACTGGGATGCATACTCGGTAGGCATTTGCAGCCATGTGGGTGGGCATCAGTGCATTAACATCATGGCTAGCGCTACGTGCCGACGGTCCTCCCCGGTCATGTCGTGCCCGATATCTCGCTGACCGCGTCAAAGACCGCGTCTCGAAAGTCAGAGGGGCTCTTGTTGAGTGTCCAATAGTGAGTCACACTTGATGCCGATGGTACTTGTCATTCACGAATATGTACCGCAGGATTTCTTGATCGACCAGAAGGACTTCGTGGAAGGTGCCGATTGGATTGGCCTTAACCCGACGTTGCCCATCTACATCTAGAAATACAATGGCTCTGTAGTAGCAGTGCTTCGTATGCCAGGGATCTCGTATTGTTGCGTAATATCTTGTACATCTTTGTACGTTGTGACCGGTACTATGCTGAATGCTCATAAATGTAGCAACTATGAAATGGAAGCAGACGTTGCGCGAAATGATGTGTATGATGAATGTCCGGTGAAGTTCACTCTGGCTGCCAGCACCCCTCAAGTCAACGTGCGAGTTTCTCCAACCCTCGCGGGATCTGCACACCGATTAGCGATGTTTTGCGGAGCGTGTAACGACCATTACCGTCCATCCATGAGTATTTGCTGCTCTTTTGTAGCCGTCTAACGCTTCTTGCATTCCGTAAGGTCTGACACGACGAACGGTCATTAGATGAACATAAAGCTGTCGACCAGGCATTACGCACACGTCCCAATTCTGCGCAAGTCGGGCGGGACGAGGCTCCACGTTTGATATAGCTAGTTTGATCTGTAGCAAGATAGCCGAAATGCTGCTCGCCAGCTTTGAGTTGCATGGGCAATACAGACGATTACGAATACGAACCTGTAGCTTGGCAGCCAGCCTCACATAGAAGCGTCAGCGAGACGGCGTCCATAACCTTAGACACAGCTCACCATCGGCCGTCAGTAGATCCATGCACATAGAACCACCTAGAAGACTGTCTGATGGAATCCTAAGACAAGGTGAGGATACACTTACCACCCGTTACATGTCCTCCACCGCCCTAGAGATTTGGTCAGACGAATACACAGATCAAAACTAACCTCGCTTGCCAAGATAAAGGGCAGAAGTCGCGGCTTTAAGATACGAAAGAACGGCGGGCTATGGGGGAACGTGTGGGGAAATCGGATCTCGAAGACAAGAGAAGTGACGTTTCTGAATCATCCTTTCAGTCGTGCAACCGTGATCTACGAGTGCTAGTACTCACCGGGCTTCCATATCCTTGGCTATCGCAAGGTCCTTGTCGAAGGAATGAACTCCACGATCCATTGGTACAAATTATCTCCTATGAATTCTGTCGGCAAATGCCACCCGAGCTCTCTCATTGTCTTCGCTTGTTCTTGTTCCTTCAGCATCGCCTTTAGCTCTCTCTGCACCGCCATCGTTGCTTGCAGACTGGACTCCGAAGGGGGAGGCAGTACGTTCTCGATGCTAGCGTTCACCCAGACAGGATCATGGACCCAATCGCTTTCATCTGTTGCCCCCTGCAGCGCGTTCGTTGGTGATTGGGAGATGGTCTCGCCGTTCTTGAAAACAGTCATGTCGTCCGCGTCATAGTCGACCTCGAGGTATTCATCACGTCGTGCAGACAGAAGCTTCTCGAGCCTGTAGGAAGGTTCCGGGACTTGCACCTCTCTAGTGGCCATCGTCAACCGATTGGCGGGATCTAACTCGACATACGGAATGCTGAGTTCGGTAGATCGCTCTTCTGCTGCGGCATCTGGATTGGCGGAATGGACGAGAAGGTATCGGCTGTACGAGTATCAAGCATCAAAATTTAGGTATGGGCGTCGGCGCGGGCTTACCAGATGATCCAATTCGTGTTCGCAACCACCAGATAAGGGTTCGTGCTCACGAATCGCGAGGGCATGTTGACGATTTGAGCGAGAGCAACGCATGATTGTATGTTGAGTGAGCTGCTCTTCCAACCAGTCTGCGCCCGAGCTGAGTAACCTTGCGAGACCGTGCCATCCTTCGCGAAATAGACACCTGTCCTTCGTGTCGATATGAGCTATTATATTCATTATTTTGATAACCCACCGTCTCCGTAAGCTCTTCCGTGAGCAACTGTCTTGAACCACAATCCATGCCGAATGATCTACGAGCATTTTAGCTTGTTCGACAGTGGAAGCCATCATCACGTACTGAGTGCCAATTTTTCAACGGGGATCCATGGAACGCCTAACAGGAGGTCGTCGTCAGCAATAGTTGGTGTCCCAGTTTGTATGGACACACATAGAGTGAAGGATATTTTACAGAGTTGGCATCGGTCTGCTGCACTTCTGCCAGGGCGCTTTGAAATTTGGCCTCGGCGTCAGGGGCACCTACACTGAAGCGGAACTGCCTCCAGGAAGGATCTATGAATACGTGAGGAATGGATATGATGATTCAACACAGTGAAACTAATACCTATGTTGGTGATACGGTCCTCTTGCGAGCGCAATTCTTCCAAGTGAGCCATACAGGATCCAACACACCTATGCCACTCCTCGTTGGTTACCGATAAGACTGATCTCGTTCACAAACTCACCATCGAAGAAGCAACCATGCGGCAATGGGTACAGTGGGAGCCACGTCCCTAAGCTTGGGCTTGGATCTTCCAATGACGACCGGCTTCTCCAGATGCTTCTTCATGGACGCAATCTAGTCCCGACATTAGTGATATGAATCACCATAAAGCGGGAACACGCACGGAAGGCAGCGACTTGAACAGTTCAACGACAGATTTACACATCTTGTACGGATTAGCATGATCTCGCTCTCCGCACCACTGAACGTGCACGAAACGTACTTGGAGCGGAGTCAGCTGATCAAAGTCACAGAGCTTTTCTTCGTCCATGGGCACGGTTACCCCCGGCATGTGTGGCACACGAAGACCCATGCCGATAGGGAAGGGACCTTCTGTGGACGACTCTTTCGCGGCAATGTATGTGATAGAGACAAGGAGGTCCACGATGTCTGTATTCTCGCAGATTTCATACTTCGGAGAGATAATCAGCGAGCAACGGCATCGCGCAGCCGTACACTTACCTCCAACGTGGGGCCGAGGTTGAGGTTGTAATATTGGTATGTGCAGAGTCCTGTGTCGCAGACATACGGCTTGAGAGATTCATACCCTGTCTTGAGCTCTTCGTGGCACACGACGCAGTAGCGAGGACACAACTGTGAACGCTCAGATATCAGGATATTTAATCACAACGTGCAAACCTACTGTCAACCGTCGTAGCAAGTAACAGAAAGCCAGCAAGGGAAGATTCAGCGGAGCGGAGCGCTCATTGCCTAGGAGAGGATCAGGTGGCAAGTTGTAGCTACTGGCAAGCTCCGCTTCCTTCTCATCGGCTTGCCGTATTTGCTGAGCCAAGTAATGTAGGACAAATCCTCAGCATAGCCATGGACCAACGCACGGACACTTACCTTCCTCATACTCTTTAGGATGTCGACAGGCTTCTTCTGAAGCTTCTCGGCCTCCCATGCCAGTATTTCCGCTCCGGCCCAGCCGAGCTCATGCTCCAGCCTTAGCTGGACGACACGCAAGAAACGCTGGTTCAACAGAGTCTCTAGCGAGGCGCTCAAGCTGAACGGCTGGAAGGTGGATTCCTCGACTGCTGGCTCTTCATCCGAGGGCAGTGCTATGTCTCCTTCGTCATCCGACAAGGGCTCGTCGAAGAGCTCCTTGGCGGGCGGCGCGTCAGACGGCTGCTCCTTCAACCCAAACACGCGCACGACCGCCGCCACATGCTCCTTCTGCGGCTTGTAGATCGGCGTGAGTCCGATCCTGAATTGCGGAGAGATGCCACGCATGGCCGCATCCGAGCGCACTGTGCCGTCGGCCTGTAGCACGGGGTATGTGCCACGCAAACCTGTCACCAGCAACGTCAGATGCTGCGTTCGCGAGAGCAGCCGTCTGTCCCAGGCCATCAGGGCACGGGCGGGGATGTCCCGCGCAAGCCTGATGATCGGGATAGAGACTGAGAGCACAAAGTCGTCGACTCCGAACGGTATGAAGCCTGGGCGGTATCCGTAGGCCACCACCTCGTTGAAATGGCTGCAGCCTCATCAGTGCATGTATCAAAGTTGTAGGAAAGCCCGAGACAGACGTTTGTAGCAGGCGGTAGTCGATCTTCTCCTTGTCGACGATGTCGAGATCTAGTCCGTCGTCCGAGTGTCCATCGTAGTCGAAGTCGTCTTCCTCCATCTCTTCATCCGTGTCTACGTCGCCCGCAAGCTTCTTCGCGAGCACGGTCAGTAGCCTCTCTAGCATGTCCTCGATGGCACGCGACTGCTCCTCGTGCAGAGCTTCAATCGCTTGCGCGACGACATCAGGGACATTCTCGTCGGATGAATGGCAGAAGAACGTGTGGTTCTCCGGGTAGTCGGACGTGTCTAGGTGGCAGACGCGTGAATTCGCTGCCCATGCGTGACGCCACTTGAGGGCTATCGCGCTCACCAGAGATGAAGAAGTTCAAGGCCGCCATTACTCGCTGGTCCGAGCCCACAATACGACATTCAAACGTGCTGTCTTCGTCTCCACGTCGAAAGTCTGCGACACGACGCGTTGCGCGACGTTGAAGTCCGAATCACATCGAGCAGTCTCATAACGTACCTGCAACTCTCAATGTACCGCGCTCAAAACACTGTTGCGATGTTTCTCCATGTCCGCAATGTCTGCATTGTATCTTCGTCGGCCCTTGAGGGTACTTTTCATTGCCAGTGGCGCGTCTGTTGTCATTGAGGTTGCGGGCAAGCCAGAGGCCACGTTGTCCGAGTTGCGATCTGAGCACTTTTGACGCTTGCGCACACGTTCCCCATCCGATTCCATCTGTCGAGACCTGACCTTGAACTGTTGTCCGTTGCGAACAAAGAGTTACCAGACACTGTTGGATACTTACGTTCTCAAGTTCGGGGCACAGAGTGAAATGATATGGCAAGTAACTTCCAGAGGATCACTAGCGGTGTTTCAATTCGTTGATGTCGTGCGTACTTACATTGACGCTTTAATGTGGCGCTCACTCGCGCAGATATTCAATTTTCTTGGGCTGTCCTGGGGCTGTCACAAAGCCCAACCAAATCTTCAAGGAAAGAAGATGCTCTGCTCTGGTTGTACCAAGGTTGTACGTACATACAACTGATGATAATTTCTGGCATCACGAGCAGCCTTATAACGCCCACGTGATCTAGCTGTCGCGTCTGTGGCACACTTCAAGTTGATCAATGAACTTCAAGTAGCGCGTCTCGCCCATCTTCGCCACACCACCTTCATAGCTCTAGCGAGTTACTCTCGCGGTCACTCGCTCTCTGTTCCAGGCTGTAGCATGTTCTTGGTGTCCGAACTTGAGAAGTGCCGCCAAGCGTGTTTTTGTCCATCCACTGGCCCGATCACCAGTTTTCTATGAGGAACAACGCGTCGCCGTAACGTCCTCACACCTTCACATACATACAGCAGTTAAGGTATTAAGTACTTCGATGGAAGTGCGATTATGGGATGTCGGAAAATCGTCACGGTGGTCTGGACATGCAGCCACCTATGATAAATAATACCAAATATGCTTCATCAGGAGCCCCCACCACCACTCCGAGTCCGACCTGCATTACTCAGTCAGTGTCGACGTCAAGCTCAGTATAATAGACAAAGTGAGTGTCTGTTGCCATTGACTGGTTGTGTTACGTGTTCTTCACTTACCAAGATCTTCTCATTTTAGCATCATTTTTATCAGCGAGTTGACGGCGAGAATACTCAGGCTGTAGACCAACCGACGTCAGTTGTGTGTGACAGCTCAGCGCCACTGTATGGCTGGCTGGTAG
Organism: Fomitopsis serialis; assembly: GCF_022376445.1. Classification (NCBI taxonomy): domain Eukaryota; kingdom Fungi; phylum Basidiomycota; class Agaricomycetes; order Polyporales; family Fomitopsidaceae; genus Fomitopsis; species Fomitopsis serialis. The sequence goes on along the minus strand of NW_025954981.1, from coordinate 371,331 downwards.
CTTGATGATCTCGAGTGGTCATACATGCGCTCTATCTAGGTCAATGATGTGGGTCAGCTGGGGTGTATATAAAGGGGTGTATATGCCAGTGGGCTGAACATCAACGCTGCGTGATTCCTTGACCTCCAACCTGCATTACTCACCCACTTGAATCGCTTCTGTCACACGATGCCAGTGTCGCCGCAATCCTACACTCGCATTGTCTACGCTCAACCAACCAAGGGTCTAATCGATGTGAAGACCTTCCGTGCCGAAGAGGTACCTTTTGACCTGAAGCCGGGTGCAGATGAAGTCGTCGTCAGGATTGACTATCTCTCGCTTGACCCTGCGATGCGGCTGTGGATCAATGATGGGGACAACGAGTTCAACTATACTGCTCCGGTGCAAGTCGGTCAAACTATGAGAGGCATCGGCCTTGCCACGGTAATCGAGGCTGGCGAGAACAGCGGCTTCTCAGTAGGCGACCACGTCAGCGGAACGGTTGGTGAGTGAAATGCGGCACCTATACTGGCCGGGATAAGGTCATTGATTGGGACTGTACTGTTGCCCTGATTAGGCGTCACCGAGTATAACACAGTGAAAGCAAGCACGCTGACCAAAATAGAGTGCGTAGTCCCCACTGAGTTGGATGCCGTCAGCTCACCAGCTGTCGCGCCGCTCATTGACAGTCTCTCAGAGCGATCACAGCTACTTGATTTCATTGGTCCCTTGGGACATCCAGGTATGCTTCGTCTCATCGATTTGAGTCATCTCCGGGACTCACTCCAATCGACTTAGGCATCACTGCGTACATAGTAAGTCCATTGCGTCCGAGTTACCCATTGGTACTCACTGCAAGCCTCATGAAGGGCCTCTTTGACATAGGCCAGATCAAAGCGGGCGAGACCCTCGTCGTCTCGGGTGCCGCAGGCGCCGTTGGTTCCCTTGTCTGCCAGCTGGGGAAGGACAAAGGGGCGAAGGTATACGGGACCGTCGGCTCTGCCGAGAAGTGCAAGTATCTCGAAGAGGATGTCGGCGTTGTGAAGGCGCTAAACTATAAGAGTCCCACCTTCCGTGAGGATTTCGTTCGCGAGTTCGGCAAGATTGACGTGTTCTTCGACAACGTCGGAGGCGAGATTCTGGACTTCGCGCTCACGAGGCTGAACATGCATGCAAGGGTGGTCTTGTGCGGTGAGTGGCTTAATGCCTATTGTCGAGTACTGTGGCGCGGTTTGCTCACACTGAATGACCCTCGCATCAGGTTCCATCTCTTCGTACAGTAAGTCTACAAGCACAGGCTGATCGAGCTTGCACCTTCCTGACCACCCTTCAGCCAGCGAAGCAGTGCCTTTCAAGAACTTCTCGCACGTCTTCTTCCACCGAGCTAGAGTGGAAGGTTTCAGTCTGTACGTTACGGTCATCGTGTATATTGTACCAATTGCACGAACTGATATTTCCGTGATGAATCTCAGCATAGACCAAGGGCACCGTTTTGCAGACGCCAGAGCATACCTCGCGGAGAAGGTTGCCCAGGGTGCCTTGAAATCCAAGTACCATATCCTCGAAGGCATTGAAGAAGTTCCGATGGCAATCAACATGCTCTTCAGAGGTGAGAACAATGGCAAGCTGTACGTCCTCATCACCGATGTCCTCGGCTTTCTGGCTTACTTCCATACTCATGATGTTCAACTCCATAGGGTGGTCAAGATCGCGCACGACTAGTCTTCTCGTATAGGTTAGCCTGCATGTTCAACTCGAATGATAGCACAGTATAGTAAGCTGTTGTACAATGGATTCTCGTTTGACCAATCAGACTGACTGTCATGAATGTACGTGAGCTGTTCGACATAAACCTGAACTCAGACTACGCTGCGCCTCATAACGTGGGCTAGTGTTTGTGACTTGACGTCTTCTTGGCGGCTGGCTTGGAGCTAGATGACGACGAATGGTGGTGGTGGCCATCATGCGAATGGCTTGACTTCTTCGCCTGTAAACAATGTTCAACGGCTCTCGAACAACCTTACCGCATGTACGTGTCGAGAGCTCCGCTCGTAACGCACCGGAGTATCATCTGACTTCCTCTCAGGTGCGGCCTTGACAGCCTTCTTCGCATGCTCCTGGGATAGAATACTTGGTGTCAGCGGCAATCACCAAAAGGGTAGGCACAAAGCTTATGTACCGAATGCGGCTTCGTCGTAGACGAAGAGTGCGAGGAATGCGAGGAATGATGAGCGGCTTGAGGGGCAGCGATCCGTCGCGTTACCGTCGTGTGGTGCCTATGATTCACCTTGATGTTCAAGCTGAGCTTGACAGGCAGAAAAGGGAGGACCATTGCGATGCGTCAGTCTGCCTGTCCTGAAAATACTGATCGGAAAGGGGGCAGTCGGTATGGAGCGCCTTCCACAGACGGCCAGGGGCCATTTATGTCACATAGGCTACACAGCACGTCGGAGAGCTATCCCAAGGAGTGACCCTCATATTTCAAGATAGATGGATACCCGAGACCTGCCAGTGTCGCATCACCTTGAGATGGACTCTAGCAGTTTCATCACACCGAGACCACACTATGTATCACTGGCACTTTCAAAACCGCACAACTCTCACGACGCCCAAGACTTACCCCTGATGGTGTTTTGAACTATCTTATACGACATCGTGCCCGTATTTACGCATTTCTCGAAACAGTGGACAAATGTCAGCGGGAGCAGTGCATACTAGATCTGCAGTGTGGAGTGCCACTGTGGACCATACCTAGCGTAGGGGAAACCGCACACGCGCGAACCGCACGGGTCGCAGCCATCTCCAGATTTCTATGAATCGCACCGTGCAATGTCCCTTAAGACGCGAGAGGATCAGGGCTATCATACCGATGTTCACGTCACCCACGCAAACGCATCGCACTGATGAACAAACAAATAACATTCATCGATAGCGATTTGCGTACGACACTACTACAAGTATACGACGAACACAGCGGCAGCACAGAACTAGTCATGTCATGTCGTACAGTCTATTAACACAACAGCCGACGGATAATAATATACACACATTCGACGGCGATGAAGCGACTCAGTTGCCCGGCAGATATCCAATGCTACGCCAGTACCCGATCCAGCGATCCACGTCCTCGCGATCAATCCCAGGCAACTCCGGATCCTGCAGCGTGACGGACGCCTCAAGAGCATTCTTGATATCCATACCGTGTACCAGCGTGTTCATGACATCCGGTCGGGGGTTGCTGTCCTCGAGGAGAAGCGGCAGACGGAAGAACTCGAGCAAACGCAGACCACGTTCAAGATATTGGGTCGAGGCCGGATCCGACGTGAATGAGAGGCCCGACTCCAGACGCGAGTACCACTCGGTGTATGGTGCGATGGGTAGGTTGAGAGCGGAAGAGAAGTGGTGCATAGCGGCAGACCAAGAGACGGGACGAGGGTGCTGCACATGCAGGACGCGGGCAGGAGTATCGAGGAAGTCTACCATGGCAGCAGCGGAGGTGTCAACTGGTATCCACGTTGCGTCGCCAGAACCATCGGGGAGACAGCCAAGCGCAAGGCTCGTGGAGATCATGGAGGGTATCCATTCAGTCGTGCGCCATGCACCATTTGCGCCACCACTGAGCTGACCGAGGCGTACGATCGACGGGTTGCAGATGTTCCGCTCAGCCGCCCTCTTCAGAAGCTGCTCTGCAACCCACTTCGACTCGCTATAGCCCGACCCGATGGCGACGGACGGGTTGTCGACGAGGTCTTCAGCGATGGGATCCTTGGAGATGTACCCTAGATCATATGACATGTTAACGGATTAGCATATTAGATACGATGTCTATGATACGCACTTCGGAAGATGCCTGCTGTGCTGGCAAAGAGCAGTCGCATACGAGACTGCGCACGGGCGGCAGTTGAGAAGTCGAGCAGCTTCCGCAGTCCAGCAATGGCAGACTCAAAGTTAGCGAGGGGAGTACCAAAGTCGATTGGCCAGGCTGCACAGGGCCTTCGTCAGCATATCTTCATAGAAGCATGTCAGGATAATTACCTAGGTGGATCACATGTGTGACGGTTTGCGTGAGCTCCGAGTACATCTCTGCACCCACGCCGAGCTGGTAAGCAAGAAGATCACCCTCCAGCACGGCCAACGTGTCCATCTCGACGACACCGATGTCAAGACCTCGTGATTCGAGTGCCGTCTTCTGCCTAGCCTTCGCAGTCTGGCCATATGCACCCTTCCGCACGAGGGTGTAGACCTTCTCGCACTGGGAGCTACGCAGCAGGCGTACGAGCAGATGCGCTCCAACGCTACCAGTCGATCCTGTGACGAGGACCACCTTCTTCCCGTCCGTCTCACCGTTGATGGGTTCTCGCACGGGCAAGTCTTTGCCGTAACGCTCCAGCATGGCCACCATCTCCTTCTCCTTAGGGCCCATCTGCTCCTGCCCACTCGTAAGATCTTCACCAGAGCCGCTAGCCAGTGCCTCCTCTCGCCGTTTCTCCAGAACTGCCACGGTAACATCGGCAAGCAATTGAATTTGAGACACGGCTACGACCTCCCGAAGCGCATGCGACAGTGCCGCAGCGCTGAGAGAGTCGAGCCCGTACGACGTCAACGGCACATCCGCGTTCAGGTCGCCCGGCGCGATATCGAGGACACGACAGATGATCGAGGCAATAGAAGCGTCTGCGCCGTTCTCCTGAACGGCGTCAACCTCGGAAGTAGGGACAAGATGGTCGTAGAGAGGGGAGCGGCCAAGGTTCTTCTGCACGGTCGACCAGTCGAAAGCGGGGATGTATTGCCAGGCACGTCTCCCAGATCCGGAGCGTACTTTCTTAATAGCATCGCCAATATATTCGCAGAGTTCTGTAAGGATATGGACGTCAGTTGCGAGGAAAATTTGAGGATAATGTAGTACGTACCCCAACCTGTCATGCCCCAGCTATGAAGATGCTTGAAGCGGGTCCAGTACACAATGTCGCTCGTGGAGATAGAGACGTGCAGCCCAGTGTCAACGATGAAAGGTGCAACCACTGTGCAAGCGGTCGAGTACTTGCTCGTCAAACCGGTCAATCCTGTATTGGCGCTTTCGAATTCGGTTAGCCGAAAACCAGAACCACATGATCATGCAGCCTCACCATGCATAGTTCGTTTGACCGGCATTCCCGAACAAACCGCATACGCTCGACGTTGCGACCACGAATTCTAGCTTCTCCATGCCTTCCTTGCCATCGAGAACGTCTTCAAGTACATGGAAAACGCCGATCTTGGCTTCCACGGACGCCTCGAATGATTCATGGGTCTGCATCGCAAATGTCCTGTCAACCATGGCAGCGCTCAAAATCATGCATCCGCCCAGAGGTAGATCAAGGCTAGACAGGAGAGCACGCATGGCGAACGGAGACGTCGCATCAACGGCTTCCACCAGTAACGTGAGATCCGGGAGCGACTCAAGGTACGAGAGCAGTCGCAAGGATATGAACTCAGCCTTTCGGGTAAGCGACTCACGTCCCGAACGGGATGTCAGAACGATGCACCGTGCTCCTTGCTTCAAAGAAAGTCAGTCCACGTTCCTGCATGACATACTTCATGTACGCCTTACCTCGTACATCCAAAGCGCGATTTGCAAGCCAAGACTGCCGATTCCACCGATGAGCAGGTATGCCTTCTTTGCATTGAACAGGTCGGTGGCGATTGGGACCTCCTCCGGAAGCGCCTCGACTAGGTCGAGTGGCTGGCGGACAAGCTCCGAAAAGTCGGGCTGCCTGTTTAGGGCCGACCGTAGGATATCGCCTACTGACCACGGGTCATCAGCCAAAAGCGTTCTCAGCCCATGGTATGAGTCATCCCAAGCAAAGATCTTGTACCGGGGATGGCGAAGAAGATCATCGAGAAGGACGTTCCCGTGCGATCCATCCGACCCGGAGACAACGTACTTCGGGTGCTGAGACAGGACAGCCCGTATTTCCGAAAGACTCGCTGCGGCTGGTAACGCAGCTGCTTGCACGCCTATGCGGTCGTAAACGGCCAGGAGCTCGCTGCCCAAAGCTGAATCGGCATGTGTGACGACAACTGTCGACTTCCCGAGACGAGAGGGTTCAGCGAAAGCTGCGGGTCCGATAGCTGCACCGGCAACTGCGTTAGCGAAGAATTGAGGAACGAGACCGTCTAGAGGGGTGAAGTCCACCAGGCTGCCAACATGCACGACGGTGACATTCGAGAGCTCTCCAAATGTCAACCCGGCGACAGGAGATTCCCTGCCTTCTACTCTTCCGACGAAAGCCCACGCATCGCCATATTTCTGCGCGACACCGGTAACGTTGACGAGTACGTGATCCTCGGGTACATGAGGGGTGGAGATCTGCTTGAAAGCACCTGCTTCGTACGTCCAGGGCTCATCAGTTTGGAAGGTGGTCTTGTCTGCTGGCGGAGCAGATTCTACGATCCGCGGGGCCGATACGATGCCATCTGTGTCCACGGAGAGTTCGTCCTCGCAATTCGGATCGGCTGCAAGTTGATGAACGGCGGCCTTCCTCTCTTCTAGAGTCCACGAAGCATCGAAGACGGCGCCATGAACATTCCAGGAGCGGTACTCCCTGCGGATCGAACGACTGAAGCCAAGCGAAGCATCTCCGTCCAGGCCATTGGTGGCAACGAACCAAAGGGAAAGTGGTGCGAGAGGGTCTACTTCAGCGAAGAAGCGCTGGAGCTCGAGCTCACGGCCCCTGACGTACTCGACGATGCGTACGTTGGGGTCAGCAGCACCTTTCTCTCCATCGACCGTGGCGTAGCCTGAATCTGACGATGCATCGCTGGCGGGACTCGTTCGTCCCCGAGATTGGGCTGCAGCAGCGTCGACGCGCTTGACCCGAATTTCCGTCGGTTGGAGCACGAGCTCGTAGCGGGCTTCGATCACTTTTGCCGTCTTGCCGTGCAAAGCAACTTCGAGGTCAGTGATGGTGCAGAGCCGCTCGCCCGCCTCCGTGACGACAGTGAAGTCGTACACCAACGATTCTGGGCAGGAATTAAATCATGCCATGGAGATTGGAGCATTTGTACTCACCAGGCGTCCACTTGACGAACGTCGCGTGCGTGAAGATCTTTGCGGGGAACGGTTTCTGCAGCAAAATATCATGGACTGCGAGCGTGCCGATTTTCGCAGGAAGGTAGTATCGGCCTTTGTCCCTGTTACCCGTGATGGCGGGGTGAACCAGGATGTGGAGCGCTGAATCCAGGATGGCGGGGTGAAGAATGTAGTTGGAAATGCTAATGCGGAAAGTTGAGTAGAGTGTTTTCGACATCAGCATGCAAGACTCACTCTCCCAGGTCGCTTTCAGCGCCGCGGACCTCCACGAGTATCTCCTCTCGCCCTTGCTCGTCGTACCCGCGTCCGCTCGAAATGATCCGTTGATAGGTCGGACCATATTGCGCGAACGAGAACCCGTTGTAGAATGCTTCAGAGGGCCGTATGAGCAAATTAAGTCTTTCACTGCATAAGAAATGGACGCCACACCTTTCATCTCGATCGGCTTCATGCGCTCGCGGATCTCCGCGATATTCACAGGGGGCAAGGTTTCGTAGTCGTCATCGCTCTTCGCGAGACAGCCTTTCGCGTGAATACGGTTGTACTAGGGTCAAGAGTGAGTAAATCACAGCTGTGATATGAAGCACAGCGTACGTTCGGCGGCCAAGTCTTGGTAAACTCCGTGGCTGTTGCACTGTGCACACTCCACCGATTGCCGTCCTGTCGAATGTCCACCGGCGTTGGCTTCTCAGACGACAACGACAGGATCGACATGAACTCCACGTCCCACAGCTTCTTCGCACCAAATTCCAGCGCCTGGACTCCTGTCAGCGAAGCTAACCCTAGAGGACGCATGAAAACTCACCATTTCGAGGTAGCCTGCGGCGGGCATGATGGGCTCGTCCTTGATCACATGTTCTGCAAGCTCGGGGTGCGTCTTGGTATTGACGCGCAGCTGAGAGTAGTTCAGAGGACCATTTCTCCGCTGGTGTTGTCGCGCCACCTCAAACGTCGATGCGTAGTACGGAACTTCCTTGCTAGCGAACGGGAATGTGGGAATGTCCTTACCAGGAAGGTCGACGATACCGCACAAGGCGTCGAAGTCGACGTGGTGCCCTGCTACCACAAGCTTCCCCAACGAATCCATGAAGGTCTGGACTTCGACACCCGCTGGAGCCTCCGAGGACTTCGGTCGACGCACCGGGCATGTAACAAGCGAGTTCGTGCCCGCCATCGCAGAGATATAGCTAACAAGCACGGGATGTGGCCCCAACTCGACGAACGTTGCGTTCGTGTGCTTTTGGAGAAGCGACTCCATAGCGCTGGTAAACTGCACAGGTCCGCGCGTGTTGTCCCAGAAGTACTCTGCGGTGAACACGTCGGTCCACTGCTGGCCGTTCAACGTGGAGTACGTCTCGACAGTAGGCAACGTCACTTCGTACTTGGGAAAGATCTCTCCCACGCGGCGCTTGTAGTCCTCCTCGCAAAGGTCCATCATTCCTGAGTGAACCGGGATGCGCGTGCGAAGTCTCGTGGCGAACATGCCAGCTTTCTTAGCTTTCTCCACCGCCTTGTCGATATGACCGGTTGCACCGGAAAGCGTAACTGCGTCGGGAGAGTTGTAGCACCCGATCTCGAGCACACCCGGACCGAGCTCTGCGAGCACTTCTGCGATGATCGGCTCCGCCTGCTCCGGTGAACAAGCCAGGGCAGCCATCGTGCCGTCCTCCTTCTCGAGCAGAGACATGGCCTTGCCACGGGCGATGGCGAGCTCGAGAGCGAGAGCCTTCGGTCCCGCACCACTGGCGTAAAGAAGGGCAACCTCACCAGCGGAGTGGCCGAGCGAGGCGTCTGGTCGAACCCCAAGAGCAGCGAGCGTGTCGACCAGGGCTAGCTGGAGCACAGTGAGCGAGGGAAGAGTGATAGCGATGGGCCAAATGGCACCGAGCGTGTCGCTGTTGATGGAAGTGTCTGCGAAGAGTCCGACATCGTTGATGAGGCTCTGACCGGTCGCCGAGAGATAGACTTGGTCAAGCTCGTTCACCGTATCGCGGAAGACCGCGGAGGTCTTGTATAGGTCACGTCCCACTACGCTGCATGTCAGCATGAATAGTTGTGCAGACGAGGGGGGACTTACTGTTCCAGTGCTGGGGACCCTGTCCGGAGAAGACGAAGACGAGAGATCCAGTAGTCTTCGGTCCAAGGAGTGGTTCGCTGAAGCGCGACACCTGTCCATTGGAAGCAACTGCGTACGAACGCCAGGTCATGGAGCGAGCACGACGTCCCAGCGCACGCGAGACGGCGTGGTGGCTTGCATCGCTACTAAGCCCCTTCAAAGAATCGCCCAACGCAGCAGCGGAACGAGGAGAGAGACCGGCAGCAACCAGCAGAGCGGGCGCTTCTCCGCACCAGAAAGACGAAGGGACCTCTGCGCGTGCTGGAGCACCCTCTACGACTGCGTGACCGTTCGCACCGCCAATGCCCGAGCTTGTCATGGCAATCAGGGGTCGCCCCGACGGCGCCCGGGACTTGAGGGGCTCTGTCTCCACGGGGACTCGGAATCCATACTCCTGCCAGCGAATCTTCTGATTCGGATTCTTGAAGTTGACAGTTGGGGGAATTCGACGCGTCTCGAGGATAGAGGCCACTTTGCTCAGCGAGGCGAGAAACGCCGTTATCTCGAGATGTCTATCACTATCATCAGTCACAAGTCTCCAAAACCGTGTGAGCAGGCACGCACCCAACGTTACCCTTGACAGAGCCTATCACAAGCTCGTCGTCGCGCTTGAACTGAGCGCCGACCCAGTTGGCTTCAGTCGGGTCGCCCATAGCAGTGCCCGTCGCGTGCAATTCAATGAAGTCGACTTCCTTAGGCGAGCGATTCGCCATTCGGAAAGCACGGACCATCGTATCTTGTTGAGCGGCTGCCACCGGGGCGTTCACGGGCGCGAGCGAGCCCGATGAATTGACGCCAGTGCCTAGGATCTAGGGTGCAATCAGCAAACTATATGGCTCAGTCATTCGCGGGTACATACAGTAGCATAGATCTTGTCATTGTCGCGCAGGGCGGCGTCAAGAGGCTTGAGTACAATAGAGACTACACCTTCGCCACGACCGAAGCTGAGTATCGACAGTCAGTAATTGAGCAGTGTGAGGTATCTGACGACTCACCCGTTCGCGGATGCATCGAACGGCTTGCACTTGCCGTCCGGAGACAGAACTCCACCTTGGGAGTAGAGGACCCACTCGGAGAACCTGTGGTTGATCTGCGCACCTCCGACAACGGCTGCATCACATTCGCCGTTGCGCAGGGCTTGCACCGCAAGGTGCGTAGTATACAGAGTCGAACTGCACGCGGTGTCGAGCGCAAGGGACGGCCCGCGAAGGTCGAGATGATACGAGACACGGTTCGCTACCATCGCTGGACCCCAGGCAAAAGAGCCTCGAACCTCGGCGTCATCCTGAGTGGCAAACACACGTCTCAGCACTGATCGACGCCTCGAGATAGACGGGAACTCACATGGCCCGATACAGAAAACATATCTTGGTCGACTCCCGACATGTAGCATCCGACGTTCCGGCCTCTATAGTCGATGCCGGAGTCTAGGAGTGCTAGGAACGTCGTTTCGATCAACTTGCGCGTGCCTAGAGGCATCAAACGCGCATCCTTGCTAGTGATTCCGAATTCTACATGGTCGAAGAGACCGATGTCCTTGAGGAAGGCGCCGGTGTCCGTGACGACTTGGCCGGTTCCAGACCCTTTAATCCTGCAGAGGTAATGAGGATTACGCCAAAGGAAGACAGTGTAGTTCAACTCACGTGTGGACGTTGAAACGTTCGATGGGGACTTTCTCGTAGGCCTCCCCACCGGACAAGAGGAACTCGAAGAACGACTTGTGATCTAAATTGGTCGAGCTCCAGCTACCGCTTGGCAGTTCTGCAGCAATGCCGCACTGAAGGTAAAGTCAGCACCAACGGGTCACACGCGACGTTACGAACATACCAGGGCAATAGGAAAGGGGACGTCCGGAGACATGGCGGACAGGGCCAATTCGGGACTGAAGGCATGAGTCCCGGCCTGAACGAGCCTTATATCGTGGAGTTGCACGTTTGCTGCTATGTCTAGATAGGTCGAGGAATTCGAAACGAATCATGATCTTGATCTTGCCGTCAGGTCCTTCGGACACCACCCGCGGGAGTTTGCTTGGGCCCAGGTCGATCAGCATGTTCTGCGCGCTGTGGCCGAACGCGCTGTTGATTACCCCGCGGGTGTGACGGCAGGCTATGCTGTAGCGAGGCAGCCGAATCTGCACACATAATTCTGAGAAGTCTGCCTAAGATGCCACAGATCCATCTCTAGTGCGGCATTGCCGCGCGGGCCCATCAACCGTTCCGAGCGGTCAATCTTGTCGAAGGGAAGTCCGGAAGTGAATGGGAGATATTGGGATTGTGCCGAGGCTTGTTCGCATGTGACTCTAGGTGAGGACTAGAACATATCCAGAGAAAGATCACAAACGAGCCACGGGCGGCAGCAGAGCTCGATCCTGTCAGAGACTGGGGCTCCACGACGTGCTGTCGGATCTGTTGGACGGCTTGCGACATGCTGTCGGATCTGTTCTGCGGCTTGGGCCACGAGACGGAACCGTGAAGGGCCCATATTCAGCCGGGTGCTCGTGCCCCGATATGGGCCTGAATGCAAGGCTTTGGGCTGGCTTTGGGGTCGACTGCAAGCTATGATAGGCCTCATGTTATTCCATCGAACTCTTCTCGGGCATCCTTAGTCCCCAGGGGCATAGTACTTGCATTCCCGCTTTTCCTCATATGATGCATCGACACCAGGACGCAGCTGGTAAACGTGTTTGATGTCAGGTCGCAGAGCCTCGTGGCTGGTCGGGGTGGGCAACGCGGGCATTACAGAAGTTAGGCGGATAGGTTGCGAGCCACGTCTGATACACGTAGGCAGCTGTATGTTAGGTCTTCGATAAAAGCAGCCCTAGAAGTTAGAGAGCGAGAAGACTTGCGAGAAGACGTGCAGGAACGGAGGAGAATGACGGCTTGCCACTACTCACTGCGCCACGATCGGCGAACCATATATGGCTAACGCGACACGCGACAATCCGGCCTATCGGGATAATTACGAGACCCTTTGTGTGCGATGATAATCGATCACACTGCGTTAATCTCCGTAAGCAGTCGGGATCACTGGCCGAGTAACTGCTCCTCCTCGCAGCGTTCTTGGCAGTAACTTGGCTCATATCGCAGACTGATGCTGTCTAAAGGAATGCTACGTGTTAGCGTTCAAACGTTCAAGTTGAACAGAGGCATCGCCATCGCGCCGTGTGGCTAACTCATGAATCATTGCTACCGCGACCGCTCGAGTTCCAATCGTCGAAGATTGTTCGCCGCAAGAAGCTGTAGCTCAATGTCCACACGATGCTTCCTTCCCTTTGGCGGCTTCCCACAAATTTTCTGCAGCCCCAATCTTCATCCTAGACTGACATGAGGCAAGCATTGTGTGTTTCTTTTCTCTTGCAGTGATTGGCACAGGGCCGCCTCCTAGTAGTGTCGCCACATGTATTGAACTCGGAAAGACAAATGCACAGCTCGTTCACACTCCACACCAGCTACCCATATGACACGGACTCGGGACGATCTTAATTACCCAGTGGGGATTGGTGGGAACCGGGTGGGGATAACAGTACAACTTTTGGTAGGTGACAGATCTCGGGCCTCGCAGTCGGATCGCTGATTTCCAGGCACCGGTGCCGCCTTGCGGACGGAACGCCCGCGGTCCCGTCATCTACTAGCTCCCCTCTCGTAAACCTGCCCTTTCCCATATGCTGTCTAGAGGACTTCGTCAAGCGAAGGGGCGGAGGCCAGGAACCTCGCCGGCGAGGAGTTTATGCTAGCACCGTGAAGCCCGTTCCGCTAGATGCTCACCAGGCCGTCGACTTTACGTAGCCGGCGGCGGCGTTCCTCTCTATCTGCACCTCGCCGTCGCGGACGACGTCAGTTGAGATGGTGATGACCGTGGGCAGAACAGATTGCTGCTGCTGGCTGCTGTAACTGCCGCTACCGCCCCCATACTCAGGACTGTCAGGTGTCCACGGTGGATGTTGGCCGGAGATCAGCACAAGTGGAGCTAATAGAGTGAACTGACGTACGCGGCTGCAGTGCGCTTGACCTTTGACAGCGGTATAGCCGACTTGAGAGATGGAAACTTTGTTCGTTTGCTCTCAAGCACGAAGTGCCTGACGTTCAGGACAGCGAGCAACGAGTTCGTGTAGACTTGGGAGCCATTCGACGTCAGGACCAAGACAACTGACAGAGACAAAACAACGACTAACTCTGCGTGCCAGGGAAGTGGAAGACCAGCCATAGAAGAACGTTACTGTTCTCCAAGGCGGCATACTGCAGAGAAGACGCTCCGTCAAACGCGGTACATTGCTAAACAAGATTGAACCATTACGCACAGTTACAAGTACTACGATCTGTAGTACACTGTCGTTTCATCGTAAGCGATCCGTCTCGTCGGAATGAGCGACAACATCAAACTTACGCCGTTAAGACGCCTCGATTGACCATTGAGAACGTCAACCACCAGATCCGGCTCTCCGACCTGACACCGATAGTAAGCAAGCGAAGCCCGTACACGCGCCGAAGTGGGAGCGCTCACTGAGCAAGCCCCGTCCGCTTGCCGCGCAATATCCAGCACAACGAGACAGTGATGAAGACGTCCGTAATGCAAGCCGCGATGGTTTGCAAATAGGCAGGAATCTGCCCGCGCGCGACGTGTTTCAGGGTTTCATGATGCGGGTCAGAAAACATGGTCACCGACCTTGACCCGGGCGAAGGCAATGGGGACAAAATTATCTGAGGTACTGTAACAGGCGTAAGTCAAGATACGATCGGAATATTCACGACACGCACGTGATATACACATCGGCTGCGACGATGAGTTAGTTGACGTTCAGCGACGCGCGGTGCGTTGATGAAAAGCAGGAACTGACCAAGGCCACAAGCTGGGTACAAGGTGATCAGTTCGAGTCGCAGTCTCGGGAAGCAAGGACATACCCAAAGAAATAACAGATATTAAAACAGCCATTGACAACATAGGGAGCCGATACCACTTTTCGGTCAACACTGAGAAGGGGATCATGAGCACATGTCTAGGTGCCCTTCGCGAAGAGAAGTAACTGACTGCGCCAGATAGTGGACAAGTAGTGGCTGGGATGATGTATCGCGATCAGTGATGCATCCTGACGAAGACCGCCTCGACGACTCTCACCATTGTACTACGAACACAGAGATCGCCTGCCAAGGTCTTAGCGGAGATCCTTCTGCATCTGACATGAGAACATACCGAAAGACTGTATTGGGCCTGCAGGCAGACACGTTCAGCGAGCAACCTCGTGCGATAAGTGTGCGCTTACCCTGAAAGACCTGTACGCATACTGTATTCTAGCACATGTGCAAACGAAGCAGGCGTAGAAAGGCAAACTTACCGGGGCGCGTATTCAAGTGCTACTGGATTCTGGTGGTTGGAAACCGTGTAGTACCAGAGAACCTGTCACCTTGTGAGCGTCGTCGAGATAGGAACCATATTACTACGACATACCTGGCTATTCGCTATCGTGGTCGCCGTATCCAGCGCCCTGCAGTCCGATTCGAAGCAATCAGCGTTCCGCTCACAACAGTAACGTGTGCCTCCACCGACCATACAAAAGCGACCTGTAGATCAGAAATCATCAGACATCAGGTTTGCATGGCAATTGTATGTTACGTACCAAAAGCTTCAGTACTTTCGAGTCCCTTGGGTATTCCTTGATGTAATACAGAACCTGCGCACAGGTGCATCCGTACAATCTGCGCGCGCAATCGTCTCAGTACCCACGTCAGCCTCATCACTCCGCTGTTCTACATACATGCCCGAGAAGAGAATACCAGCGAAGAAGCAGCCAATGCTCCCGTCGAGATGGATGTTGACTCCAGTCATGGTGGCAAGGAGAGGTGCGCCGAACGCTGGAGACGGGACCGTGAAATAGATATGAGGCAATCGGCCGGGAGCGAAGTTGGTCTCTCACAACCAAGTGTAGGTGGGCGGTTCGAGACGCGCCAGAATTCGAAGAGAAGCAGAAGAGGAAACCCTGACTTGGTTGCTGATGCCAGAGTGATGCGTCCTCACGCGCACGCCTGATGATGGACATCGTATTGCAACGCGACTCACGGTGTGCAACGGGTTCCAGCGAATGAGGCTATGCAAATTGCAGGCGCGCCGGGAGCATGTCCAAGTCCTGATCAGAGATGCACAGGCGCTCTTAGGGCGGACTCGACCATGCTAGGCTCCGAAGCAATGCCGCTTTTGTTCCAGCCAAGTTTCAGCAGTTGTTCCCGCGGTGTAACTTCGCCCTCAACGACAGAAACTCAGCTGCCGTGATACTGCAGAGTGTGGCAAGCGTTATCCCCGTACCACGGTCAAAACACCCACGTACTTTGTCATTTGATATAGGGTATTTTAGCGGTTCCATATTGGTGGCCTTCGAGACACAGTGCCCGGACGTATTCACGCATGTCACCGTGCAGTCCGCGTGCGAGGAGCCGATGTGAGCCTCGCGGCGGTGGAGGAGTTGACTGCGCCTGCTAAATATGGCCAGTTCATTTCGCGAGGTCGATTTGATCGCCGCTATCGGACTGTCATTTTGCAGCCACTGATCGGTGGCTGCGGATCAAAAGAGATCGGACCTGGCCATCGCCCCCCGCGGATCGTCTCCGCCCTCTCATGTCACAAATGGTCCTGGACCGTCTTGGTCCTATGTGCTTTGGTGAGCTACATTGTTTTCCTCGCGCCCAGAGACAACGCTTCAACTCTGCAGTAGGAAAACCTATGAGGTGCAGTCTGCGCACCCCTTCGCACGTCTCCACGTTGCTGGGCATCAACTCGCAGCGGCTGCCATGTGCTTCTGCCGGGATTATACCTGAAAACTTGAGTCCTTGAACCCAAGGGGCGGCAGGTATTTAATTTTCGTACACAATGCCAGGTTTTTCAGGAAATCCGCCATCCAGGCCCCACCACCCCCCCACCCCCGGTAATTTTTATTTGTAAAAGTCGCCGAAAGCTCGAGACCACCCCCCTACCCCCATTTCGCAGAAAAAAGTGCATATATTCGTCAAAAAAGCTGCAACCGCAAACCTCTGAGCTCGCCGGCGGCCGCGGACACGACTACACTACTCTTTCCTCCCCTTCTTCTTTGGCCTCACGTCTGCCGGCTCTGCAATTCGTTTCTTCCCTTTCCCCTTCCCACTGGACTGCCCCGCCGTCTCCTTCCCCGCCGTCTCCTTCCCAGCCGTCTCCTTCGCCTCCGAGTCGCCTTTCTCTTTCGCGTCGGGCTTACCTTTTTCCAGTCCACAGTAGATGCGTTCATTGCGTGACACGGAGTCCGAGATGTCGTCTTTGGCAGAAATCGGAGCATCCGGGTGCTTTGCTGCTAAGTGTTCCTGCATATTGTATGACCAGAATACGATGTCGTCGTCAATATTATTGCCCCGCTGTGGCGGGCGGTTCGCTTCACAGATCTTGCATATCACAGGGCGATTTGTGCTTGGACCCGATTTGGTTGAGACCGCTGCCGAGGCGATGTTGAACTGACTGAAGAGGCGACAGTCTGACTCGGCTCGAAGAGCATTCCTCGTTTTTCGGAGACCTATTTTGCAGGTTCCTGTCCGGCCGCAGAAGCCGCATGGTGATTTGCCGACCTTCATGAATCACATAATGGCACATTGAGCAAGACTTCAATGGTAGAGATTTCGATGATTGCTCACCTGCATTTTGAGCTTCTTTGGGCTCGGATCCGGTAGTGAGAGCATCTTCGCGAGTATGTGCGTACCAATGTGGTCTCGCATCTTCTTCAGACTGACCTCTGCGTCGCAGCAGAAGCAATTGGCACATCCTTGTTGTGGCCCCATCTCTAGGGCCGCTGTCCCTTCTTCGCTCGTGAAGATATACTCACCGCCACCGGATGCGCGCAATGGGAAAGTTGGGGTAGGTGTCCGCACTGGTATCAAGTGTTGGTTCTCCTTGACACGAGCCCACATTAATTCCGTGAGCGAGGAAAGTGAGCCAGACTTGAATTTCCAAACGAAGCACGTCGGATCGGATAGTTGCGGTGCTAAGGTGGCCTTGACCGCCTGAGTGACCTGAGCAGATAGCTCAATAAGGGTCGACTTTCTTGACGCCGACGTGTTTGCAGCATCGCCGCCATCGATGGCATTGAAGGATTCAAACTCGCCCGTCCAGATCCAAGTACTCGCGTCCTCTTGAGTCAAGGTGAGCACTTGTCCTACAAAGTGAATGTTTGTCGTCGGGTTGCTGATCTCGCGCATCGCTACAGACTCCACCGATGTACCATTAGCCATCTTCAGGTCGCTGACACGGAGGATCGCCAGCGCAGCTGTATTCCGGATACGGATGAAGGTAGCGACAAACTCGCCCATGACAAAGCGATCACCAACGATGGAGTCGGAGTCATCTTCGGGAGGTGGTGGTGCGCGCGAGAATGTACGTATCTTCTTGACACCTTGCACTCGAGCCAGTCGGTCTGACGATTTGCGCCCATCAATGGTGGCGAGGAAGTAACGGACGGCCGCGGACTTGTGAACATCAACACCGTCGACATTGAGCCACTGCTTGTCGCATTTGCGAGCTGTGTCTAGGTCGCGGTCACCAACTTCCGGGAGCAAGTCATCAAGCTCGACGCGACAGGTATCCTCATTTGCATGCGGGAGGTCGTGTGGCTTGGGTCCTGACGGTTCGTCACTAGGGTGTTCCAGGTTTCCAGCATGGAGAGCTGGAGCATCCAAGTCAAAATCTTCGTTGAGTCCAACGTAGTCCTTCCCGAACGGCCGGAGGAGATCAATATCATCCGGCAATTGTCCTAGGTCAATTTTTGTTTGGTTCAACAACTTCATAACCTCCCGCAGACCAGTGTTCCATACGGTTTGCAGGCTAACTAGCTCCACCCGTACATCGCCCTTCCATGACTTCGGGTTTGTGTGGTCCACACCCTCGGCACCTTCAAGACGTAGGCGGCGATGTCCTCGGTTCCAGGACGGATGCTGTGCGAAGATCTGGCAGATGTCAGCCGCAGTTGCAGCACGCTGTGACAGCTGGAGAATATCGACATTGTGTGAGCTGTACATGTCCCGGTATGTCCCAAAGTTCCCCTCGAGACGATCGGTGCCATCTTGAGTTATGTAGTAGCGATCTCCAGGACAAAGGAGCTTCATCCTGGCCGTCGTCCAGAATATATTCTTGATGAAAGTCTGGACATCATAGTACCACTGCCCGGGGCAGAACGCAGTCCGGTTACGCCGATAGAGCAGGCAGAGTAAGTGCGCAGCTGCTGAGAGCTTCGTCAATTGTTCTGACAATGACAAGGTTGGTGTTATGAATGGTTCGACAAGGTAGCCCGCAAACATCCCAAGCAAAACGAGCGGACGATTCTCAGCTTCTCTGGCAAAGTTGTCTGCTTTCGCAAGGCTCTTGAGCGATTGGAGCAACGCAACAGCGACCGGAACATTTTGGTGATCTTTGTGATCGAAGAGCGAGGTAAGCTTCGAGTCCTTGTATCCCAGGACAGCCGTGAATTTCTGCCTGAGTAGTGTTGGCGTTACATGGTAGTCTGCAACGAGGACACCTGCAGCGCCACGGAGAAGGGTCGCAAAGTCTAGCATGGTGACGTGGTGACGGTCAGTTCAGCTATCACTGAGTGATACGAGATGGGAAGCACTCACTCTTAAACTTATGTTTATAGTCTATTGTCATCGTGCGCCCTTTACTTCCGCATTGCAGGTTCATACGGTGAAGGGGCGAGAGGAGCCGGTACAGTGCGCTCATAGTGTTTGCAGACAGTCTCTCGGCCATCAAGACACGATGAAGAGCCCTGCGGCGTGTGGCGTCACCATCAGAACCTACACACCAGAGTTCACCGTAGCGCTCCTCGTACGTCTGCTTCGAGTCCGGCGCGGGCTTCCCGTTTTCCCAAGCATCAATGGCAAGTTTAATCCATTCGGCTTGCTTGACGTCGCGCTCAGTTTTGTTCGTCCCAGATATCATGATGGGGAACACAGTGTAGTCATCGTGTCCAAATGCAGCAAGGCCCATCATAGTCGCTTCCTTTGCAACAGCCATAGACCCGTCTTCAAGCGCATCGGCTGCAGCTTCTAGGTTCTCCAAGGTGAGAACACTGAGATCGACTTCATGTGATGTCTCACGAGCCATTCCGAGGACTGCATCACGCCGACTGTCATAACGTGGTCGCTCTTCGAGGGCAAGCTCGTCGACCATTATCTGGAACCCACGTCGCCGTTGACGAGACCCATTGGAACTGCTTTCCCACAAGACACCTGCACTGTCGAGAGCCCCGAGATTGTGCAAGAACTCGGCAAGGATGGGGAAGCCGAGGCATGCCTCAATGAGCAGCACTAGTGAGTGTGCACGCGTCGTTGAGATTCCTGGGAGCTGAAGGGCATCGGCCACTGCAAACTGCAGCTTGGGTCCACCGAGAGCGCCAGTCAGACGCATGAGGTCATAGTGCTTCCGTGTGAAGCTCTTGACGTTGTACAGTCCCAGTGTCGCACGGATCATGCGGTTGCATATCTCTGAGATGCTGCGATGGTTCTTGATGGCGACACGGACAAGGCGGTCTGTGCCCTCGACGTCCCCGCTGGCAATCAGTGCCTTAAAACGTTCATAGTCGGACAAGCGGACCGTTGTTCTCTCGTACTGACGTACGAGATTCAGATTCTAACAAAGACAAGAGAGGTCAGACAACATCGAAGTGAAGCTAAGTACTATCATCAAGTCACATACCTGCAGCTTCATCTCATTTTGTTGCTCGTTCTTCCGGTCCATTGCATCTGCCAGCTGATCGAAGTTGTAATACCGCCAGTTCAGTTTCGTCGGAATGGCCTCCTTGGCGCGCTCGCGCATATTCGCAACAACTGAACTTTCGTTCAAGCTTGCGCACTCCGTGCATGGCTGTCCGGAAGCTTTTGGGACGCGGTGGCAAGATCGACTGCGGATGTAGACCGTTCCGTTCTGGTGGTCCCAGTATTCCAGCATGTATGGCAGGTGATTGAAGGCATGTAAGTGAAAGGGATACATCCTCTCGATAGGCGACGGCCACTGAAGACGGCTCCCAGGACAGATAGTACGTTCTCTGTACATCGCCGCAATCTCGCACTCCGAGTCATCAGGCCTGGCCTGAGCAGCATGACTCGATTCGCCGGATGTCGCAGTGGCCCTCAAGCTCGGTTGTGGTGTATGCTGAACGGATGTGGACCCGGACCCGGTAGGAACGTCTTGCTTTGTTTTGGTCGGACGTTGAAACATGTCTAACAGACTGCGTTGAGCGTGTTGCTTCTCCTGCTTCGCGGCAGTAGCACGACATGAAGCGCTGTTCAGATGCGCGTTGTAGGCGTGAAGTGTGGTGCCATGTCCTAGATTGACCGCAGTCTTGCAGAGGGTACACCGCTTGTAGCGGGTCCACGTACTGTTCGACTTTCCAGGTACTGGATGTTCCCAGTACACACCATCAGGACCGGTTTCTTCTTCTCCTGGTAGCTGTGGTACGTCGGAAGCTGGTGTGCTTGCATTTGAACTTTCCAGGCTTGGTATTGAGTTGGGATCAGCAGGTGCCGACGACTCAGCAACCACATATCCCTTGTCCGTTTTGAACAGTGTGTCTGCATCTTCAAGCTCTCGAGGAGACAGAGAACGTGTGACCATGGGTTCGGCAACTTCAGAAGTCTCTGGGGTAGTACGCATACTCTCGCCATCACTGGCAGCTCCAGCAACCCGAAGCGACGCGGAACGGTCGGAGTCATTTCCGAAAGGAGAGTCTCGCCTGGTAGCGGACAAATCCGCCACGATGGTACTACCTGCTTCGAGTTCCTCCCACTCAGACCCACAAAGGACGGCTGCTGAAGTTCGGCCGCGTTGACGGTGAGTGTTCTGATGCTCGAGAATGCTATCAGCAACATTGTGAGTGAAGCACTCAGTCTCATAGGTGCGACAACATACGGCAATTGCATGAGGCTCTCAAGAGCTCTCTGCTTCGAGATAAGTAAGATCTCTTGCCCTTGTTGGTATGAAGAGTCCTGATGAACGAAGTCGTGCAGAGCTAATAGGACGAAGACTCCGCAAGACCATCCGTCCGATTGCTGGCGCCGCATCGGCGGGGAAATGACACGAAAGCTCCAAGTGTCGTCGACTGACAGGAACGTCGCACGGTTGATGTATTGAAGTATTCTATTCACGACCGTGAACAGTAGCTGCAGGTACGGTGTCAGTCACTTTCAGTGCACAAGCGAGGCCCTCAGCCTACTCACTGGTTTAGCCCATGAGACTGAATCTGAGTCTGGCATACTGTCGTAGATGACAGCAGACTGTTGACCGAAGTCTACAGAACCGAGCACCCAGTGTGAGGGCACTCCACTGCACATTGGGACAGCCCATCGCCCTCTTGCACGTATGGTTTCCTTGCCGCCCTGTATGCCTTTCAATTATTGATGTTTGTGTGATGACACTGAAAACGTACTGCAGCTTGCATATGGCCCTCGAACGTACCCGCCGAAGGTCCTTCGCGCTGCGTTCCGCCGACGATTGCAGGTATCCATGAAGAGAATACACAGAAGTCGGGGTTTTCAGAGGTTGTATAGTCCTGCAGGAAGGCGCCGTATACATTGATCGTCGTTCCCGGGACTTTCTGCTGCGTGGTTGGTAATAGAGGCCTGAGGTCTTGCGAGGTAAATTGAATAGCTCGAATGACACGGATATGTGAGTCCAATGAGGCGGTCTCGAGTGAATCCAAGTTCGCCATAGTAGTAGCTCGACAGTTGATGCAGAGTACAGAGACGTCGTGGCCCGCACCGTGGCCACGACGTCTCAACGCCGTGCTGCGGTTTGTGGCTCACTACCTATTGTAGACTAGTGCTGTGGGGCCGGTGTGGCTTGGTTTCAGCCATAGTAGGCGCGGTCGCACTGTGGCCAGCCTCACTCTGAACGGTCGGATGCAATTGAATGCGGTCGAGTTTAGCGAGTGAAAT
Source organism: Fomitopsis serialis (assembly GCF_022376445.1). Lineage (NCBI taxonomy): Eukaryota > Fungi > Basidiomycota > Agaricomycetes > Polyporales > Fomitopsidaceae > Fomitopsis > Fomitopsis serialis. The sequence continues at coordinate 349,235 of NW_025954981.1, read as the reverse complement.
ATATTCATTGAGTCGCGAGACGTGTGCGTACCCGCACTCTATGGATAGGAGCAACGTAGCGGGCTCGAACACGGACTCGATTGCCGCTAGCGGTGTAGTGCGATGCGATCTGAACCCTCGGCAGACCTCGGTCCGACTCGGCACCTGACCTCACCTGCCTCATAGGGGAGGGTTGCCGCTTTTTTCACCGCTTTTGTAGGAAATTTCGATACCGCCCCTCCGGGGACCGACCACCCACCCTCCCCCCTAGGCATTGTGTACCCGATCTGCCGATCTGCCGCCCCTTGCTTGAACCCCGTGCTTGTTATTTTTGTGTTGGATTTGCTTTGAGCCTTCCGATGTGATGAGTAACTCGGGAGTAGGCGTCTCATCTCAGCGCGTTCGTGGCACATGCATCATGATGGTGATGCAGCTGCTGTCACAAGTAATACACTTATAGCTTCCCCTCCGAGACACAGTAGGACGTCGGCCATAGATATGACCACCACGGGACGCATTGCACATTGTACGCAACAATGTCTGAAACAATGCCCTGCCAACTACTCCGATGGGCCCCCTACTGCATGTAGTCGGATAGTGATCTGGTGAGCAATGAATCTGAGACACGACCTAGGAGTAGTATGAGTTGACCATACCTGACCGACAATCTTGACCATTGATCGACTGCCTGTTCCTAACAGATCTACGTCCGCGGCAGTCCTAGGACACATCTCGTCTCCCGTCTGTCAACCACGCAGATACTGTATGCCTCATCGTTCACGCACCTTCATCACCCTCCTCCCGGATCTGTCTGAAGTAACAGGCCTGCCATCATCAGGCCCTGTTCATGCGGCACACTACTCCCGAATTGCACTCACCAGTCGACATTTCTCCGCTAGGTGGTATCACGCATAGACATGGCGGCCGGTTTCCATTCACGGTTCCGGTCTGTGGCCTCTTCGCGACATCGACTCGGTGCTATCATTCATTGTTGCACTTCGTGGCCGGTCGACACTCGATGTTCGCTGCTTCTTGAAAACACATCGCCGAGGTTTTCCCGCAGGAATTAACCGTCATGGAAAGAAGCTACGCGAGAAAGAAAAAGCGGGCCACATCCTGGTAAACCGTTCCTGTCTTACCCTGTGCTCATACAGTGTTCTGTTCATCGGTGCCTTCCCGTCCCCCTCTGTTGTGCCGTCGTGCGATATTTGGACAGTACGCCGCGCCGTATCCGTCGCGAGCTCGGGAGGTTTTGCTGGTTGCGTTGTGTTAGAACATCTGACTTCGGACCCATCATAGCTTCGCGGTGTACCAAACATCCCGCGGGTCGGGTTGTCCCTGACAACGCTCCCACCGTGCGCTGCTGGACGGATGGGGACATGGGGACTATCCTCAGAGGGCTTCCATGGTAACGTGTTGCACCCTACTTTCCTACCTAGACCGAACGGCCATGATAGTACACCGGCACTACGGCGCTAACGTACACAATGCGATGTTCGCCCGACAAGAATAACGCACGCCTCCGCTTCAACATATCGCCGTTCTGGACAGGTTCGTTGCGCCGAAGAATTGTGAGTGTGCAGTTGCCAGTAACCTTGTGATCTGTGGACCTCTTGCTTGTCACAGCAAGAGCGACAGCGCACAACTGGTCAGACTCGCCTCTTTCTGCCACCTTCTATGAGCACTAAGCAGTATAGACTGTCATACCTGCGTCGGCGTCATACCGATCTCGTAGAAGACCGACTCGGACCAGATTCGTCTCAGGGCTGTCTTCACGATCGGAGCGTACTAAGCGCCTACGGGTTCGGGTACGATGCACTGATCAGATTCTGACAAGTGGTAAACAATCTTGCTTTCGCATCCCGAATCCGCCGACATACCGGTGAGCCCGGGATGCGGCATCGATCGCGTAGGACTTGTAGGACGTAAAGTACTCGCCGGACCACGGTCATTCGCGTACTGCATACTAGCGTGTGGAACTCCATCGGGATGCGTACCAAGGCATGCCCGAGACTTGATGCGCGACTTGGAAGCGAGCCTTTACCCAAGTCCGGACACGGCGGAAGGACGTTCGCCCCAGCGGATGATGCGGGAGCTACTTCCGCCTCATGTTGCCGTCATGATAGAATACCTTTGACATGCCCGCATATGGATAGCTCGTATCTCGCGGTCGCGATGGGCGCACTGAGTAAGCCACACAGGCGAAGCGAGTATGTTATGTGCGGGTTATGCGGCCGGTCAGTATCCTCATGATTGATGAGCAGGAGCGTGACAGCGAACTGCTAATCAGCACAGATATGAGTGTGGTCCGGGTCGCCCTGCCTGCAGGTAGGCTAACTAGCACCTATCAGTGGCAGTGGCGTTTGCGATCAGGGCTGTATATGGAGGCGCAGTACCGGTACCGCATGGAATTGAACCGGAGGGCGTTTGAAGGTCGTATACCATACCGTATATGTATATCTCTTCGTCCGGGCAGCAAGCGGGAAATGTTGCATGTCGGTCGGTGGCGCGTGCGGCTTATCAGTGTCTGCCATCGCTTCACAAGTCATACATTCGCTGAATGGGTTGCATAAGGACGACTACTGCTCCATACTATGTGGTTGATCTGTCAATGATAGGCTGTCACACCGAAACGATTTGCAAGAACCTAGTCTCGATGCAGCACGCTGCAAGCGTCAGAGTGTATACCTGTGCATATCTTCTCAGTCCTGCTGCGCGCCACGCAGATCTGGGGCACGTACCTGTAGAGCGGCGAGCCATCTCCTAGTTCACTAAACTCGTCGGCTCTGTCCAGGCCTATGCCTTCCTTCTCGCACCGCTGTCGCTTCTTTTTATTGAGTCGAGCATACTCTAGCATTCCTATGATGCTCAGGGTCGCACTGCACCCGATGGAGCAGGTGAGTAAATGTAGCTGCTACCGCAGCAGGCACTCACGTAATGCACGTACACGCAATATTGGTAGCGTGTCCCGGATGGTACCTAGGGCTATCTTCTGACCGATAGATGAATGACGAGACAATGCTAGGAAGCGGTGCCCTGAGTGAAAGGACGGTCGTGCAAAGGGATACACACTTACGCTCCAGAGTTACCCAAAGTCCCCATGATAGCGATCATGACACCCCGCTTGACGTCTCCCCCTGCGTTGCCCGCTGTCCAAGCGAGTGTACATAGAGAGGACGGGGTGAGACCGCAGGAAGCAATGAGAGTACCAATGTATCCCACAATGGGGATATCCGTGGCAAACAAAATAGCGTAGCCCGTGAGAGAGAGAAGGGCGGATATGAATATGAACGGTCCACGGGCCCCGGCCTTGTCGGAGGCCACACCAGCAACGATAGTGAGTAGGCTGCCGATTATATTGGGAGGTACTGAGAGCAATTGAGCGTGCACGGACGAGTAGCCCAGGCCGACGATGATCGTCGGTAGGAAAACCGCAAATGACGCGAGCGGTACGACGATACTGACATGTGATTGAGTACACGTTTTCGGACAGTGGCAAAATCCAGACGCACAAGAAGTTGATCGCAGCGAACAGGTACGCATGAGGGTCGCGGAGAGCTTGCCACAAGAACTTTTGTTTTAGCTCCTTTGACGAGCTCACGGTATCTTTCTTTAGGGCATCCATCAGCCACGTCTTTTCTTCCGGAGCGAGGAAGGTCGATGTCTCGGGGAACTAAGACGGTGATGAGTAGCACTGAAGCCAGCTGTGTAGGTGCTACGCACGTCTTGCATAACAAGTGCTGAGCTAAGCGCGATTATGATGGTTACTGTCTGCTTGTGAGTGGCTTATACTAAGATGAGTTCTCAGCTCCCACCTAGTCCTTCTAGAAGGAACTTTACCAGAAGTGAAGTGTTGTTAGTGCGTACGGCGGCGGGAGCTGGACTTTCTGATACTTACAATCCACGACCATCCAGCCAGACCTCCAATACTTACGGCATGGATCAGACCAGTTCACCCAATCTCGCTTCGAGCTTACCCATTCATCTTCTCTATCGCATACGCGAGAAGTGCGCCAAACGCCCCTGCACATATTCAATACAGAGTGAGAGGTCCTTCGAGAAACGCTCACCAGAAAGATTAGTCGCGGCAACGTAAATAGCGAGACGCTGCGCTTGCGCTTCTCGCGGATACCAAAGCGCCAACCAAAACGATAGGCCCGGCCAAAGCCCACTCTGGCAGAACGTGTCAGCTCTCCCAGCGAACATGTTCACTTCGTAGCTTACCTCTGCGGCACCAAGGAACAATCGGATGCTAATACCACAGATGAGCGAGGAGCAAGGGAGTTTCAGTGGACATACACCAGTAGACCCGTGAAGTTCTTCACGAAAGCCGTGCAAACTACTACGATGCCCCAGCAAGTCATGATGAATGGAACTATGCCCTTTTACAGTCAGTGCATTTTCAGCGCATGTCTGGTCGTGCGCTTACTCCATCGAGAGGGTCTGAAATACTTCAGACCCATATTGCTAGACCGTCATTGGATATCGCTCAGCGCATAAAAATGATTGAAAACTCACGCCGGCACTTCGAGCGAGCAGTACGGAATCTGTCTTGGAGGTAAGATGACTATTGGCGATGGCTGATGCTATTGAAGACGCACATAGAACAATGCGCTGATGAGGTTGAATTGTACTCCAGTCAGTCCTAGGTCCGTTGTCATTCCTGCTATCTTCGCGTTCCCTATAGAAAAGCATTCGCGTTGGTACAACCATCGGATAAGACAGAGAAATCTGCGCCACTAACCAACATTTGTGCGGTCTCTGGCACGTCGATTCCAATCATTGAATAATTGTGCGATGAACAACGAGCGGACTCACAGATATGCCAACAGATACAGCACCGTCGCGACGGGCAATAAGCGTACATCCAGCTTTCGTAGCACGCGGCGACGGATCTGTGCCTCGGGTTCGCCTTCATATATCAGCACCGAAGTCTCGATCGACTGGATCTTCAAGTCGTCGACTTTCTCCTCGATCGCAGACATCCCTACTAGGTGGGAAGAGACAGGTAGGTCTATCCGAGAAGATAGTAATCGTGCTGAAGGTCGGTTTATATGGTCGAGTCCTTGCGGCCGTCACCAGCACGCTTGAGGTCTCAGAGGCCCAGCCCGGCTGGTAGTGATCCACTCTACTCCCGAAGCCTGCACCACGGTACGCTGCCTATTGCCAGCCATCTGACTTCCCAAAGGGTGTCCGTTGGCAGAAGTCAATCCATCGAACATGGCCCCGACCTATCAGCTCGAGCATACGTATCCGCCTGACCATGGCTGCAAATAGTACGAACGAGAGCAATCGCAGATGGGGCCCCGAAGTACTTCCATGTCAGGTCACGTAGCAAGTCGCCTGCCTGTTCAATCGAACTTATCAGTTTATTCAGTGTGTAGTGTTCTCTGTGGCACCATCACATACCGACAGTGCACCCGCGGAACGCCACAATTCCCTATTGCACTCCAGCCGGAACGCGAATCTGCCTCATTGCGAGGGCGTCTAACGGACCGACCGAGAAAGGCAGTGAAGGCGGCGTTCTGAGCAGAATGGCACAAGTTAAATTGCGGACAATGATCCACAATTGTTGAGCAGTCCTTCTGATATCTTGGCGCATGAGCAAATAGAAGCCACCTGTAGAACAGGCAACATCAGACAATGTAGACCCGACACCCCCTTTCTGTTGTCGAAACAAACGCGCCGTCAGCGACTTATCGACGGAATGACGATCAGTGCTCCTACTAGCGCATGCGCGACTCATCATGCAGTATCGAACTGTGACAGCGAGCCACGAGCACGCGTGGCACATCGCGGACCTCCAACGATCGCATCGAGGGACCCACTTGGTCAATGTCGTGCCAAGGAGCTTCGCGGATCGGACCTACACAGGAGGATATCTAGAAGGAAACAGGGAAGCAGGGAGACGATCGGGAAACCAGATTGCTACATTGACAGTGGCGGGATGGCATCTGCCGATCGCCTGCCAAAGAGTGTCGGAGAAGAAAGGACCAGGAAGTAATCTGTCGACTCACCGACGGGGATGCAGCACGAATGCAGTGAGTCTCGTGCGTATGCCTGCGTTCATCGCCCCGGGGTGCCGGTGGTACAGAGGTTATATAAGCAGTGGATCGTCGATCGCCATCGAGTTCGGCAGTATTTGCAAGGCAGGTTTCAGTTCGCACTCGCCGGTATGAGACCAACCATCGCCTGATTGTGATAGGGATGCATCGTGAGCAGCTGCATGGTTGTAATCAGCTCCTGTGACACTCAGTCAGAGGTAGAACACAAAGAAGGAATACAAACAAAGTATGCCAAAGGTTGAGGCCGCGGGCATCGCGTGAGCCAAATGGATCAGGATATTAGTGGGTCGTTGATGGACATAACTTACGACATATTCAAGCTTACAACAGGCGCTCGCAACGGTGAGATCATCGCATTGGTTGAGCTCACCTTGCATGTCGGACCCAGCACCTCGGTCGATGATGACATTACCCATCTATTGTATTCGGCACAGGGATAGATGCGCCGCCACGTCTTCGGACGACATTAAGTAAGGGTGCATGCTTCATGACCACGTTCCCAAAAGATCGCCTGCGAAACTCGTGCGTCGTATGAAGCCGACACTCTGGATCTGCAACGCCGTATAACTGCCAGGGTATATCAAACCCATTGAACATCTTCGAGACATCGGCACTATATTAGATGCTGTGCCGAGTAGAGGTTAAGATAGTAGGTGCCTCTGAGCATTCTTCTGGTCGTCACAGACAATGCGAAGTTCTTGAACGCACAATGTGAGCACCAGTGGGACAACGAAGCAAGCTGGAACGACTCACAACTCGACTCTACAATGTACTATCGCGGTATGGGCCTCCGCGCCTCAAAGAGAGCAACGACACCGACCACCCGTACTTGGACCTCTTCAAACATACCCCTCAAAGCCTTCTCGAGATTCTCCACGCTATCCACCTTGTTGCCGAACCATCCCCTCCTGTTGTATAGCCACAATAGAGCACGGCTCAACAATGTATGGTCTGCAGTCTTCCCAAGGATCGTGGCGCCGTACAAGACGCCATCGGGCGCGAGTCCGGCGGACAACACGGCGAACACATGGCTGGCTTTAGGCGGGAACGAGCCTGGCAGGCGGTTCAACGTGTAGAAGATCGAGATGGAGTCGAACTTTCCGCGCAGCGAGTTAGGCAGCGACTCAAAGACGCTGTGGTGCACTTTCTCGATCGCCCCCTTGTATCCGGCCGCGCGCAACCGGGCAGCGGCTACGTCCAGCGCCCTCGGGTTCGTATCGAGGAGGGCGACGTTCTTGCACTTGGATAACCGATGCACGGACGTCGCGGGATAGTACCCTGTTCCTACGGCGACATCTAGGTGCGCGCCTTCGCCGATGTGTTTGTTGAAGAATGGGAGGAGAATAGAGCCTGTCGGGCAGCGCCATACCCAGAAATTGAAGACGCCTAGAGCCAAAAAGTCGTAGATTCGCAACAGCGCAGAGTTGGTGGACATCCATGCTAAGATACCCATGGCTGTTGCAGTGAAGATGGAAGATGGTAAGTAAGAACAGAGATGGCGCAGAGCGACAAACAGGGCTGCCTGCGGCGTGTGCCGCGCTCCGGTTAGATGAGGTATCACATGACTGTCGCGTCGCGGTCCCGACTTGGTCCAGCTTGGTCCCGACTGCCGCTCTCCTCAACTCACTGGCGACGAGGTCGTGTCTAGGGCTGTCTAGGGTCTGCCGCTGGGGCCTAGGTCCGACTGGTAACTCACGAGCTAGAAGCCACTCTGAGTTCTCTCAACGGACCACGACGCCTGAGTTCATCATCGTGTGTATTTTGCCAGCCAACTTTGGTCGTGTATCCCACTGCCAAGCCTGCTGCAGCACTGCACGGACCCCGCAAGTGACTGTATTATCATATGCTCCCAGGCGCATACTCTGAGTGAGGCACTTCGGGGTAAAGAGTCAAGTCTTAGCAACAGAGGGGCAAGGAGGCAGGCCGCAAAACTGCTGTCAACCCAGGCCAATTAATTATCGACTCTCATTCAAGGTGATAAAACAGCAGTGTTATTGCATCGTAGCGATCATAGTATATATACTGGCATGCCATGTAAGCAAATCAACCAAATACGAATGCTGAGCAGTACGTCAGACTCACAAAGGAGATTATTCAGATGCTTCTCGGCCTCCTCGCCACGAACAAGGCCACGACGCCCAGCTGTGTCACCTCAACGTCCTCAAAATGTTCCTTCAACGCGTTCTCCAGATCCTCCACCCCGTCATCGTAGTTCGAGAACGTCCCTGCTCTGTTGTAGAGCCGCATCAATATCCTACCAGCCCAATTGTGCTGTACGCCCTTTCCAAGCACCGTGGAGCCGTATAGGACACCGCCAGGAGTAAGCCCGGCCGCGAGGTTCGCAACCACACTGCTTGCTTTGAGTGGGAAGCTCCCGGGGAGGCAGTGTAGCATGTAGAAGGTCGATATCGAGTCAAACTTCTCGCGAAGTGACTGGGGGAGGGGATCGAAGGCGCTCTGGTTCACCTTGTCTATGACGCCCTTGTATCCCGCGCCACGAATACGCGCCTCGGACGCCTCGAGCGTGTCCGGGTTCAGATCGAGTAGAGTGACGTTCTTCGTCTTTGCGAGCCGCTCGATCGAGTTCGCAGGCAGGTACCCCGTACCGACCCCAACGTCAAGGTGCGCGCTCTCCCCGATGTGTTTCTGGTAAAATGGCAGGAGGACGGTCCGCGTTGAGCAACGCCAGATCCAGTTATTCGTGATGTATAGGACCCAGAAGTCGTAGGTTCTCAAAACAAAGGGAAGGGAATAAACCCGTGCCGAGGAGTGGATGGGTGGCATCGTTCGTTGGACAGACGACTGAGTCGCGGGTTATCTAGGGAACGCTGTGCTGGAGGCTTATATATGTCAACATTTCAATCCCTGTCAGTGATGAGCTGCGCTCAATATCTTCAGACGCCGCCGGCCAGCCGACTCCTAGGGAGGTATCGGTGACGTTTTCCCTCCCTCCCCTCCGTTTCTACTGCATCTCGGGATGGTAGCAGACAGTGCAAGGTAAATTCATGGCACTCACGGTCATCAGTAAAGTCCATTGAGTCCCTGGTGAAACGAGAAACGAGTTGAATTCGGATGACTATGAGGTGCAGCACATACCAAGCCTATCAGCGCGCGTCTCCCCTAAATGGACCCCCTCCTCAGCCTCCCCATCACGCGTGATCCTGCGTGATCCGACAGTGGCTTCGGCTTGACGGCTTCGTGTCAGAGGATAGGAACAGCGCTGATCCAGGCTGCAGGTAACAAAGCCAGGATTAGACCAGTTGGACTCGGAAGGTCGCTTGACGCGAGTCGTAGTAGTACCTAAGTAGTACTAGTAGTAGAGGAGGAGCTTCGGAAGAGCAAGAGGTGTGTTTTCCATTTATTCACCTACTACCGGCGCAGACGCGCGAGTAGACGATCATCAACCGAGGTCCGACACCAGGGAAGCAAAGCACGCGAGCGCATCTCAAGCAATTCTACCTTCCACAAGTTTGTCAGTAGATAGATCATGCTCGCACTCGCGTCATTTTGCTCCAAAATTTCATCCAGTCCGGCTTTGCGCTGGTGTATAATGGATTCACTAATGATACAACATATTCCAGGACGGAGATAGGCTACTAATAAGATACTCATCAAACAACACAGGTCGTCGAGCATGAACTGAGGGCCGTGACAAAGGCATCGATACTCGTACACTGGCAATAGTAGACCAAGGACATGGGTGCCGAGAATCACTACAGAGCGACGCCCTTGTCGCACACAAACGGACTCTCGCCGGCTCACGACTTCTCTAGGTCGGACCGCACGGAATGCGTCTCGTTGACCTCGTGGTCCAGCGCTGACAAGGCATGGGCGTGAGCTTCCCGTGGTACAAGGGATCAGAACAGGGATACGTACCGCGCTCCTGCTTGAGGATGTCGGCTTGCCGCTTTTCGGCCTGCACGGAGCCGAAAATGATATCCATTTCCTCCAGTGACCGGCCTTTTGTCTCGGGGATGAGCCTATGTAACAGATGTCAGGAGTCAGTCTGACGTCGCGTTTTGGAGAGCTAGCAGAACGCACGCAGCGAATGTCGCCATGCCGCCGATGTTTATTGCGGCGAACATGAGGAAGAGCTTGAAGCCCAGAGCGGTGACCATGGACGGCGTCACCTTGGAGAGCACAAAGTTGAAAAGCCACTGAGATGCAGACGCCGTGGCGAGACCGTAGTGCCGTGTCCGCGTTGGGAAGATATCTGCGACGTAGACCCAACTACAAACACGTATTAGCAGCTGTTAGGTCGCCGTGCCAGTGACGGTGATAGGGCTTACGGCAAGGGGCCCCAGCCCAGCGAATAGAAGCAGACATAAATGTAGAGCATCGCGGCCATAGCCTTCGACGAAGGAGCCGGGGTTGCCGCATCAGGATTCGGTGGGTGCGTCTTGAGAAGGGCGCCGATAATGAAGAACATAACGCCCATGCCCACCGACGAGATGAACAGCGATCGCTTACGGCCGAGAGAATCCGCGAGGAAGAACACGAAGATGGTGGTCGCGACAACCTTGACAATACCGTAGATTCCTGACGCGAGCAGCGACTCAGAAGTGCCGGTATAGCCGATCTATATCCGAGGTAGTGTCAGCGCGCCGCCAGCAATGACTTAGGCTGGACCGTCGAAACTCACCGACTCGAAGATCTGCGGTGCGTAGTAGTTGACGGAGTTCTGGCCGCTCCATTGTTGAAGGATGAAGATGACGATGGCGATGACAAACCGGATGAGGTTGCCCTTGCCAAAAATCGCCTCGCGGAGCCCGAGACCGTTCCGTGCGGCACGCTCCTCCTGGATAGCGGCCTCAATCTCAGCCATCTCCTCGCGGACGATCGGGTGGTCAGGGCTGAGGCGACGGAGGTACGCGATGTTCTTCAGAGCCTCGGCGTCACGACCCTTGGACGCCAGCCAACGGGGCGACTCCTTGACCGTAAGCAAGCCGAAGGCCATGATGCCAGCTGGAACCAGCTGGAAGCCAAAGGGAATGCGCCAAATCGCGGGACCGCTACTGATGTGAAGGCTGATACCAACTGCGACCGTGTGAATGAGCAAACCGGTTCCAGGTCAGGAAGGTGGCGAACGTACGGTTGATGAAGTAGGAGAGCATGACACCAACGGCGACCATGATCTGGAAGAACCCAGTGATACGGCCACGCACTTCCTTGGGGCAGCACTCAGAGACGAAGGCAGGCGCGACGGCTGAGATGGCTCCGATGCCAACACCAGCAACAACTCGACCGCCATAAATGTAACCGAGACCCCGCGACCCGCCGGCAATGGTTTGGAGGATCTGGAGATAGGCCTATGAGTATATTGACAGGTGAGGTCGGATGTGAACCACATACAGCACCAACCGCGAAGACAATGGTGAAAATCAGGAGAGTGAATTTCCGTCCAATTGCAGCTAGTGAAATTTGGCGTGAGCAATACTAGTTGACCGCGCAAAGTACATTTACCTACAGGAGATGGGGGCACTTCCCAAGGCACCGAAGAAGGCACCAGCCTGCAGAACGGACACTACATTGGAAGAGACATCGTCCGCCTTGGCCTTGTTGATCGAGCCATCGTTATTCACGAGGCCGAAGTACGTCTGGAAATAGGTCTGCGAGACGACACCACCTCCGACACCACTAGAGTACATTCAGACGTTAATTTCAAGGTTTGGCTAGACACTAAAAATATGACTCACGTATCATAACCGAAGAGGACGATGCCCCAGTACACAATGAACGCGAGCCCTGATCGACGAAGTGAGTCAGAAACTTGAGGTTTGAAAGGGTGGAAAGCGCGCACAGTAGACCCGGATGTTTTGGAACACGCCCTGTCTCTCTGGATTCATCTTGACGGAGCACAAGTGTCTGCAGGGAGACTCTCGGTGCGCAAAGAGGGGACTGCAGGAAGGCCTGGGGTCGATGCCTCCGTGCGGGGCTTATAACCCTTTTCCCGACCGCACTAGCGGGCGCCTGTGCCCATTGTAATCGAGATCCTGGGGAAGTCAGACGCAGAGTGCCTGAAACGCTCCGGCCCGGGCGGTCCGCCCCCGCCCCCACAATCGTCCTGCGCCATTTGGCGGTTGCCCCGCGTCGATCACGGCCACGAGTGCGGGGTCGGTGCGGGGTACGCGCAGCACGTCTTGCAAGCTCAAAAGGCTTGTTCTCTGCTAGCATAGCTCCTCTTCATGATCTCCTCGTCGCAAATGACTTGCGTGGCGCGCACCGTGAAGTAGCAAGAAGCGGAGATTCGTCGTATCAACGCGTTCGCACTCCCCGGAGGCCCGCCGGCTTCCACTCGACCTATTGATCTCTTCTTCATGTCTTCAGCCGAGGGAAATGAACGCTTCGAATCGCACGGAACCGTCATAGAGCGTATAGCAATGGTGTGTCATAGGTTAATGATGCAAGATCCGCGTTCTGCAACGGCTTCGCTGAGAGTTTTGACAGGTCGAGACGTCGTCGACTCGGGGGCAGACTGTTGTATGAAAGCTCGCGCGAATGAGTACCTCGTCCGACTTGCTCTACAATCCTACATTAGGAGGTAGATCTGTCATACAACTAATTGAAGCTCTCAAGGTCAGCGAGCAGGCGCGGAGCTCTTCTACATCACCGATAGTACTCACCTAGTACTACACAAGCACTCGTACAGACGGTCCGGTCATCCGAGCACTCCATACAAATCGTGTAGGGTGCGCAACTTGTGATCCGTTCGGTGCTCTCGGTTTCTGCACCGATCGGGAGATGCGCGCCTGCCGCCGCATCCGCGTTCAGCTGACGCTTTGAAGGTATGAAGCCGTGAAGTAGTCAGATCAATTAGGAACCATTCATTTCGCGGCAGGGACGTCCGCGCGATCACGATGGGTGAAGCCGCGTAATGCCTATGTATGTCTGCCCTGTATGGCATTGAGGTAGCTGAATGTAGAAAGTGCTCGCCAAAGAGATGCTCTTTCGGTACAGCTCAGGGTACCAAGAACAGTGTGAACCCGGGTGAGAACGCGGTCCTCAATTTTTAGTCATAATTCTCTTGCGCATGGCACGAAAACGTACGTACGTAAGGGCTATCGCATTACCCAAGTTGTTTGAGAGAGTGAGCTGGGAAGCAAACTTACTCCGCAATGTACTTACCGAGTGGCAGGGCGCGAAATTGAAATGCGGTGCAGCGGTGTTACGCCTTGCACCGGCCCGCGCGGCGCGCAGGTCCACAGGACGCGCTGTCACGGTAGCGACACGCACTAGACCGGCTAGATGTAGGTAAGTGGTGAGCATTGCATGGAACTGGTAATATGACGCTGCCCAAGCCAGGGGAGAGTGGGTACGACTGACCGTGCCATGGTACAGGAGCACTGATGAGCACTGGTGGCCCCTGTCTCGCTGGCAAAACCGACTACAATTGAGTTGGACTCTGAGCAATACAGCCTGAGGACCTTTGCACTTGCCTCGCCTTCGTGATATTCCTGCTAGCTTTTCTTCTGAAGCTAATGAGGCCGAATTGTGCGCCGTTAGCACGCGGTCCACTCGTGCAGAAGCGATTCCTGAGATGTTAGACCTCCGCGATAAAAGCAGAAGACACAGACTATCGTTGACAGAAGAGAATCGCCATAATCTATCCTGAAGTGGGGAGTGCACCCTGGACCATCTTCCCACTGCACTTGCCGGGTTATGCGTAACATCAGACCAAAGGCGCAGATCGTCACGTCAATGCATAGCAAGCCGGGGCCATGAGCGGCGATCCTTTGGCCAGAACAACTGTACGCGGGTCTTCATGATACCGCTATGGTGGATTTCTAGAGTGTGGTAGGAGAAAGACGACGTGTGACAATTCAATGAGAGAGTACTTCTTCGGAGTTGAAAACGCAAGCTGAAGGAGTGCCGTACGTCCCGTCTGTCTTCCGTCAACGCGTCAGCCTTTGCGACCTGGTAACGTCATAGCATTGCAGGAACGCAAGTATAATTCCAGGCAGTACTCACAGCTTCAGTCCGAAATGGAAAGGCTCATAGCTCCAGAACCGGTTGATGATTGTGAATGCTGCACTTAGCATATGTCAGGCAACGTAACCAGGTGCTTACCCCCACTGCGTTCTTGATAACGCAGAATCCACTTCTAGTGTAGGGCAGCTTTTGGATACACTTCTCCAACGTGTCACAACGGTCTAAAAAGTATCCATTGAGCAACTCGATGAGTGAATGATCATAACGGTAACTCAGGCTGGACAAGATTCACGCAGGAGGGAAGTTGGCTGATTGGGCGCCGACAGTTTGCCACAAACGCGCCTGCCACGTGACCGTCTACGCGCTCGGTCGAGCAATCATCGCACCTTCAACTCAGCCTTGTTCTCGAAATCTTAGCCTGCTTTCAACGCTCGAGCCCTACAGTGCTCTCCTTCTCCCAACAACCAGGCCTGCTACTCGTTTGGGCTACGGAAAATGTCTGAGTCTCTGTACGCGTCTTGCGCGCAGGTTCTATCCGTAAGCCAGTCAAACGACGACCTCAAAACCCTACTAGATCCCCGTGCCGGATTTGCGCCTCGGTTGAGACAATTGTGCCTAGAACAGTGTGTATCTATTGGCTCATACACTCGTATATGACGGGAACTGATGTAATATATTCTAGACTGGCAGACTTGGAGGATCGAGGCCCTGCCGATGTCTCACTTGCGGAAATTGAGAGCTTGAGGCTGGAGAGCGAGACGTGGGCACTACTGCAGGCTATAATGCCGTGAGTGCATTTTCACTACGTGTCAAGTTCTGAGAATGCACAGTCTTACGTGCCCCGAAGTCTACGCAAGACGGCGCCACCCGAATATCCCGACCCCCGCTCCCTCCTCGCGTCAAATCCCTACACACCGCCAGCAACCCTTGCACAATCCATAATGAACGCTTCGCCTCTCCTCTCCGCACTCGTGGTCGTCCGAGAATGGCTTCACGACGCAGCTTCCGCAGTCCCGCCATTAGACCCTGGCGCGACCAACGGCTACTGGCGATTCACGAACCACGTCGTGAAGCAGAACCTTCGCACGGGTGGCGCAGCTGGTGGTATCGTCTCGGAAATGGATCCTGATGCGGTGAACAGAGGGGAACAGGCGAAGGCATTGGCGGTTGACGATGCAGTAAGTTGGTTCAGATGTTCTTTTCCGTTGTGCGGCCACTGATACAGTCTATGACGCTATCGTCTTCTCATTGTGCATTCAGAACTACGAAAGACTCCTTTTGCAAGCTCTCTTCACCCTCGTACGCGCAGGGAAACTCGACGATGCCATAGATCTGTGTAGGCGAGCGGAGCAACCGTGGCGGGCTGCCAGTATTAACGGCGCACTGCTCCTACGGTGGAAGGCTATCGGTGGGGCGTTCTCTAGATTCTAAGTCTCTGAAGCTGACGACTCTGCCGCTGCACTAAGCCAGCGCACCGCGTGATGAAGAAGCCGAGGACGAGATGGACGTCGACGAAGGGTGGCGGGGTAACTTGCGGAGGAAACTCTGGAAGACGACGTGCACGCGGGCAGCGCTGAACGTAAGTCGCCCCCGCAACGTCGCAACGACTCCCTCTCACGAACCTAACGCCGCTCTCCAGCAAAACCTGTCACCCACAGAGCGTGCGCTTTACGCTGCGCTAGCACCGTCACCACAGACATCGGCCCCGCTGAAGGCATCGTGCAGGACGTGGTCTGACCAGTTGTGGGCTGTTGTATCGATAGCATGCGAGGAACGATTGGCGGTTGGCCTTGCCGGCCTTGCGAGCGAAAGCTTCTGGGAGGGCGGAGTGGCTGGCGTAGAGGCACCAGTGCCCGAAGAGGATGTCGAGGAAGTTGATGGGGGAAGTAGGATGGAGACGGAGGAGGAGGATTGGGAGAAGGAGGTCTTGAGTGCGTTGGAATCATTGAGTAGTGTTGCGGTGGAGGAGGGGTATGTTTCTAGCCTGGTGACATCCAGGATGAATGCTGACCTTGCACGATTGCCAGGCCCGATGCAAATGACCCGTTCCACGTTTCCCAGCTGCATATCATCTTGGACCGGACGGATCAGCTTTTGCAAGCATTCGCGAGCAGTTTGCAGCAAGGAGAGTATGACACCTCAACTCCACAGTACGTCTGGCACATAAGGGTATTGTCCCTGCCTAACATGTTACACGTGTAGGTATGCCTCGATGACCCGATTCTTCGCACATCTGTGTTTGTACTTCCAAATGATCGACATTGACGTACCACCGCTAGCCACCCAGGTCATCCTGGAGGCATACTTGCAGGTTCTTGAGGTGCGTCATTCACATGTCTCCGTAAATGGCAAATGCGCTTGACTGAGACAGCTCCAATAGGCAGCAGGGCAGCGTGAGTTGATTGCGATGTACGCGGGCGCACTGGGAGACAATGCCATCGAGCGCTACGCAATGTTCTTGACGTCTCTCGAGCTCTCTGCTGACACAGCAGAGCGCCGACTCGCATTAACTCGTGCACGGGATCATGGGCTCGATATGCAGCGGGTCGCGATCGCTACAGCGGAGCGAACAATTGAGAAGGCGTTCCAGGTATGGTTATGCAATGGTGTATCCCTATTGATGATGCTGAGAATCCTGCTGGACCAAAGGAACTGCCACCAGCGAAGGGCCCTCTACCGTCCATCATCGGGATGCAACCACCTGCCTCCGAACTGGAGCTGTTGCTCCTCCGTTCCATCGAATGGACCACCTTCATGGAATCCACATATTCTATCGCGCTCGAACAGGCGAATGTTATCCTGCGATATTTCCTCGGTGAACATACCTTCTTGACTGTGATCACCTTCCAAAGGCTAAGTGTTATGCATAGGTTGTGGCCGCGTCCAGGTGGCGAAGGTGCTACTCGAGATGCTCCCTGCTGATCTGTCATCGATACGTGAACCTGAGGAGTTTGCGACGGAGCATTTACACTATCGACAATTCTTTGTCGTGTGGGAATCATTGGCGCGTGTGGTTGAGTGCCAGGCGCTGGAATCACCGAGCATGAACAGAGAGACGCGGGCGGCATGGCTCGATGACTACAAGGTGAGCAATATCACGCTCACTGCGCTGAATATGAGTGCTAACTGGTATGCCTTGAAGCTCCTGTTGCGACAGGCTCGAGAACAAGTCACTAAACTGTTAACCAACGATTGGCTCATCATTGATGCAGAAAGAACAGCAAGTGAGTCGTCGAGTCTCACACGATGTGACAGTACACTGATACATCTCCTGTAGTCGACCGGCGCAGGAGAGAGCTCGTTCGTATACGCCAGATCTACATCCCTGAACTGATCATCCGCCTACACGCGTTGTTGGTGGCGTCGAGATCAAAAGTACCTGAGTTAGTACCTATCCTCATGCATCATTGTCAAAAGTTGGCTCATGCATCCGATCAGAAACCTCAAGCACGCCTTGTTGCTCGCAAACATCGTCGCGGACTCTCGCCACAAGTTGACTGAAGACTTCGTCAGCCAGGACGGCAGGCGTCTTGGCGACTACTTGGGCGCTGTCCGGCAGGCCGTCCTGGCAGGCCTGGAGGCTGGAGGCTCAGATCCGTTCAGGATCGTGACATTATAGTATGTATGTCAGGGTGTCACTTCCGTGTTCAGCGGGTGTTATCTGGACTGCTGGCAATTCCCATTGGTAGGCCTTACGAGCTTGAATTATCACTATGCTAAGTCGGCCCCGTTTTGTGCATGATCGTAGACTCAGTACGAGCGAAACTCATACACCGCAACACTGTGTCCTTGTCGAGAGATGATCCTTGAGTACAGTGCTCCTCTCCACCATCACGCACACCATAAATTTCTCAGAAAGACGAATCACTTTTGTCGGACGACTCTATCTGTCATGGTGTAGTAAATCAGGGCATCTGGAGAGCCAGGGTGGCAAGAAGTGCAGTGGGCCCGTCACGGAACGTGTCCGCAGTGAAGTTAATGGAAGGGGTGGGATCTTGGAAGGTGAGAAGTGGCGGCGCGGCAGGATTGGATCCCCACTGTTCCCAGTTCACTCCAGAAAGGTAGCTGATATTCGGTGCGAGGCCTGGAGCAGCATTCGGGTCGAGATTCGTCGCGAAGTTGACTGCGACCACAATAGCGTGAGTATGCTACTCATGACGAGCAGGACAAGAATAGACGTACCCAATGCATCCATTCCTATGTAATCAACGTCGCTGAAGAACTCGGAGAGATCCGAGGAGTGATAAGCTCCCAGGTAGGCCCTCGATTTGCCACGCCTGAACACTGTACAACAGATCAGCAGGCGACGAAACGTGGACGGTTCGAGAGGCGTACAATATGCCCACGCATCTTGTGTACGCGACATTGTCTCGAGGACTAGCCTGCGAGGCGACTCGAACTGCCAGTCTCCCGTGAAAGCCGCCATCCGCTTGAACTGAGGGCTGTCCAAGCAACATGAAACCCAAGGTAGATGATCGGAAGGTCTTTGACTCACGTTAATTCATTCGCATTGCCAGTATCGAAAGGTGATCCCTATGAGAAGTGTTGTGAGGCTCTCACGGAAGCAGCCTCGGCTGAGCCCGAACATACGAGTATCGGATCCTGCGGGTATGCCACTCCCACAGCGAGCAATTCAATGGGAGAAGCATCTGGCAAGTATCTGAGATAATCATTTGAGCAGAGTCTTCGGGTTCTCTGATCAAGTAGATTCACTCAGTGCCGATATAGTTTAAGAATTCTTCGTCGGTACTGGGCGTGAACATGTGAGCAAGAGGCCAAATTCAGGCATGAAGTTTGAGTACGAACGTGATATTGATATTCCCCAGCGAGAATAGTGTTCCTTCGTCATCGCAGTCTCCTGAGATGATTGGTACCTGCCCCGTACTAGGTCTCAATCTAAAATCATGCAAGGCAACACACCGGGCAGTCTCACCTTTGCATACTGGCCCATCAACACTGAACGCTGCGGATTCTGCACAAGTAAGTCCCCATCGAGACGCGGTTGCCATGCGAGGTTGTGTTCCGTGTAGTCGCGGCTATTCGGGGTCATATTGACAGCGGCCAAAATCTGCTCTGCAGGCGCCTGACGGAGACACGCGAGCGTGTCCGCCTGGCTTACACATCCCGTGTAATCGACCAGGAAGTCATAGTATGGCTGGCCCGCGGACACGTTGCGTAGAGCATAGGGCGAGCCACTCTCCTGACGTCAGTAGAAGGGGAAGATGATGAATAACGGCTGCAGTGTTACGCAAATGCGGGTCGGTGACCGAAGAAGCGTACCATGACCGCTGCTCGGAAAAGCCCTTCGGGATCGCCGTTGTTGATGACGAGTTGAAACCCAACGGAGAATGCGCCAGCACTCTCGCCCCATCTGTGTACCATGTATGAGACACAATCGGAACGCAAGAAAGTCAACCGAGATGCATTACTAACTCACATTGTGACCTTGCTAGGATCACCACCAAATGCCGATATGTATTGGTTCACCCACTGCATTCCATAGCGCTCTGCTCTCGGAGATATTGTTGACACCACGCAGAACGGTACATCTATCCACTCACGATCACGCAATCCAATATTCGTCAGTCCGGCCTGGAGGACCTCCTCGCTTGCTAGAAATCCGAATGCTGCCAATTGACAAGTCGATCAGATGAGCTTGGCTTCAATTTTGACCGAGCTTAACGCCTACCATTGAGACGGTAGTTGACGGACACGAATATGATGTGTTCGCCGAGTACGAGCGAGCGCTCGACAATCTCATTGCCTGTGCTGAGCGAAGAGTCGCCTTGTTCAAACCCGCCGCCATAAATCCACTGGGCTCAAAGGAGTGAGATGCTGGAGGAATAAATGAGGCTCAGAAAATTGAAACTGACGAATAGTACAGGAAGGTTGTCTCCGGGTGCTGCGCTTGCGGGTTTGAGGACGTTGATGAAGAGACCTATACTACCGGATCAGTCTCATCCTGGAGCTGCGAAAAATGCATACAGTCTTCGGATTCGTTGGCTAACGGTGTCCCACTGGAGAGATTGAATGGCAGCGAAGAGTCGAGGGCCGGCGGGTTGTTTGCTTGCTGATAACAAGCGGCTCCATATGAAGTCGCGTCGTACACGCCCTCAAACGGTTGCGGTGGCTGTGGCAGCGCAAAGCGGAGATCACCTATCCTTCAGAGAGAAATGCATTGAGTCAAATTGATTGGTCTCTGTGCGACACAACTCACGGTGCTTGTGCGTATGGAATGCCAAGGAAGGACGTGATGTTTCCCGAAGTACTACCTCGAAACGAGCCGTACTGGAGCGCTATGACTGGGGCAGTCGAACTCGACGTGACAGCAGCAACGGCGGCAGACCTCGTCAAGACAGCTATAAGCCACACCGATGGTGTAGCAAGTGCCCGCATAGTTTCTGAGAGGTCGTGCAGTGAGCCTCAGGGGCGAGAAGAATCTTCGAGCAGTCATCATATCTGAGGCGAATAAATACCGCATTTGCCTCCCTGCGGCTGTCCGCAATCCCACAACGCTGAGAATACCTCAATTTGCTGCGTATATACGCAGATATAGATGCGGGGGCCCAGCTACGGAAGTTCATCCCGGGTCTAGGAACGCCGCATGCCGGGCACCCTGAGGCTGTGACGCACGAAAATTATCATGGCGATGCAACATAATGCGAGGAAGGACGTACCCTGCATCACGAAATGGTCAAGGTTTCTTCGATCGACGGAGATTTCGAGATATCCGCTACTTATATGAGTCTAAGTACATCTACAGAGCCGAGGAAAACGCCGCGCCATCTGTACTAGCAAGCCGGCTTTGTGCAGCATATAGTCGGTGATCGATGAGCTCGAACGACAGTCGTGGCTTGCCTCCTCGCAGTCTGTCTCTCCCCAAGGACAAGTAGGCAGCGCTAGCACTTCAAGTTAGCACCGCGCGATGTGACGGTGAAGCCGACGCGTCGGGAACTCCGCGCGTGGCTGTGAAGCGACTTCCAGTCATTATTATTCCCTCTCGTGCGATTACGGGACTCCGAGAAGAATCTTGAGAGGTGGCATGACGGATCATGGGGTTTGTAGTGGGCTTAAGACGGGATGCTTACGAGGACCCTGAGGCCTGAGGACCATCCAGCAGAATCAATGATGGGCATGTAGTAAGCGCCCGCAATCAGGGCTCAGCGCTCAGCGCTCAGCCTTGAATTTGGTGCTGCACATCTGAGCGGGAGAGGCTGGCTTCGCGATCGTCGCTAAACATTTGTTCAGAATTTGTTCAGAACAGAGGACGGAGAGAAATGCTGTACCGTATGGCACCCAATGAATGTCTTGGTTCTGCCGTTTGTTAGTCTTCCGTGAGCAGGCAGACCATAAATCCGTTTTGACGGGGGGAGGACGTAGCTATTAGTAGTAATCGGTAAAAGGTTTCCCGGTTGAACGTTGACCTTCGTAGCGAGCTAATCTTGGTGTCGAGAGCCAAATCTCCGTTTAGGAATGCCATGGCCAGTTTCTGAAGATTAACTATCGAAGCTGTGCAGATTCCCACTAGGGGACCATACGAGCGATGAATACTGAGCACACCTGTGATCAAAAGTCCCTGCACATCGCAGACCATTCACGGCGGTAGGAAAACAAGGCAAGTAGTATCTAGGTCTGCCTACGAATACACGCAGACCTTAGGAGTTCGAAACGACATGAGAAGACATTCACACGAGGCTCACCCACTACACAGAATTCATCCGGGCTCGAAAACTCGACCACGCGCGTACATAAAATTTTGCTCGTCGCGCCCTAATTGTTCGGTGAACCACCACTGAAATAATACAGTCACGAGCTATTCAGAACCACACATCAACAAATATCCATTGTGTAATAGGAGAATCGATATTTCGAGTTCACTCACCTACATAGGGTCACATCATCATAATCCTCACTTCATCCAAGGCTTCCCGATTTGAGTAGGTGGATGTCGCCATTGCTGGGTTTCTTATGTGCTCGCGTGACCACTCAATACTCGGTGCTTGTACGGTCCCAATTCAACGAGCTCCGCTCTTTATCCAATGCATACCATAGAGGCTCTCTAGGGCAGCAGACAGATAATCATAAATGGGACATCTCGCCACGCCATGTGTCCGATTGGCTCCCTGGAGGAACAGCAAAGGCCAAGCAGAGACTAGCAGGGTGAGGTTGTCCGCTGCTGGCAGTTAGGCTTCTGTAGAAGCAAAACACGTTCATTAGAAGCGGCTGAATTCGTCTTCAATGTGTCAGCAGTACTGATAGCGCAGGCAGGCAGACAGAATGAAATTCATACCTGGGTGATGCTCACACTTTGCGAGCAGAGAGCGACTCGAGCTCATTCGATCGTGCCATGATTGACACGCTGTGCAAACCTGAAAGAACGTCAAGCAATTTTCGCTACGCTCACAGTCGAAGTGTTGATAGACACCGCGTTACAGGTCCCGCCGCCCTTGCTGAACGGCAGCGAGGTTATCAGCTCCCACAACACGCTTTCTGGGAGGAGTGTGGCATGCAGGAGTGTGGCCAGAATGAACTGTGAAGCAACAGCCGTGAAGCGGAGATTCAGTGAGCCTAGTGCGTCGGGACGTTGGCTCTAGAAAATGATCACCGATAGCCTCCGTGCGCGGGGAGCTGACAGCCACGTTGTCCAGGCGGCGATCCTCATGTTAGGAGTTCGCTGGCTGCGATGGGAAGATACAGTAAGTGAGCATATTATACGGTGCACTTTACGGCAGTCTGCGTACCTCACGGTGGGCGATTACATGGGCGTATGGGTGGAGGGGTGAGGACGGGTCGTGCTGGAGCGTGCTGCTGACTCAGGAGGACTGTGGGCGCGATATCGCTTATCAAGCTGGCGCCGCTATATTCTGAAGGGACAAAGATCGCTGGGTCGTAGAGTCCCGTACCGTCACAGTGCTCATGCAGCTCTAGATTGTCTATGCGCGGCACAGCGACAGAATGACAAAGCATGTCGCGTACTTACGTTCTCCCATACGATGTGTTCAGTTGAATCGGGCTGTCATCCCGGCACAGCTTTACTGGCAGTGAAGCGTAGAGAACTTCCGAATCCAGATTCAATCTGAACAGCAAGCGGTCGTCAAAAACGTCTCGTCATGCAAGAACAGATAATGAACCGCACTTACCTTCCACGGCCAGAACAATAGGGACATTCTACTCTCGAGGAGTCTCGACACATTGCACCATGACAACTTGATCGGTTTTTGTGGCCGTACCGCGCCTTGGCCAGCAAGAATTCTTGTGAAATCAATCTTGGCAAATCCCCTACACTCGCGAGTCTTCAACTTCGGATGCATAGTAGCCAAGTTGCTGGCGACGGCAGAGCCGACATAACTTGACGGTGAGACCAGCGCCGATCTGGCGGGAGCAGAGATTCGACGATTGCCTGTTTTGGAACTTATCCTCAGCAGGTCAAGTTACTTTATCTTAGTTTAGTTTAACGTGCCACAAATTCCAAAAGTAAATGACCAGTGCCTTGTCTCCCCACTCGCAGCCCGTGCAACGAGATTGTGGAACATTGCAAGACATTCAGCGTCATAGCAGGCCCCGGGCGACTCCCCCAGAGGTAAGTCCCGAGGTTGCATTTTTTTGGCCCTCGAACCGGGCCGATCCTTGTCTCCGATAGCCTTTTTCCGGAGGGCGGACGGCCGTAAGCGCCCGTATCCTTGTCCCAGATTGCCTTTCGATAGCGCGATCTGAGTGGCTGTGGCTGCCTCTTGGCACACCTCAACCACACACCTCGACGACCGAATTCGTTTAGACTACTCTACGCGCCACTGGTGGCCACGGCTCTTAGGTTGATGCCGGTGAGCCACACTCTGAGTATTGTATTTAGGGTGAATAGATCCAATAGTATGTACAATTACCCCTATTACCCCTCGTCCACATTGTGTGGCCGGAGCCGGCGTCCTCGACATGGAGGACTCGGACGCACTGTCCGACTATGGATTGCGGTACATCCGCAATATTCAGCTTTCTAAACAGGACTTGGAACCACTCCTCCCGACATCGACACAGAAGATCCCAGGAGGAACAATCAACGCATATGGCGCGGTGCTTCAAGACCAGTCCGAGAGGCTTCGGAAGGACTTCTGTTTCCTGTCATCTCTCATTCCTGTCCTCGCTACGCAGCCTGCTTCCAGCAAGACGATCTTGGGGACTCTCGAAGAACATCTATCAGCAGCAGTACGTCTACTCGCTCCGTCTCTGATGTCAACACTGACAGTTGGATATGCTACTAGGGAGGGCCAGAGGTCATCAAAGATCGGCCTCGTTGGGCTATCCCTCTATGCGGTGGCGACCCGGCACACTGGGTACTCGGGTGGATCGATTTTTCGAGCCGCCGCCATGGCATATATGATAGTATGCCTGCACTTCAGTCGAGAGGATGGGCAGAACCGGTGAGTACTTGCTCTTGCGACACTGGGGGTTAATGTTATTAATATCTTCGCAGCTTCTGAACAGAACCTGCAACAGTATTCTCAAGGCCATCGCGAACCCATGTCCAGACTGGACGAACAACGAGTGGCAATTCATAGTTCACGCGCCGCCCCCGCTGTATCAACAGTCGGACTCATGGTCATGCGGCCTTTTCGTGCTGCTAGCAATGCAAGAGCACGCGAATCCGGGCTTGGATGTGTACGTACATGGGAGTGATACATTGCTCGCCGTGAAACATAGTGTTCTGCAGCAATTGCTACAACTACCGTAAGTGATTTCCAAGCTGTGCATTCAATGTTTCCGACGTCTGACATACCATCCAGTGTGTACCAGCTACGCAAGCGTCGAAAAGCAGAGTCGACAGCTACGGAACACTCGGTAGTACCGCCGTCACCGAAGCGGCCTAAGTTGACCATCGGCAGTTCGACCGCACCTCAAACTCAGACGTCCGACAATGCCAATGCACTCGACGAGGATCGCAACAAGAAGCCGCCTGCGCAATCGCCTGCCGTGGCCATCGTCAAAATTCGATCGCCGCCAAGCTCACCTGCGGGATCGGCTTGCAGCTCAGACGAAGATTACGACACAGACGATGACAAGATATTGTCGAAGCGGGCCTCTGCTGCTGGGAAACGCCGTGGCCCGAAGCTCTCAGTGACACAGAGGAGGCAGAGGCTCGAGAGCGACGAATGGGCTCTCAAGGTCGAGCCAAACCGGGTGCTGTGCCGGGCGTGCAGGAAATGGTACAAGCTCCATGCGAAGCGCGCGTATGTCGAGGCCAACTGGACTCAGCACAAGCGGGTCTGTCTGCAAATTACTGGGAAGCAAACAGTTCGCAGTGGTCAAACGAAGGACAAGCAGTCCGTGCCAGTACGTCATGATCTCATCTGCGGTACTCTCTATTGAACACAACATTCTCTAGGTTACTGGGGCGGCGTCAATTGCCAGCTTCTTTGGTGCTACTACAACACGTCCCAGCACTCACGCATCACAGTCGAAGGAAGCGAGTACCCAAGACGCACCGGCAACTCACCCTACTGACAGAGAGCGCAAGACACGTCTAGTGGTGGGTTCACCGTTGAATGTGAACGGGTCTCGATACTGACTCACCCGACGTGCTAGACCCCATCAATTGCAAACATATTCTCTTCAGCTACACCATCCGTCGACATCCCGAAGCCATATCCTGCAAGCGATGTATCCCCGAGTCGCAAGAATGAAAAGGACCACAAACGAGCTGAACCCATTCCAGAGCAAAACGAGGCCGCATGCCAGCACTTACAGGGCGCGGAGTATGAGTATTACATCGCTACAACCCAGACTCGATCACTCGGCGGGGTAGGCATCGAGAAGCGCGCTCAAGAAGCGCGTCAATTGTTCCCATACAAACCGTTTGCGACACTGAAGAGGGGAGGTCCAGCACCCCCGACCGTCAAGATTGAGGTTCCCCCTGATGGTAATGCGGAAACTCTGGAGGCTAAGTGGTCAGCAGCAGAACAACGAAAACTCGATGACGCACTGCGATCCCATGCCCGGTGGATTGTCGACTTCAATGCCAGGACCATTCGTTCAGCGCGATGCGAACTACGCACGTCGAAGGCGTCAGGCATCTGCGATGCATGCGAACGGGTGCCGACAGATCCGGGCTTCCGTAAGGCCATGCATCGGGTACGTCTTGCGTGTCATACTAATACAGGATTCGATTATCTGACTGGAAATGCAGAAAGACAAGGAGCAACACTTACCTGAGAATGAGAGGCGTGCTAAAGATGCTGCGCGCGAGAAGTATACCCCATCCACGCTCAAGAGGCCAGAAGTCCGCGATGTTCATCGACAGATGCAAGACCCCTTGCTCTTCTCACTCTGGACGGCTATGCGGGAAAATGATCCCTTCCGCTGCTACCTGCAGCTGTACCAGTATGCGAGGGAAGGGAAGTTGATCAAACATGAGCTTTTCGAGGAAATATGTAAGGTTCTGGTCGACAAGGCACGCCGAGAGTCGTCGGATAACAAGAAGCTCAAGCATGGCATTCGGTACTCGGTTCCATACCTACAGTTCTCATTCTTGATGCGTGGACGTGGCCAGTTCTCGGCTCAAAATTACTCAATCCTCGGAGAGCACATCCCTCTACCGAATCCTCGGACAATCAGGTATGTATCACCATCACCTCCTATAAGCGACTTCAAACATCAGCATTGAAATGTCATCGCAGGGAGCTTGTCGCGAAATCGGACGACTGTCTCCAGAATCCTGATCTGCACTTCGACAACATCGTTCGCGTCAAGCGCTTCTTGGACTCGATTAAGTACTCCGGCCCCGTCGCTGTGTCTGGCGATTGTACCAAGGTGCGTCCACGAGTCATGTACTCAACGGACTTCGGCGGACATGTCCTGGGCTCGACCCTACCCCTGGATGAATGCACGGTCCATGACGCCAAAGATATTGACCGCGTCGTGAAGCGTATACAAGACGAGAATGCATACGCGAAGCAAACGAGAGTAATGATGATCAAGGTGAGCATTAGTACAGTTTCACTCTGCCCGTGTTGCACTCACACGATGAACACCTTCCTACAGGTCCCTCTTCCAGAGGTTCCGCCACTCGTCATCGCCCTTCTCCCTACGGATGGTTCAGATGACGCCAAGCAAATACACGCCTACCATTGCCAGATCCTGGACATGGCGGCACGCGTAAACATGCGAGTTGTTAGCTTCGCCGCGGATGGCGCCGCTTCCGAACTGAATGCGCAGGTGATGATGGATACGAAGGCGTCCTCTCTTCCTCCATTCTCTTATGAGTACCCAGCATATGGTGTTTTGCTGAAGGCACCTGTCTTCAGCATCACCGGCCCTGTTGTCTCAATTCAGGACCCGGAACATGCCCGTAAGACCGCACGAAACCAGCCACAACATGGGACGCATACCGCAAGTCTTGGCCAAGGGCATCTTGTTTACCGCACACTTGTCGCCCTTAACGAAGTACCCGGCTCTGGACTCGTCCTGAGTGATGTGCAGAACGTCGACAAGCAAGATGATGGTGCTGCCCGCCGAATGTTCCACGCAGTTGCTCTCAAAGCAACAACCTATGAGGTCCCAGGCAAGACGACAGAGATGCACATCAAGAACGAGTTCATCGGCCTGCACGTCTTTCTCTCCGTGCTAGGTATGTCCCACTCCCAGGCTCACCAAACATTCCTCCCTCATTGATTCTCGCGCATAGGTCTGCTGTTTGATGCATGGCTCAACCGCCGAATGCCCGTGCGTGAACGCGTTCTCTCTGCATTCCGTGCACGTTTCTTCCTTCACACATGGTGGACGCACATCAAGTCGTTGTCCAAACACTACCCCGACCTTTATTCAACGCAGCGATCCTTCATCTCGGCGGCGAGCTTCAAAATCCTCAATCGGCTATGCGATACACTGGTTTGATCGCTCTTATATACGCTGAACATTATCCGGACCAGGCTTTCTGCCCTTGGTTGCTCGGGACCAACCTCTTGGAACATTTCTTTGGCACCGCGCGTTCTCTGGCACCTAACTTCACCTATCCCGAACTGCTTAAGCTCGTCAAACACATCACATTGCGCCAACGCTGTGTGCTAGCCCACAAGGATGGCAAGACTACGAAGGAACGAAATGCACGTACAGGCTACATACTGGACTACGATAACACACCTCTGACCAAAGCAGAACTCTTGGCCGCGCGAGTCCAGCTAACAAGGCACGAAGTGAATGCCCTTGTTGAACTGGCGGCAAGCGAAGCGAGTGCGTTATGCGCAAGCATTTTGAAGATGCGAGTTCAGAGCTATCCCTGGACACTAGCGTCGATCCATGACACGGTCAAGGCGAAGAAGCGGAAGGCTACGAAGAGTTGCGATGATGAAGCTGAAGACGAGAACGATGGCGCCATGGACTCGGACGTAGAGTCAGATGAAGAGCTTGAAGATGAAGACCTGGAGGACTTGTCCGATGACGAGGATGTTGAAGACGATCACCGAGTGCTCGAAACTGCATCTCTCAGTGAGCGCACGAAGATCGCTGCACATGAAGTCGGCCGATTGGTTGCCCTGTCGGAGGACCTCGAGTCAACGAAGGAGGAGTTCAGCGCATCCGAGCCGAAGGTACCAGAAGTCCAAGACGCCTCTGGAAAGGCGTCTGTTCAGCGTTCCGTGGGCCGGAAGGTCAGCCGCGACGGTGGCGCGCATAAGCCCGAGACTCAAGAAGCTGGACGGCCACCCATCTTGCAGAGTGAGTTTGTCTCACAGAAACGCGATGTCTCAATCGCCTCTCTTCTTGCGCTACGAACTCGGCATCAAGAAGGCACAGAGGTCCGCTCACAACGCGTTGTGAAGGTCGACTCGAAGTTTGAAGCCACTGCCGTGAAGGGTGGCAGTGCAACACCAACACCTCGTCCCGCCGGGCCAACAGCTCAGTCGGTTTGAGTGATGATTGGGCACTTCGGCGATTCCGGGATGCCGAACAGCTCCAGAAAACACCTGGGAGCGAACCTTCAAACAAGCCACCGGCACGTACAAAGACTCCGAGTCGTGGACTCTCGGCCAAGGAGGCATCCCACCGGGTGCGCGTGCTTCAGCAACTTCATGGGGGCCTACCTCGGACAACTTCGTCACGAACAATGCGTTGGACGGAGGTGTTGAAGGGCGTCTCACAGAGGGTTCCTGTGACAGGTACGTGTACTCCAATTAATCTCGACAGATGCTCCTGACATTAGAGTGGTTCTGGTGGCAGTCGTACCGAATGTCCTCGCTCGCAACATCAGTGCAACCAATCCTCTCCAGATCAACTCGACAGTGCTCGTGAAGAATAGCAGCGACCGCACCTATGTTGGAGAAGTCCTCGATATCCTCAAGAAGGTGAGCGGCCGTTACGCATCAATCACCGAGTCCACCGATGGGAAAGGGGTTACCTACCTCTCGCTTGGGGTGTATCTTCAGTGTAACCATACTGATGCTGTGGTACGTCGTCCGTGCACGAAATATAGTATACTTAAAAGCTGATCCTTATGCAGGACGACTCGGATGATGAATATTATGACGAGGCCGATCCAGATGAACCACCGCCGCCACCGGTGTTCTCATGTGTGGATGAACGGCGCAAGTATGAAGGGTACCTACATACTCATGCACGGATGCAAGATGTTGTCTACCACTTCGGCTTGAGCATGCTCACGGGTCCACCGGGCCATAGGCGGCTGCGCCGTGAAGCAGAGCTTCAATGGCAGCATCTCAACACGAAGGCGGTCCAGAGCATTTTGAAGGGCGAAGGCAGCAAGAAGGCACCGGCTCAGAAGAAGGCATAGAGGCCTAGGAAGTAGATGAATTTATTACTAAGACCATACGTACTCTACGACCCGCGAGTACTACAATGTTATTCTACCTACGTACTATGTATAAAACGAGATAAAACGCCTGCGATGTATGCTACTAGGTGTTCTGAATGGGGCGAAAAAATGCGTGATGGGCGGCGTGACATGCGTTACGACGACGTCACCACGTGACAATCCTTGTCCGCCATAGCATTTTCGTGGGCCAGAATATTGCATTTTTGGGGCCGATTTGGGGGGTCCACCGGGACTTACCTCTGGGGGAGTCGCCCGGGGCCTGTCATAGCCAACGCACCTGGTAAAGAAGGGTCCGGCGAGATTAACTTTGTTGCGGGCAAAGGCGTGCCGACAAGCGAGCGCCGGTGCAAAACTAGGGTTTACATATTTGCGGGTGCTTGCAAACGCGTGTCGGAAATGAGCTCGAGCGTCCCTTTCCCGCCTCCGCCAACTACTCGTTGCTCACTGTCAACGACGATGGCGACGATGGCACCAATCGCCGACCATCGTACGCCCGTTGGGCACCCCTTCTTCCAGTATCTCGTCGCCGCGCTCTCCGTCTACGAGCTCGGCCCCTCGTCCCTCCCCGTGCCCAAGTATGAAGGCCCCTCCGACTGGCAGACCGACAGCATCCTCCGCTCTCTCACCGCGGTCGCCCGCCGCATGTACACCGCCGAGGAGGCCCTCGCAGCCATCAAGGCGTCCGAGAGCTGCGGCCCAGAGTCCAAGAAACGCCGCAGCGTCGGCGACAGCCCTCCTGTGAGCAGCGCAAGCTCGTCGAGCTCCCGGAGCGACGGCGCCGAGGCCAACAGCTCGACGAGCCAGACGGCGACGTCGACGTCGCCGTTCTTCGTCGGCACGCCCAGCAGCTCCGTGGAGAGCATCCCGAGCACGATGGACGACAACGGCCACCACCCGCAGCACGTCGATAAGGACGTCGAGATGTTCGACGCGGACGCGGACGAGAGCGAGACGACGCCCCAGGCGCAGCCGCCACGCGGGCGCAACGGCCTGCGGCGGACGCCGTCGCCGATGAGCATCTCGCTCAAGGACGTCGTGAACCCGCTCGACAACCCGAGGACGTTCAAGGTGAAGCAGATCGGGCCGCAGTCCGCGCCGCCGACGTCGACCGCGGAGAGCGCACACTGCCCGCACTGCGGCAAGAACCTGTACACGAACTTCGACGTGAACGCGCCCCAGCTCAGCTCGCCGCTGGTCGTCCCGATCGGGCCGCTCGCTGCGGCCGCATTCGAGAGCGGCATGAGCGCTGTCGAGGAGCTCAAGCTGCTCAAGGCTCAGGTGCAGGACGTCGCGCGGGTCTGTAACGCTGTCGCACGCGGCGACTTGTCTCAGAAGATTACGGTGCCCGTGCAGGGCGTGGTCATGGTTCAGCTCAAGGAAGTCATCAATGCAATGGTGAGTGTCATCCGTGGTCTATCGTTCGCATTCTCCCACTCCCTGCCCCCGGATCTGGCAACTTTGGAGGGAGTGACCTTCCCAACATGATGCTCGCACCGCGAGATGTCTGTCTGGTGGACATCAATGATGTCATGAGGCCGGAGTGATCAGGGAGGACGCACAGCCCTTGTCGGGACGAAATGTCGAGGGAGTTCTGCTCCGGATAGCATATCAGTATGCCTCGAGTGTCTTGCATAGGCGAGAGCAATCAACGGCATGACTCGTTGTACAACGTTGAGCATCGCGTCATCGCAGATTGACCTCTTACCATTCGAGGCCTTAGCGCAGGCGCTAACTGCTCTGTCCCCAGGTCGACCAATTGAGCGCATTCGCATCCGAGGTAACCCGTGTCAGTCAGAAGTCGGAACCGAAGGCAAGCTCGGCGGTCAGGCATTAGTGCTCGATGTCGAAGGTACATGGCGAGAGCTCACTGGCGTCGTAAACAAACTCGCGGCAAATTGACAAGCCAGGTACGGTCTATCGCAAAGGTCACAAAGGCAGTCGCATGGGAGACTTGTCGAAGCAAATCGACGTCGACGCACGCGGTGAAATTTGGAATTGAAAAACACGGTCAACGGCATGGTGCTCAGGTTAAGGACATTAGCAAGGAAGTCACGCGGGTTACGTTGGAGGTCGGTTCGCAGGGAAAGTTGGGTGGTCAGGCGCATGTTCCGGATGTTGAGGGTGTATGGCTGGATTACACGAAACGTACGTCCCTTCATCGCATTGCGCTTTAATCATCACATCGTTCATAGGTCAATCGAATGTGTTCAAGTTTGACGATCAAGTGCGGTCGATCGCAGTGGTGACGACCGCTGTCGCAAAGGGAGACTTGACGCAGAAGATCGAGATTGAGGTCGAGGAGAGATGTTGACGCTGAAGCAGACCGTGAACTCCATGGTGGACCAGCTGAGCGCTTTTGCATCGGAAGTCACGCGTGTCGCGCTGGAGGTCGGACGCAGGGTATTTGGGTGGCCAGGCGAAGGTCGAGGGTGTGCAGGGTACATGGGCTGATTGACTCGCAATGTCAACGTGAGTTCTCATGTTCTGGCACAAGAAAGAAAAAACTGATAGGGGCTTGTGCAGAAAATGGCCACGAATTTGACGGACCAAGTGCGGTCGATCTCGGAGGTCACGAAGGCCGTCGCGAATGGTGATCTCAGTCGGACAGTCAATGTCGATGTCCAGGGAGAGATGTTAGATTTGAAGACAACTGTCAACCAGATGGTTGCCCGTCTCTCAGTGTTGGCAAGTGAGGTCACGCGTGTGTCCCTGGAGGTCGGTACCGAAGGTATGATGGGCGGTCAAGCATACGTGCCGGACGTCCAAGGCATGTGGAAGGTGCGTCAGCTTGCCCTTTGATGCATGAATGCTGCTGATGCATTTGCAGGTCTTGTCGGACAATGTCAACTTAATGGCCATGAACCTGACGAATCAAGTGCGATCGATCGCCGAGGTGACGAAAGCCGTCGCTGGTGGTGATTTGACGAAGCGGATCACGGTTGATGTGCGCGGAGAGATGCTTGACTTGAAGAAGACCGTCAACGGCATGACTGAGAGCCTCAGTGTGTTCGCCGACGAGGTCACTCGTGTCGCCAAGGAAGTCGGGACGGAGGGTAAACTGGGCGGTCAGGCGCGCGTGCCCGGCGTTGGCGGTGTTTGGAAGGTTTGCATTGGCGTTGCGAGTGAGACAGCGTGGTGGCTGATGATGAGCGCTACAACGTACAGGATCTGACGGACAATGTCAACGTTATGGCTGCCAACTTGACTTTACAAGTGCGGACCATCGCAGTGGCGACGGTACGTGAAGACAGACTCTTTCACGTTACCTATGCTCATCGCCCTGCAGAGAGCTGTCGCTCGCGGTGACTTGGTCCGCAAGGTCACTGGTGTTTCGGTTTCCGGAGAAATGCTTGACTTGGTGAACACGATCAACTCTATGATTGACCAATTGGCCATCTTCGCTGCCGAAGTCAAGAAGGTCGCTCGAGAGGTCGGAACCGAGGGTAAGCTTGGTGGACAGGCTGAGGTCGGCAACGTAGAGGGTATCTGGCAGGATATTACGTACGTCTTCTTCCCATCGCTTTGCCGCTTGATGCTAAGATCAACGTATGCAGGATGTCCGTCAACACCATGGCGAGCAACTTGACAACGCAAGTGCGTGGTTTCGCGCAGATCTCAGCTGCGGCCATGGATGGCGACTTCAGTCGGTTCATCACCGTCGAGGCCAGTGGAGAGATGGATTCCTTGAAGACGCAGATCAACCAGATGGTCTTCAACTTGCGTGACAGTATCCAGAAGAACACCGCCGCAAGGGAGGCCGCCGAACTTGCGAACAGGAGTAAGTCGGAGTTCTTGGCCAACATGTCGCACGAGATCAGGTGGGTGGCTTCGTGCATAACGGTTTTGGTCTTGCTCACAAGTGCTCGTAGGACGCCCATGAACGGTATCATTGGTATGACGGAGTTGACACTCGACAGCGATCTGGACAGGTCGCAGCGCGAGAGTTTGCTCTTAGTTCACAGCTTGGCTCGCTCGTTATTACTCATCATTGACGACATCTTGGATATCTCGAAGAGTATGTATTTTTGTACTGTCATCGCCGAGAGCATCACTCTGATCACTCCGCTACAGTCGAGGCGGGTCGTATGACCATGGAGCAAGTGTCGTACTCGTTGCGACAGACCGTCTTTGGCATTCTCAAGACCTTGGTTGTCCGAGCTTCTCAGAACCAGCTTGATCTCACCTACGATGTCGACCCCGAGATTCCTGACCAACTCATCGGAGATTCCTTGCGTCTACGCCAGGTCATCACTAACCTCGTTGGAATGCAATCAAGTTCACGCCGTCGAGAGCCGCGTTCAAGGGTCACGTCGCTCTCAGCTGCCGGTTGCTCGCTCTTGACGACCAATGCGTCACCCTGGAGTTCTGCGTCTCCGATACTGGAATTGGTATTGCGAAGGACAAGTTGACCATGATCTTCGACACCTTCTGCCAGGCTGATGGTTCGACGACAAGAGTACGTTTGTTCTTTCATTGCGCGTTGCTCGCACGCTGACTTCGGCATGTCTGCAGGAGTATGGTGGCACTGGTCTCGGCTTATCCATCTCGAAGCGACTTGTCACTCTCATGCAAGGTAACATGTGGGTTGAGTCGGAGGTCAACACAGGCTCGAAGTTCTTCTTTACGATCACATCACAAATCAGTCCCATGTCAATGGAGGGCACCATCGTCAAGATGCAGCCCTACTACCAGCGTCGTATTCTCTTCGTCGACACCCTGCACGATCAGACTGGCGTTGTGCAACGGATCATGGAGCTGGGTCTTGTTCCCCTCGTCATCCACGATGTCGCCGACGTCAAGGATAAGGACAAGACCCCGACCATCGACACGGTCATCGTAGACGGCCTTGAAGTGGTATGTCCATCGTCTCATTCTTGCTGTTCTGTTAATGCTTCAACTCCTTGTTAGACGGAGCGCCTACGAGAGCACGAGCATCTCCGGTATATCCCGATCGTGCTGCTGACGCCTCAATCAACACCACGCCTGAACTGTACGTGTTGTGCTGTGCAATGTGATGTTCCCTGGGCTGACTAGTAGCAGTAAAATGGTGTCTCGACAACAGCATCTCGTCGCAAGTGACAACACCGGTCACTGCCCAGGACCTCGCATCCGCTCTCATTGCAGCTCTAGAGTCAAATACGGTCACACCAGTCGTGGCTGCGAACGACGTACCATTCGACATCCTCATCGCCGAGGACAACCTTGTCAACCAGAAGCTGGCAGTCAAGATCCTTGAGAAGTACGGCCACCGTGTTGAGATCGCCGAGAACGGCCAGCTGGCTGTGGATGCTTTCAAGATGCGTATTCAGAGGAATGCGCCGTTCGACATCATCCTGGTGCGTTTCCACATTGTATGTTAATAATATTGCGCGATTGAGGGACGTGACTATTAGATGGACGTGTCGATGCCATTCATGGGCGGTATGGAGGCGACTGAGTTGATCCGCGCGTACGAGACGGCACATGGGCTGGATCCTGTGCCTATCATCGCTTTAACTGCTCATGCCAGTGCGTCTTCTTCTCAACTTTGACTAGGCTGGATAGTGACCATATATACCTCTGCTACAGTGATTGGTGACAGGG
This sequence comes from Fomitopsis serialis, assembly GCF_022376445.1. Taxonomy (NCBI): domain Eukaryota; kingdom Fungi; phylum Basidiomycota; class Agaricomycetes; order Polyporales; family Fomitopsidaceae; genus Fomitopsis; species Fomitopsis serialis. The sequence continues at coordinate 313,862 of NW_025954981.1, read as the reverse complement.
AACGATGCCTGCAAGCGGGAATGGATGACCACATCACCAGTACGTCTGCTAGTTGTTTTCAACGAAGACATATCTGACCCGGGTGTATCTCATTTCTCAGAACCACTACGGCGCACTGACCTCATGAACACCATCAACCAGCGAGTAGGAGAGCGCCGGGCAAGAGAACTGCAGCTGCGACAAGCACATCGTAAAGCGGCCGCTGCTTTTCGAGACTTTCGGTGATCTATACGCGTCGTCTTGTTCTGCTCGTTAGTCTTGTATCCCTTGACTGTCCTGCTCGCATTATTGTCTCCGTCTTCGCACTGTCATGCACTGTACCAGTATCATCGTATGTTAGCAGTTGCTATGTCTCTCACTAGCCGTGTAATTCCTGTATCTACCGTTATTGCTGTCTTCGTTTTCTCTCTCTATTTCTCTCTTTACTTCCCTTGTGTCTTGTCAGTATATACCAATGACATGGCTCATGAATAACCACGACATGTCCGCACTCTAGTTGTCCATATACTTATCCTGCGGTGACCTGACAATTAGGCCGGCGCTAAGTGCCAAGTACTAGATTCGGTGGCTCCGAGTCCGGATCCTCAGTAGCAGCAACCACTGCCGGTGCTCACCTTCTCCCAACGTTCTCCTAGTCTTTTCATCTCGTGAAGAAAGCACTGTTCTCAAGGTCTGCAAATAGCAATTCGTGCCATTGGCATTCGGCTGGGGCACTGGGAGCAGCGACATCCGCTGAGTCCGTAGCCGCTGACACTGGTACCGGCCCCCGTGAAGACCATGATAGCCCATAAATCCATCCTTGCATTTCTTTCGACTCTATGGATCACAGCTGGCGTTGCAGGTCAGCCGGATCTGAAGGCTCCCGTGCAGCAGTTCTTCGAGAAACATGCAACCCGTGGCTCGGCGCATACCAATAACTGGGCCGTCTTAGTGTGCTCGTCACGATATTGGTTCAACTACCGAGTGAGTATACGCGCAATCTGCAACGAATTCCGCTGACTAGGCTAGGTGATCAGCAATGGCGAATGCGTTGGGGATGTATCGCACTGTGAAGCGGCTCGGCATCCCAGACTCGAACATCATCCTCATGCTTGCGGACGATGCAGCATGCAATGTACGCAATAAATTCGCTGGCTGCGTGTATGCGAATCCTGGACGACATTTGGATCTATATGGAGACAACATTGAGGTGGACTATCGTGGGTATGAGGTGACTGTGGAGAACTTCTTGAGGGTCCTGACAGGTGCGTACGACTTGGGATGTGAAAACGACCTCTCATTGACCAACCTAGGCCGGATGGACAGCTCTGTTCCCAGATCGAAGCGTCTTCTGACCGACGACCGCTCGAACATCTTCGTGTATATGACCGGTCATGGCGGGAATGAGTTCCTGAAGTTCCAGGACAATGAGGAAATCAGCGCCTTCGACATTGCCGATGCATTTGAACAAATGTGGCAAAAGAAGCGGTATGCTCTTTTCTCTGCGTGCTATACTACGGTCCCAATGAACGCTGTTGCGCAGGTATAACGAGATATTCTTCATGATTGATACTTGTCAAGCCAACACTATGTTTACGAAGTTCTACTCTCCAAACATTCTGGCGACAGGGTCCTCAGAGATTCATGAGAATTCATATTCTGTGCGTATGATCCGCTCTGTAAGCTCGATGGTGCACTAATACGTTTTCCGTGTAGCACGAGAACGATTATGACATCGGAGTCGCTGTCATCGACAAGTTCACGCACTACGTGCTCCAGTTCATGGAAGGCATCAATAAGACCAGTCAAGCTTCTATGCAGGATCTGGTACGCGTGGTCAATGTATATTGACCTCCACGAGCTCACTAGATCCGTTGTAGTTCAACACGTTCGATCCAAAGAAGCTCGACTCACACCCCGGTGTCCGCTCGGACCTTTTCTCCCGTTCACTGGACAACACACTTGTGACTGACTTCTTCGGTGGTGTTGCTCAGGCGGAGATTGTGCACCTGCGCTTGAAGGTGCTACAACGGATGCTGAAGATCCAGAAGGCCGATCAGAGGAGCCGCCCACGCCAGAGATCGCAGACACATTCGTTGATCCTTCTCCCCTCACGATGGACTGGGAACTACCAAACGCTTCCGTTGGCACTGCCTCAGAGCCTCAACATGGCGGTTCTAACGTTGACTTCACGAAACTGATCGACGCAGCTGCCCAGGTCGAAACTATGCCGAAGACGCCGTTGACATCCACATTGAGGGCTTGGGTGTCGAGCCTACTGGTCCTCGTTCTCGTGTCTTGGACAGCCGCGCAACGTACTCGCCGTCCAGCTGACCAATGAATGGCTGCGTTGCAGCCGCACTGTACGTTCCTACGAGGTATCCAGGCTGTTGTACAGTGTATTATAGATCCACTCTCTTCCCGTCCCGCGCACTCGTCTTGATCGCCTCAAGCAGTTGCTTCAACTTGACTGCGTCCTCAAGAGTGGGGAAGTTACCCGCGTCGCCCTTCGCATACTCCGCCCACGCCCTGCCCGTGTTCGTCTGCCCGTCCTGTGACACCTCCACCTTCTCTTCGTTCAAGTACAGGTCCGGCTCGTATATGTGGATGTATGCTCCCGCAGGGACGTCGTTCTCGACCCGGATCGACCCCTTCTCGCCGTCGATGACCCACACGAACGGCGAGCCTGCCTTGCCACCCTCAGCACTCACACCACCGCGCCAGTGGATGCTCGCGACCGCGCCGCTCGCGAGCGTGCCCGTGAAGGCGACTTGGTTCGCGCCCGTCTGCGGGATTGTCTTGCCGGTGGGGTTGCCAGATGCGTCGACGACCTCTGCGGTGGGGTACTGGACTGCGAGGGTCGAGGTCACGGAGGTGAAGGGCCCGAGCGCGTGGGTGAAGCCTTCGAGGAAGTGGCCTCCTACGATGTCCAAGAGCGTCGTGTCTTGCTCTGCGTCCGCGGTGAATGTCGTGCCCTCGGAGATCTTGGGGCCCCAGATGTACGGCGGAGGGTTCGGTGAGCGTGCAATCTGAAGCGAGTCGTGTTCAAATGCGGTTCTTGGCGGGCCAGGGCGGGGGACTCACAATGCTCGAAGACAGGATGCGTCCTATTTGTCCGGATTCTGCAATTTCCTTGATCTAGGTGGACGAAACTGTTCAGTTGTGTCTCGTACTTACGTGACCAGCATGATGTCACCTTCTGAACCGTGGGGCTCTGCCTGCATTGCGTGCCGACCAGAGTCCTCAGACCCTTCCTCCTCGCTGCCTCCGCCATCTCCGTAGTTTCCTGCAGATTCTTGCCCGCGGGCCATTCGATGAAGAAATTCTTCCCCGCCTCGATGATGGGCGTGACTGCCGTCTTGTGTTCCGGTGCCTTGACCGCCACGGCGATGAAGTCGAGCTCAGGATCCGCCGCGATCGTAGCGGTCGACCCATGATATGGCTTCACAGGGTGTTTCGCCAATTCGGAGTACTTCTCTGCGCTCGCAGCAGCAGAGTTGGCATTGGTGGTCGAGACGGCCGCGAGCGTGTATGTAGACTTCAGCGGTGCCTGCAGGAGCGGCGGCGCGAGCATCGATGACGCCCAACCTTGAGAGGAGAGTCCGACGAATCCCAGACGAATGGCCATGATGCGAGAGAGTGATAGAAAGTCGTAGCTTCCTCCGTTCGGACTCAATTTATATAGGCACGCCATGTAGGTACAGTACGACGGCATCGGATTGCTCTTGCGATTTCCGGGTTTCTCGGAGTCCGCGCTGTTGAAGTGGAGATACTTATGAGCGTCACAGCCATTACACCGTTTGGTTCTCGCGCCTGTGCTGTTTAGCATGTGCTTGGAGGTGCTTAGTTGTGTATTTGTAAGGCATTTGGTACGAAGCAGCTTATTCATGAGAGTATGCGTCAGCGAAGCAGCGAGACCGGCGAGGCCGATGTGTCCGCGACTCGGATGAAGGCTGTGATGCTTCAGCTCTGGCAACTGACACTTTGCTCCTTGCCACCAACTGTTGCTGCGTTGGCCATCGAGTAGATTTAACCCCACCTTGGACGGGTTCAAAAAGATTCGAAGACTAATATCCGATATGTTAACATCACTTACCAGTGCATTACTCTCAAGCACAGCTGAGGAGGCATATGTGGGTCTCGCGGGTCTGCGTTTCTGAGTTTGCTCTGACTGGTAGACCGGCCTTTCAGACCCGTCCTCGGGATATATTAAGTAGGCCATCGCGAGCCATCCGAGTCGATGCAATCAAGTGAGCCGTCTGTGTGGTACACGATCCATGATGTATCCTTTGAAAGACGATCTTGAAGCTACTGGCATCGCGCATCCACGGGGCTTGGAACAGCATTGCAGTACCTGCCCGAAGAAGTCATTGACTTCAAAATGATTTTCTGCTGAGGGTGTATGGTTACCATGGCGTACGACACTTCGTTTCCGGCTGGTTATTGCAGGATGGCCCTTGCCAGTGCTCGCGCTTCCGTGAGTCAAGAGAGTCACATATTTCGAATGCTTTGCATGGACGAGTTCGTTTGTTACGCGCTAGGGCAAGGTCGCTTCTGGTGCTACGACACTAAGAAGTGTAAGCACAGTACTAAGTACTAAGTTACAGTACCTCTAAGTACGGGAGAGGAAAATCCACTCATCGAACGACGAACACTTGGCAACGACTCGGATCACAGCTCTTTCCACTTTGGAAAATGATCACCAGAGGGTGATCGAGATCCCACGTGAATCCGCCGATCGACCGCTTCATCATGCAACGACAGTGCAACGACGACGTCATCATCCTGTCAGCCACATCCTCTCTTGCCGTATTTGGAGTGATGCTTGCCCATTTTAGCAGTCTCAATGCATCTCCTTGCACTCCAGCCACTGCTCTGTCTGAAAACTGTCATAATTCGTTCTCCGCACTATCTGCCTCTGACCGTATATAAAGACCATCCCATACGCAGACCACCGACTTCCTTCTTTCCTCGTTACGAGCTGCACCACCGTCCCGAGCCTATGCGATCATCCGAGCCTCTCTGCGGCACTGCTGGAGGCGTTCCCTTCCTCTATTGGTGCAAGGCCGTCAGCACGAATGTCTTCGCCACTGTTCCGGATTCGCATTATTTTTGGCACAAGGTGCGTACGGTTCGTCATACAGACACGGTTTCGCAGCATATATGCGGGTATATGCGGCCATACCCATATGCATATGCCCATTCCAGCAGTACACCGATGGTCCCCCGACACTACTACTCAATTCAGAGCAAAATCTCACCGTGAATGCACTGGGCGAGGCAGTGCACGCATTAGTTCGCCTGTACTCAATCGTGACGTCGATCTGCTTCATGTCCATGCAGAAGCTACATCGTCCCCGACCGACCCGCAGAAATCGTGGACTGGTCTGGTCGTTGTACGCTGTCCGAAGCATACCGCGCGTAAATTTTACGTGTCTGAACACCATGCACAAGTCATCCCAGCATGTCCAGATTCTCGCGACTGAATTCTCAATTCTGCGAAGCACCATCGGCGTGCAGGATGCGTGGAGCAAGCTGAAAAGGCGCGACTTGGGATGGCAGAGAAGTGGCGAACGCATGTCGAGGACTTGAAGAATCTCACCGGCCTGGCAAGAGACGTGGGAAGAGAAATTGTATGCGCGTGAACTCTGTGGCAGATGGTCGTACCATACAGGCAAGTGGCTACGCAGGAGGAATACGAAGACCTTGACACACCGAGCGGCAGGGGGAAACCGGCTTCGCCCAACGAACAGTGGCTCCCCGCTGACAAGAAGGCTCGCGCTTGCTCGCGTCAAGCGGTTGGATCACGTTTATGGCTTCGGTATAGCCATAACCGTAATCCGGGCGCAGGGTTCTCGAGCGCGCTATACTGCGGGAGAGATCGCACTTGCATGCTCTAATCAAGGGAAGAGTTGCCGTATTGACTACTCGACGACGTGCAACTGGTGGGTGGCAGACACGAGGGAGACTTCGTGAGCGAGCTCCGAGGTACGCTCGCTGAACAACGGCCGAAGCTCAGACCTTCAATAGCAGCTATGAGATAGGACATTCGAACATAGACGCACCGTTGAGTCCGCGCGAGTTGCAAGGGTGAGCGCACGCAAGGTGAGCGCGAGCGAGACATGCTTGAAACACGCATCGGTACTCAAGCCTATTTCCGCATCTCATACCAGATCTTCTTCATGAGATTCTTCGTGATGGCGTCATGGCAACATGAATACAGTTCATACGCCGCGGCGCTTTGCAGCAATCGCCTTGCGAATCTCTTCCATGCCGCATGGGATATGCCAGATAAGTCCAGCAAGGCAAGGCTGCAGGCGTTCATACAGCGCGATGATGGATCGATGATAGACAAGGTCTCATTCCGCGCCAGACGAATCAAGAGAAGAGCCAGAGAAGCGAACACAGAACACAGAAGATCGTACGCAATGAATAGAACCAAACTGCGCAGTCGTCCAGTGGCAGCAGAACAGAAAAACCGGCTGACACGCTCACGCGGGCATGATGTAGACATACGGTGCGCCGCTCCACTCCTCGTCATATTAGGAACCCCGCTCAGTCTCTGGACGGGCTTCGCAACTATCGGGGACCATCCAAGAATAGGACGCGATGGCCGCGGCGGATGGCGCACGTGGGATCGCCCGCGAAGTCACCTTCATCGTCGCAAATGCCATTAATCGAATTCGCGGGAGCGAGACGTACGGGTCATGCACGCCTTGGCGCACAAGGCTCACCTGTCCCGACCGCGCCAAATTGCAATACACCCGCCGGCGCCACGCCGCAGCGTGTCGCGCGACGCCACGAAGTCTATTGCGAAGACGAGAAGCCGTAGAAGCCGGGAGTGGAGGGAGCAGGTGGGTGGGCGAAGCGCGAAGAGGTCGACCCGGAGACGATGTGGTGAGCCTGAGGATGAAGCAACACGTGCGAGGAGAATGGCCGCCGGTCGGCTGTCGACTGCGAGCGAGCAGCAGGCTAGGGAATGGAAGGCCAGTAGTCACTGAGTTGAATCGGCGGTCGCGTGAACGAGCTAACACATATGACCGTCGCAGTGCTATCTTGGACTGACGGCATTTGCTTGCCGAGTGCGGTTCCGCCGACAATGTGCGTTAGCGATGCTACCAAAGATGGAGCGCAATTCGGGGCTGCTTGGTGTTAGTTTGGCAGGGAGCCGACTCGGAAGAGGGAAGGCAGCCAACTTCATTACAACCTGGAAGCCTACTCCAAGGACGGGCGAAGTGGACATGGAATCTACAGCTCCAGTGCGCAGCAGGAGTGGGACCAGACGTGGCAAACGTAATTGACAGACGTACCAGCGCTGTTCGCGACTAACAATTCTCTCGACATATTCCACCACTCAGCCCCATCTCTGTCCATCACAGTTGCGGATTCCGGCCCCCGATGCCCACGCGAAGGATGGAGGACAGTAGATGTTGCGCCGCTCAATGTCATTACTCCCTGTGGGTATGCGCTGTGAATCGCGAACCAGAAACCACGGAGCGTCATCATTATAGGCCTCAAGGCCGGAGGGCGGCATCTTTGCGCGGTAGTAGCTCGTAATAGAAGCGAGGTAAGTGGAGAAAGGCAGCGGGAACGAGGGGCATCTGGTGCGGTGTATTTCGAGCGGCCATATCGAGGCGCCAGGCGTGTCAAGCATCAGCGCCGTTTTGAATCTCCAGGGGGTGCTGGTTGTCATATGCCACCGGAGAAACCAGTCACGATCCATGCAAGCCAAGTTTTGTCGACCGGGAAGCACCGATCCAAACGGCCGCATGCATTCACGGAGGTGATGCCCCGGCGTGGTGTGGAGTGCATGTCAGGCAAGCTTTATCACGATTAGAGAGTGTGCCCCAGGACTGAAGAATACTGTCAGCAGCGATGTGTACGCTATCCAGGGGCCTACCATCGCAGAGGGGTCGCTGAAGCCGAGCGTACGAGAAGGCCGAGGTCAGGCTGGTCAGCGCAGCACCGCCGTCTCAAAAAATCTTTGCCCGCCTCGATCTGCATCGCCAGTGGCGGGCCGGAGATCCCGATTGGCCCTTGACGTCAAGACGCCCGAAAGTGGCTGGATTTGCTCCAACGAAGACAGCTCGGCAGTCGGCGCGCGGGCACCCTCGCCCTGAGCAGTCGGGATCATGGCTGGAGTCGGCGCCCAGTCGGATTCTCATCCGCTCAAAACTACGCCGCCAGCAGCGAGCAGCCGCTCTGGACCCCCGTGGAGCCCCGTCCTGCTTGTAACGATACTCTCTGACCACGCCTCCGACGGTCCAAGCAACAATCGATTGTTTCGCCCCGGACTGCGCACGCTTCCTTTCCGCTTTGATACTCGACCGCCACCGTGACCGCGCTTCCGTCGCTTCGACGCCCCCGCGACACTTCGCAGTGTTTGTAGCACAAAGCCCCCGCCTTTGAACCAGACAGTCGCGTCTAGACCGGTCTCCTATCTCACCGCCAGCAGCCTCTGTGAGTGCCACCGCTCGGTCTCTCCACCACTATCTTTTCTTCCCGCTCTCTCTTCCGCTCCCTTCATAGACCACTCCTGCATCCGCTCTCCCCCTCTCCTTTCCGCTTTCTTCCCTCTTCCCTCTTTCCTCCTTTCTCTCTTTCTCTTCTCCCTCAGTATCATACTCACATCCTACTGCCATGCCTCACCATGTACCACCATCAATAGAGAGCATCCTCCAGCTCTCCAACATCCCAAGTTCCCAGCCCTCGACGACGACGCTCACCACCCTTATGGACTCCGGCAGTCCAACCGGGAGCCCCCCACCGATTCCTTCCCCGCTACCCATCGACCCGAACGATAACCGGCCACCTGGAGGCACGCGCAGGTCGAATGGGACAAAGACCCCTCGCAAGGTCCAGTGGACGGACGAACGCGACGCGGCCGACCCGAACCTGTCGCCGCGCGCGCTGGACGAGCATGGGCTTGACGTGAGTACTCACTTCATCGTCAATTTTCCTTCCGTGATCCGTCGTGCTGGGCCCCTCGGGCCTCGGCCACCGCATCGCGCCGCGACCACCTTATCTTGTCGCCATGTCCATGTCTTGATGCGTGCGCACCGTGCTATCCTGCGACACATCAAGGAGCTCGATGGGAGCGCGGACGTTGTAGGCGGTGCTTGTTTTACGTCTTCTCGACGCGCGCAGTATCCGTCGCGAGCAAAAATTACCGTCCTATCCCATCCCCTGCATGTGTTTCCGCGTCCGGGACATGAGGGAAACCGAGGCTCCGGGCCAGCTGCGAAGATGTTGGGCCGCACCCCGGGTTTGGTCAATGCAGCGCGTCGCGACACGGCGGATACAATGCAGCAGCGGTGCCAAGAGGCGCGAGTATTCAAGGGGCTTCAGCTCCTCTTGAGCACGTCTATATACGTCGATGAAGGTGTCTCTCAGCTGACTTCGCTGTCGTATGTACCGCAACCTGTCGAGTGGGGCGCTAGGCGGCGGTGGCTGTGGAGCCGCCTCCTAGGTCGCGTCGTGCCTAAGTCAGACCGCACTTGGCACATCCAGGTGTGATTTGCGCGGAGTGGCGGGACCGAGGCGTTAGTCCCATCATCTGCCAGGCTTTGGCTTTCTCTTTCACAGCTTCCGATGGGCACCTTCCGTTTTCGGACACTGACATCGATCGTACCCGCAGCCATCGGCCTTCCAAGAGCTCGCAAGCGCGCTTGAGCGGCATCGGTCGGAATCGCCTGCGAGCCTCGCACGGCTGGAACGGCTCGACACCACACTCACGCGTGAGTCGACCTCGACGGATGAGACGACGCCGGATCAGTACACACCCCCGTCGCACCGGGTCCCGGGCGAGCAGTTCATCGATCCGAGCGAAACAGCAGGACTGCCCGGCGCAGGGACGGAGCGACACTCTGTACAGCAAGCACAGCAAGTCATCAATGCCCATCGTCGTGGGATGTTCGGTGCCGTGCATATCCCCCGCGTACCGCACTTCGGACGGCGATCAGAGGACGTCGACGCGCGGGGGCGCAAAAGCTCAGTCGAAGGCAATGAGGTGCGCAAGCGCAAGAGTCACGGACACAAGAAGAGCGGCAGTGGCAGCAAGCATCGGTGGAGCTTCTTCCGTCCCGAGGGTTCGTCAGAGTCGGACGTCGAGAAGAGCGCGGAGAGTTCGCACATGTCCACTATGCCCCGCGGTGGTGGTGTGCTCTCGGCCCTCCTTGCGCTATACGACAATGCGGACGCGGCGTCCCAGACGGTCGGCAGCGTCTCCACGCGCTCGTCCTTTGACGAGTCTCGCTCGCCGTCAAGGGCAATGTCGCGCGAGCGCGGGACGACACCACGCTGGGCAGGGTCGGCGAACAGCTCGTCCGTATCGGTCAACATGCCAACGCTCCGCGTCCCGAAGCCGTGGTCGGACTCTCGCCCAGTGCAGGCTAGGAATGCGGGTGGGGTCTTCGGTGCGCTCATTGCCAGCACAGGCAATGTGTCGGGCGTCGCTGCCCCGCAGAGCAGCACGCTCCAGCCAAGCGTTAAGCGGCCAGGGTACCACCTCTCTAGGTACTCTTACGAGAGCAACGTGCCGAAGGTGAAGTCAGAGATGTCGGGGCAGGAGCTCTCGCGTCCTCGTAGCATGCATTTCGAGACGATGACGCACGGCATGGGAGACACGCCGCCGGACCATGCCTCGCACCTCCGGACCACGTCCCTTCCGCTCAACCCATGGGAGGAGGAATCGCCGGCGTCCACGAAGGGCAGGACCAAGTGGACCGGTGTGCTAAAAGACCTACCGAAGCACGGATGGAGCAGGGCGAACACTCCCAGTACGCCTGGCACGCCGACCAGCGAGGATGCAGACTACATGGACAAGGAAAAGATAAAGATGCGCGAACGAGAGAAAGAGGCTGAGCGAGTGAAACGCGAGAGACGGAAACGAAAGAAGGCAGAGATTTACGTATGTATCGTCATCTCAGGCAAGACTCCCACCGTGCTGACGCTGTTCGTGTGTTTGCCAGATCACACGGCATGTGGCGGAGATCGTGCAGCGGCAGGAATTTATTCTGAAGCTCGCAAGGGCCATGATGATGTTCGGCGGGCCAACGCATAGGCTGCAGGCGCAGATCCAAGCGACCGGCAAGGTCCTCGACATCCAGCTTAGTTGCATGTACCTGCCGGACGTGATGCTTATCTCGTTCGACGATGCTACAACGAGCACGAGCAACATCAAGTTCATCCGCCAAGCCAGTGCGCTCGATATCGGCAAGCTTCAGGATGCGTATGCGCTTTACTGGAAGGTCATCCACGACGACATCTCCGTCAAGGACGCGTCGATCGCCCTCGATGACCTCATGCGCAAGCCGCAGCTGTACAAGTTCTGGCAGCTCATCCTCATCGGTGGTTTCTGCTCCGCTTCTATCTGCAGTGTCTCTTTCAATGGCTCCTTCGTCGACTCTCTCATCTCCTTCCCGCTCGGCTGCCTCCTCATCGTCATCCAAGTCTTCGCCGCTCGTAATGAGTTGTATTCAAACGTCTTCGAGTGGGTGTTTTCGTTTTGTGGGTCGGATGACGCTCAACGTGTTTTTGCAGGATCATGGTCTGCTTGCTCTTCAGTTTTATCGCTGCCGCATTAGCGGACACTCACGGTCACCATGTCTGTTATACGGCAGTCGGTTCGGCTTCCATCGTGCTCATCCTTCCCGTATGTCTCGATTGCTCTGCTTTCGATGCACCAGCGCTAATGCGGCTGTAGGGCTTCATCATTTTGTGTGGTAGTCTGGAGCTGGCGTCACGCAACATCGTTTCCGGAGCTGTGCGAGTCTGTTTCTCTATCATCTACTCGCTGTTCCTAGGATTCGGTCTATCGATTGGCGCGACGGTCTACTCGAAGCTGACACACCACACGCTCGCGGGGACTGATGACCTGTCCTGTCAAAGCAGCCATGATCCTTCGGGGCCTTGGTGGCAGCGGACACCGTCCGTCTGGTGGGGTGAGTTCAGGCCTGTTCGTGGTAGACAATGTATGCATACTGACAGATGATGCCCCGCAGCGTTCTTGACTGTGCCTGCCTACTCGTTCTTTTTGAGCTTGCGGAACCATGCGCCCTTGTACCGGAAGGAAACCGTACGTGAACTCGTTGCTCCGAGAGTCTCAACACTCATACGTTTATTCATTAGTACCTCCTTGTGGTTGTCTCCTGCATTGGTTGGGTGTGCAATCACTTCACCGGCCTAAAGTTCCCGAATCAGAACGACATCCCGGCCGCTGTCGGTGGTGCTGCCGTCGGCTTCGTCGCCAACATGTACGGCCGGTTCTTCAACGGTAACGCGTTTGTCGTCATGGTTAGTCACTCGTCTTGTTCCTGCGTGCTGAGCATGTCTCACCCTTTATATGCAGATCACGGGTATCCTGTTCCAACTACCGTCTGGTTTGGCCAACGGTGGCCTGTTCACCTTCGTCACGGCGGAGACTGATGGATCCTCGTCAAGCGAGTCGTATCTTTCGGGATTCTACACTGCTCTGCAACTCGTCTCGGTTTCCATCGGCCTCACCGTCGGTCTCGGTGTCTCCCTCATCCTCGTCCACCCCGTCAAATCTCGTCGCAGAGCAGGCGGAATATTCAGTCTATGACGAATGTCCGTCCTGCCTCGTTTCTTGCGCTGTGTAAAACTCCCTGCATGTCTCGTCCTCATCATCACCCCCTCTCGGATCGCTATACATATACCAAAGCTGGCTGCTTTGCCTAAGTCAGTCTCATCTGTCATGCTCTTTCTTCTACTACGATGCCCTTCATGTGTACAAAAGAAGATTGGACCACACCACATCCACTTCATGTCATCACCATGCCTAATGTACATTGATCCATATAGATATACAGCACCTGCATTATTTGCGTGACGTCCATAGAGGTCTCCTTCGTCGTTCCATAGAGGTTTTTGCGTAACATTGGACATTGTCTTCCCCCAATTTAGATTCGCCTGTTATCATGCTTGACCGCCTTCCTCGAGTGCTGATAGTAAGCCTGATACCCCCCGGCTCGTCTCGATCATTATATTTTTACTGGCTTGGTGAGTATCTTCTCGTGATGTGCGCAAGTGAGGCAGCACCGAAGAGGTATCACTCATAAATGTCCGGTTGGTCTCCCGCATACCGTCCACAAGTCGGAGAGGAGGAGAGCGCACGTTGTACTGTAGGTATGTGAATGCCTCATGCCTCTCAAATGCCATCGGCCTTGTAGCTTGAAGCTTAATGTCTGATTGCATTGTTTCTTTACAGTTAGTGACTCATTTGTAGTCATTGCGGTGCAGCCAAGTGCACCCGACGCTCCCTTCGCGCTTGCGAGCTCAAACTGGCCTACAAGTTACTCTCAGCTGGTGTGCTTCCCGGCTATGTTCGGACACCTTGAGGTTTCAACTCAAGAGGGCTCCACGGATCTGTCGATCGTCGTCTGGTTTCATCTGGATGCAGTCGTCTACTTGAACAGCTGGGACAGCCAGATCCTCGCGCGCTCTAGGGTGTCCGTCTAGATTCGACACAACCCCCACACTAGCGCCGTGCCATGTAAAGGATCTTGGTATAGACAAACTAGGTCGTCACTTCGATGGAACGGTACGCTATTGTACTTACTCTGGACGACCTTGAAACTAGTTGGTGAGTTGCTCGTCAGTGGACATACATCATACACAGCAGTATGAAAACTGATGATCCTATCGATTGAGCTAGAGACTCGGGACCTCTGGAGTCTGGAGTCTGAACTGAAGTTCCCGCCGGTTCAGTCACTGAGCCACATGGGAACGCCGCATCTCGGAAGTCAACCACTTCCGCGGATTGGAAATTCTTGATCGTCAAACCATTCAATCGTCTCGATCAATCGCAGACCACAGTGGGCGATGCATATGATCGGTGTTCGGCGTCTGCCAGTGCAGTCTGCAAAGACGACGAGATGGTGCGATAGTTCCAACCATCGCGCGCGATGCTAAACGTCCTGCAGGAACTCTATCTTTTGCCGTGCAATGCTGTACGAACGAAGTCGCAGCTGACCACAATCGGCAGTCAGGTGGCATATTTAAAGTGACGTATCAGCATTGACTCTGCAAAGTTCAGTCACCGGCGACATGACTGACTGATGAGTGCATATCGCAAACCCCCCGACACAGCACAGTGGCCAATGGTACGGTGGCGTTGTACTAGGTTCTGATGTTGGGACGTAAGGTTCAAGACGAGAGATCCCGCAGGCTGTTGGGAGAGCGTTTCGCACTGCATTGTCGCCCCCTTCGCTCTCACTTCAAGGTTCAGCGTGACTTCAATAAGTACTGGCACCCGAAGGGACTAGCTGGCAGACGACTGCCCCTTCAGAGATCACTGTCAATATCAGTAATGCCGACTTCACCATCTCAAGCCTTCGCAAATGCTTACAGTACGACATGCATTGGAATGTTATTCTCGTGGATGTCTGTGCACGTTGATTTGCCTATTGAATTCTAGCTTACACGCATGAATGGCAGGTTCTTCGGTGGCACTGTTGCTCAAATATTTTACTATTTCCAAAACTACTCCAAGGACAAACTCCCGGTGAAAAGTTTCGTGAGTGTGCCTAAAACATATACCAGTACATGCATACAAGACTGACAGGTCTTATAGGTTTTACTCTTGCTGTGCGTCGGCACGAGTAAACCTCTGAATCACCAGTCTTGATAGTCACTTTGACAGTGCACTAGATCTTGTCAAAGAAATTGCTCTCTGCAATGTATGCTTTCCAACCGACTCTGTGATATCTACTGATGCCAAAGGGTAGGCCTTTTGGTCCCGTGTTGTGACCAATCGTGGCAACATACTTGCGGCTGAGATCTGGACACCGAGGTGCGCCCTCGAGCTGGCATTAGCTTGGGCTTGCCACTGAAATTGTCCGCCATCTCGGTGCGACTTGATAGTGACTACATGGTCAGCCCGCCTCTTTGCACTAGTGACGTGAAGCTGATCAAGTTACATTAGGTTTGGGTCTTCTCGGTCAGTGCGGGTCAACAGAGATGCAACGTGTGAGGTTTGATTGACATCGTCTAGGCTCTCGCAGTTGTATGCGTGCAATGGTATTGCTAAGGCTCCGATGTTCATAATAGTATACCGTACACTGACGTCAACCTCAGGTTTTACATCCGTAATATCTGGATCTGTGAGTACTCCCCTCACTTCTCGACATTCTACTTATACGTGCGCAGTATCGCAGAGAGCCTGGCTACGTGTCCCACTCACGGCGATAGCTGTGCGTGCATTCTCAGGAAGCGCAACTCCCGCTCATATTGATTCTCCAGGTCGCATTGACTGTGATAGCTCTTGGTGTGTGATTCTAGTCCATCTAAGCGAAAGGACCTACCTGATGACCTAATCCTGTAGCTGCCACCTTTAGTGAGCTTTTCGAGAACCGACACATCTTTGACCACGCTGAAAGAGAAACTCATAGCTTTCGTGTATGAGACGTAAGTAGAATCTCGCCGATCGTCCGGACCACCGCCTCACTTTGTCGCGACGCCTGTGTCACAGCAACCTCGCTCAGATGGCAAGTACCGGAGGAAATGAGACTTCGATACATGCCCATCTTCTCGTGAGATCATTTACCTATTTGTTGTGATCAACGCCATTTTTCTCATGTTGCGTAGGTGCCTTCTCGCTTGCAATCGGTCACGGATTTGGCGACCAATGTTTACATTAGTTTGTCATTGATCTTCATTCTTCGTGGCGCGAAAAGCGGATTCAAGACGTATGTATCGTCACCAGTCATGCAAAAATTGTTGACATAACGCCCTGAGTCTAACAGTACGGACAACATGATTGGAAGGCTCATCACATTTGTCGTCAACCGTGGCCTTTTCATCTTGTGAGTGTCTGACTCATGCTATCACTGTTCTCATCAGCGGTACACCAGCCCGCTGCGTGGTCCTGATATGCTGACCCACCTACTTCGACAGTGTTTTGCAGCTACTCGAGGTGGTCTTAGTAAGTCAATTGCCATGTCGACCGATACCCTATTCAGATATGGAACTCCGGCAGTACAATTGGGATGGCCACTGGCTCGGAGACACGATGAGCAACCTGTTTTATTTCCCTTCAAGCACGAGTAAGCATGCTTTTATCGATCCAGATCGTCTGTTCACGAAGAGGTTTCAAAGTCAATATCAACGCGGTGCTCATAGTGTAGGTCGAGCAGCATTGTTTATGACGGACATACTAATGAGAACCTGGCCAGGCTCAATGAACGCCGACGTATCAGAGACGAGGACTCACCGGACCTGGATTCAAAATACTCTGCGCCTCTGGGCGAATTTCAGGCTGCAGTGATGGATGCAGCAACATCCCACGCTAAGTCGGTGTATTGTACCGCTGGAGGCATACCAGAATCTGACCGACCCAATTTTGAACAGACCTGTCGATCCCGAGAATGTGCAAACCCGATCAATTGGAGAAGAGGCGACCTTCGCATTGTCCAGTCAAACGACAGGAGGGGTCCGTTGAGGACCGCATGAAACCGCATTTTCTCAGGACCTAGCGAAGCGACAAGCTGTCCACGGCGCAATCACGACGGTATCACTCAGTCCCCGGGGAACATTGCATGCGATGTGAGGTATTATGTACTCATGTATGAGCCAGATCAATATGAAGGACAGTGTGCTTGGCAACGACTACTGTTATTCATAGCTAGAACAGAATGCTAATTGTACATGCCGACTTCATTGTGACAAGCCAGGAGCGTGATTGATACCATGGTTAGCCTCGATCCAGTTCTCATGGACTGCGTATGCACTTTGCAAAAACGCCGGCAAGCCGACGTCGACGTACAGATGAGCGAACGGATGTATGGTCCAATCAGAGTACGCCGCGAGGTCTTCGGAGATCCCTATCCAAACGTTCAGTCCCGTTTGATCCAGTGGAACAATCACCCGTTGAACATGAAGGCTGTATGTATCAGCTCGAGGGAAACATTTCACTGACCATATTCAGTGCCGCAATTATCTGTCAGCTGTTGTGATGTGTTATCAGCGATTGCGGAGCTCACAACCGGTACTTATACGTACCGGGTTCATCCAGCAGAAAGCACTCAGCTCCATAGAATCAAACTCGTCCTCTATCCATTGGACACCGCTAGAGAAGAGTTGATTCATGCTACCCAGCGATGCGCCTGAACTGGCCGCCAGGACATAGGGCGGTGGCCAATGAACAGTCCTGAACATGATGGGCGTGTCATTCTCGTCGTTACATGGAGGCTGTACGGCAGGCTCAGATCTTCCCCCGTCGTTCGCAGACAGATGCTTTCTGGCACCAGCTTTCGACTTCGCCGAGACCTCCGGCGCACCTGACGCTGCCTTCTTGGCATTACCGCGTTTTCGTCGGCCGGATTTGGTCTGTGCCTTGAGCGGGTCACTTGCAGAAGACGGCTCGGTCTTCACTCGAACCCTTCCCGACTCGGCTGGGGCAGTGTGGGATTGTCCGCTATCGTTGGGGAGTGCGGTAGCATCCTGTTCGGCCTCGGACTTCACATGAACCTTCCTGACACGTTTCTTTCGGACCGGTCTTGGGAGTGTGGCAGTCTCGCCAAGGCCTACTGAGGTGAAGGATATGACGTCTTCAATTACAAGCGAGGCACTGACCAGATGTGACGGTCCGATTCGACCCCGTGTCTATCCTCACAAAGTCAGATACTGCGGCCAGAATCGATAGAACCACTAAATGTCGCGGGCATGCAGATGACATACCGATCGCCTCCGTCTGAGCTACCTCTGCATCTAGCATAGCCTTGCGGTTTCCTTCGGACTTCACAGTTGCCTTGGCTTTTGTTCCCGCCTTCTCTATTTTTGCCTTTCGTCGTGGCGTTTTCTGTGCGGTGTCTTGCTTCTTCTTTCCCTTGCCCGTTTTCCGCACAACTGCCTCCATGTGTTCCACCTTGACAAGCCTTTGTCGAGCGATTACCAGCGCAAGTGGTTCTGATGAATGTTCAACATCAGTGTAAAATATGCCAGCGTGGTCAGAGACACCGACGGACGACGGACGACGGACGAGACACCACAGGTAAGCGTGACGCACCTTCATCGTCTGAGTCTACGAGCGACAAGGACTCGACTGCTGGTTGGAGGCAAGCGATCACCGGAGGTTCTGCGAGCCGCACGTAGTATAATTAGATGTGGTTCGACATCAAATGGCAGCACCGACCATCACGTATCTCGTTGACAAGCCGGGACACGTTCGTGCGATGGTTGCTTATTGGGAGTGTTGCTGTACGACGTCGGACATAGAGTATGAATCGTTCAGGATGCACCCAACTGCTTACAGAAGAGGACAGTCGGGCTGCTCACCATCATCCATGATCATCTCCATGTCCTCTTCTTCCTTCGGTCGTACGATCAATGTCTGGGCCGTGTCACCTGTTCGCACCGCAGAATCTACCGCAAGTCAACAACCAACCCCGAAGCGGATATGCCCCTGGTTTACGAGGACAGATGTAGACCCATGACTCACCAACTGGGTCTTCTGCGGGCGCACACCCTGCCGAACTATCGAGACAAAGCTGGAATACAGACGGCGCCATTTTCGCGACAGGACCTGTCAACGGCATCTGTACCTCGCACCGTATGCATTAAATGTATAACCAACTCACCGATACCAGGTCCGTCCGGGGCCTCTTCCTCCTCTTGCTTGACCGCGCACATCTCTTCCTCTTCCTCTTCTTCTCGCAAAGCAACCGCAGAGTGTTTGTACGGCAGAACATCCGCCCCTTGCGACGGCGGTCGAGGAGATACCTCGGCGAAATCTGGAAGAGCGAGGGGTCTGGAGAACCGAGACGGAGACAGCCTCAACGGCACAGATTTCAGGGTCTGAGGTCTTTGATCACCCGTAGATGCAGTGGAGCAAAGCGTCGGCGCATCAGTCGTCACAGGAGCAGGAGCTGCAGTGTACAGAGATCGAGCACGCAGAGTAGGACTAGCAGAGTGGAGAGCGTCAGAGTCAGCTGGAGACGATTCAGCGCGGGTAGGAGCGTCGGGCGCGGCGACCAGAGAAGAGAAAGCAAGTACATCCAGAGTGGCGAAAGAAGCAGGCGCATTCAGAGCGGCGGCGGAAGCAGACGGTGGAGAGGTATTGCGAGGAGCCGATAAAATGGTGTGGGAAGCTGACGAAGGACCAGACGTCGTAGTGATGGAGTCGGACGTTGAAGGAACAATCGTCGTAGGTATGGAGCCTGACGTAGAGTTCGAGACAGCAGAAGGGCGCGTCGAGAAAGCTGATACAGAGGTAGCAGCAGCGGAGCCAGATGCGACAGCAATAGGCTCAGACGTGGCAGCAACGGGCTTGTCGGTGACAGCATTAGATTCAGAGGCCAAAGCAGGGGGTTCTGTAGACGCAGCAGCAGCAGGGTGCACCGGTGAAGCAGGCACCAGAGCGAATACAGAGTACGGCGACGAAAGCACCTCAGCACGCGAACCAGCATCTTCTGCTGTCGAGTCAGCGTCGAACGAGAAGCGGTGATCAGAACGGAAGGGATCGACAAGGAACGTCAGAGTCTGTTCGGAGAACCTGACTCGCTTCTTGTTTCGACGCGGCAGGGGTGCGGTAGCAGGGACTCGGACAGACGTGACTTCAGGTTCCGGACTTGGGCTCGGGCTGAACGAGAGGATCTCCTGATCGTTCGCTACAGTCCCGGGTCCCTGAGGCTCTTGCATGCCATCGGGACGCATATATGCGTCCATTTTCGCAGATTGCGTGATTGATCGGGGGACAAGCCTGCGAGGGGGTGGATGTATGCGCATTGGATCCGTCGTCGTGGGATGCGCAACGAGGTAGTCCTCGACCTCCGCCTCTTCGCCATCTGAAGCGATGGGCGTCAGAGGGCTCTCCAGGCCAGCGTCCGAGGAAGAAGGGTCGGAAGAAAAGGTGAGTGCGGGCACAGCTGAAGGAGAACTTGGGGGAGGGGAGGAAGGCGGTAGATCGTCCGAGAAGGTGACTGTATGCGTCCTTATACAGGTCATGCAGGCTGGATGGGGATTCGTGGCGTGTTTTCGGGTGTGTCTGACAGGAAGGGGTGCAGATATGCCCTCCGTTTTCAACAGCGATGTACTCTTCGCCCGCGACCCCGAGTGAGATGCTAACTGTGTCGTCACAGAGATGATTGTCTTTCGCCGCTTCTTCACTGGCCGAGAGAGAAGAGGGGAAGGCGAACGTTCTCGCTTTATTCGAGTGGAAGCAGTTGAGGATGAGGCCGTGCCGAACTTCGTGCTGACTGTTGATCGCAGCTCGTAGGAACCTTCCGACACTGGCAGGCCCAGCTGTATGGTTCGCAATCGCTTGCGGGGAAACCAGTTATGCACGTTGGAAGGCTCGATGTTCCGCACCTCCGCCCAGGCTCTACGAGATTCAAGGGAAGGTGTCCTCGTATCCTTCGCCCATATCTCCTCCAGTTCCGCTCGGTGTTCCTTAGAGAGGTGTAGATGTTTGGTCGTCAACGGCTTGATGTCTTCGTCCGGCGACACTTGTAGTGTAGAACGAAGGGTGCGTGTCGCATATCTAGACATGGTTGGTATTTGAGTGCCAAAAAGGCAGACTGTGCCCTTATGGGTAGCGTAGAGAAAGATAGAAGGGACAGGCGCGTCCAAGACGCGTCGAGGGCAGGGATTGCATGTCGGCATCTATGCCGATTTGCTGCTCAGCCAATGCCGAGAATGCCGAAGTCCCATCAGCCACAGACGCGTTCAAGCCTGCTGCGTCCAACATTCGATTTCTATTCAAATACTTACTTCGTCAGTGCGTGACATGTGCATTAGATACAGTTCAAGGTATGTAATTGGTGTGAATCCATGACAAGAGCTTCAAGATTCGCCAGCCAGCCTAGCCCGCTTCTCAAGGTGAAGCACACGAAACAGGTCGGAAATCTTCTCCCCAGGTTGCAGCTGCTCGGGGTCCAGCTTTACGCGGGGGAACATCCGGTCGATCACCCTCGCTATGTTTACCGGCTCCCGGACAATGGCCTTGCTCAGGGACAACTCCTCCAACCCGTGTACTAATTCGGGATATGGATCCTCTCTTGGAGCCAGCACCAGACGCACGAAGCTTAGGCTGATTCGTTTAAGTCTGGGACATGCGTGAGCAAGGTCGATAACGCCCTGTAACGACGGGACGTGATCGTCCGGATCCAAGCGATTTGCAGTTGACCAGTCTACCACCAGCTCCTCCAGACATGGCCACGCCCTGCCCATCGCACGAAGACCATCGTTGGTCAAGGACATCGTCTTCATCCCTCGAGAACAGTAGAACGTCCGTAAATTCTTCATGTGGAAAAAGCACATTGCGGTCGCGAGCAGCGGTTCCACGGTGCGAGGTTCGAACTCGTCGATGACGAAGCTTTCAAATGTCCCCGCGCATTTGCTGAGGCACACTTCAACCCCTTCGCGGATCTCTTTTGTAGTCCAGAAGTCGGTGAGGCTCAGGCCACCTCTGAAGTTGAGACGTCGAAGCTTCGGAGGGGTAATCAACCGCAGTAGCTGTGTTCCCTGGATGCGGTGCGCGACGGTGAGATCTGTCAACGCCTGAAATCCTCGACAATGGTCGCCAGGCTGGAAGCCAATGACCGCACTGGGTATTGAAACTCTGGTGAGGTACTCGAGGGATCCGATCGCTTGAAGCACGGTCCATCCAAGGACTCGTGGCGTGCCCGAAATGTCCAGGGAGCGCAATCGTTCAAACTTGCCAAACGAAAAGAAGACCGACGTGTTGTTGCATCGAGGGACATTGAGCTCCTCGAGAAAGGGGGCTAACGTCGAGATTTGCGATGCGATTTTTTCAGAGAATACTGCCAGCTTGGCGTCGCCATTGGAGTTGCGGTCTTCCCAGTATAGGGACGTGAGCGAAGGCGTCAGGAAGGGAAGGAGCACATGTGCACAAGCCGTCGAATGGCAGTTGACAGATCGCAGCCGTGGCAGAAATTCCCTGCCAAAGTTGACCACTAGGATAGTCATGACGGATCGATGGATGTGGTCACTCCCGATACTGAGAGCCCACACGAACCGAGCGTAGTGCATGAATCGCTCGCGATCTGAATCGGAGATATTCCCGCTGATAGTCTGGTGGAAGAGAGTTAATGAATTGGACATGGGCATCGCAATTTGGAGATCGTACCCAGCACAGTTTTGGTTCGGAAATATGTATCATGGCTTTATGCTGCTCCTCGCCGTCCACACGTATGCTATGAAAGCCAGACAGGATAGACAGAAGCGGTATCAGCGATGGCAGGGATCTCCATAGTAAGGCCGTTGCAGGTTCGGCGAGGGATTTGCAGGTGCGGGCGCATTGTGCGAGTGTACCCAAGTTCTCGCGTGGACTCGGAATGACCTTGGAGAACGACTCGGTTTCTGGGGCAAGGCATTGCATGATGTGGTACGTTATGTCGATGTTGTACAGCACCGAGTGTTGTGGAGTGATCTGGCAATCGGACATGGTGGGGGCAGACATGTTCGAGGTGCCACTCGTTGTCGTAGGTCGAATCGTGTAAGTAAGTACTTGAACTGTGGCTGCTCAGCGTACTAAGCGCCGCTACCGCGGAGCAGGTGACCGTGACCCACAACCAGCTCAGCCACTAGAACACTTTGTTGAGTTCAATGTTCAGGATGAGACAATTGTTGACAAAACTAATACGCACAACTGCAGTTATGATTAATTGGTCAATAACCAGCAGTCAGCTGCCCAAGATAGCCACCAGCTGCCCATCTCCCAATGGCAATACTTCTATGAACATCAACTCTCTGACGCATTCAAATCCTCTACTCACACACCGCCCACCAGACCTCGCCTTCCCCATTCACACCTGCCTCCTTCAGCTCAATCCCCACCTCGCGCTCGCCCGCTCCCCCATGCACGACATACACCACGCCTCCCTCGTCAAGCACCATATCCTCCCCACCGCTACTCACCGCCACCGCACCCTTCGTCACAATCCCCACAAGCGGTCCGCGCACTTTCAGCACCTCCCTCCCTTCTCTGTTCCCCAGCACTGTCCGTAGCACGGCGAACTCTTCCAGCGGCGGGTCGTACGCGGTCGTGCGCCCGTGCGTTCCCCGCGCATACGCCTTGGGCGGGAGCGCCCAGTGCCCCGCGGGGCGCGCGGTGTAGGTGAGCATGTCGACGAATATGGGGATCTGTGCCGCGAGCTCAGAGGGTGGCGAGAAGGCGGCGTTGAGAACATTGTCGGAGATGGCCATGCATTCGATGATGTCTGACGCGGTCACGTGAGCTCACGCAAGGGCGTGGTTGTGCAAGGGACTCACCTCCTTCAAGGTAGGCATGTACCTCGTCTGCGCCGATCCAGAGCGCTTCACCCTTACGAAGCTTCGCGAAGTTCATGAAAAATGTTGTCGCGAACACACCTGCGTCGCCCGGGTACTGTTGTGAGACTCTGTAGACAGCACGATATCCATGAGCCTGAAGAACGACTGGAAGGCACCCCTTACTTGTTCACTAGCCACGCCTGCTCCTCCGTCAGTCCGTCCGTGCCTCCCCCTTGCACACGTTCGGCCAGTTTCTCCACGAACGGCTTGACCTCCCCGCTCGGCCCTTTCTTCAGCAACGCTCCCCAGACACGCTTCAGCCCCTCGCGGTTCGGCTCGCGCACGAACGCGTCAACAGCCTGCTCGTCTCCGACAGCCTGCCGCAGCTCATGCACGTTCCTCAGGCTCGCAGCGACGTCCTCGAGGGGTCGGAATCCCACAAAACCCGTAAAGCTCTCGCCCTCGCGCGCATCCTCGAGCGGTGCTCCGATTGCCACAGCAATCTCAGGCTTGTGGTTCGCGTCCGGAGCGAGGTCGGGGTGTTGGGAGCGGAGCCGCGCGCCGAGGTCCTTGTCGGGGTGGGCCTGGAGAGGCAGTGCCTTTTGGATAGACAGGATCTTGAACAGGAAAGGAATGTGCGTGCCGCCGCCGCCTGCAGTAGGCGAATCGGAGGAAGTTGCGGGCACGGGAACTTTGGATTGGGTCTGAGCGGTGGAGGAGGGTGGGAGATTCACGGCGGGATTGGAGGCGACTATGGAGTGGAGGGACGTGTCGGGTGCATCGTAGAGGTGTGAGGGCCCGTTCGGATGGGTGCCCATCCAGATCTACGTGCGATGAGTACTAGTGGTCGACATTGATCGGTGAGGGGAGGTGGGACGCGTACCTCTGCATACGTCTTGCTCTCGTCGATGGAAAAGTCAGGACCGACGCTGTTCTTGGCGAGACGAGCGGCAAGGGAGGCCGAGCCCTGCTTGCCCCACGGGTACTGCTGGACGGCAGTGCGGAGGCGGATGAGCGTCGTCGGCGTATTGCCGAGCGTTGTCTTCGGCATTGCGGACAATTGTAGCGGGGATTTGTATCTGAGTTGCGGCGACAGCTATAGCTTTATACCTCGCCCGCGAGCGCGACGGAGTGGCCAACGTTCACGGACTGACGAACGCGTGACGTCATGTCCTTGGTGCTCGTGAATGGCAACTGTGACAAACTCTTCACGTTTGGAAGCCTTGAAATTGATTAGCTAGCTCTCCCTCCACACGAATTCCCACGTAGCGAGAGATACATGTTCAATTTAAAATGATCCATACAAGAAGGGTGAGTCTTCGTCGCGTATGGGGGGTTGAGGGTCAGTCTGGATACTCACATCATTCAAATTGAGAGGTTCTGAACTGACATAGAAATAGAAGTCAGATGGGAGGTGACAACTGGTAAGAAGCAAATTAAATGAGCTTCGAAGAGTAGACGAAACTCACAGAGTAAGTACCACAGGCCGACAGAATCCCCGACTCCGACCGGAGGGAGAGGAGGGCTTTGTCGACCATAAGTCGTTCGCAGCCGGCGATGCCGCTCCCTCCGTGGAAAACACGTGACTTACAATTCCCATAAGCGGTATCGCAGCAATGCTCGAGTGTCTTACGAGGCAGCTCGAGGCAGTTGGATCCGACCGCGCATCTGGCTGCGTCTGGACGTCTGGATCTTTGACCACCAAATAACTCCTCCCAAAGGCAAGAGGGCCTCTATTACGTTGGGAGCCCTCGCATGCACTGTAGTGCTTATGTATTATGGTAAGTAAGTTCACCGTGTACTTAGCTCAGACTCGTGGAAGCCCGAGACGCCCGGGCGGCGAAGCCGCCGCGGGCGTGAGGGCTTC
The DNA here is from genome assembly GCF_022376445.1 of Fomitopsis serialis. Taxonomy (NCBI): domain Eukaryota; kingdom Fungi; phylum Basidiomycota; class Agaricomycetes; order Polyporales; family Fomitopsidaceae; genus Fomitopsis; species Fomitopsis serialis. Next base: position 288,766 of record NW_025954981.1, on the reverse strand, counting down.
CAATTGAGTCTCCATACCATTCCGATGGTACAATATTACAATACACACATAATATACTATGGTGCTGCTGTGGCAGGCTGAGTAGCTGTGCCATGCAGGAGTCGGGGATCGGCGCTTGCGCCGCTACGATTAGAAGGCGCCCTTCTGCAAGAAGAAAGTCTTGTACGACGTAGTCACGTGAATCCGCGCCACAAACGCGTACTTTCAAATATAGTCGCAAGAGCAGACCACGGTTCTCCAGGACAGCAACTCACCATATCCCAACAGTTCATTCGACGAACAGAATGCGAGGAGCAATTCCCTGTCGGCCATGGAAGGGCAAATATAGGCACCGCCAGCCACTCAGACTGCCAGCGATGTTCACAGTACAGTACAAGTCAAGAGTGGGATGTAGTACAGTAAGCAATACAATAGCGTGGACCTGATCAAAGAACCTTGTGAGCGTACGAACCAAGACAGCGCAAGAGCATACTACACAGCTCCCATAAACACACCCACAATTATAGCACCAAGCACGAGCCGTCTGCATTGAGCGCGCCCTCCGGTAACGTGGCCCGCTCCACGAGGACATTACATCGCATCCTCAGGTCCTCCACCTCCCTCTCCAGCTCCTGCCTCCGCGCCCGCTCCTCCATCCGCAAACGAACGAGCAGCGGGAGCACCTTCCCCACCTCCGTCCACCGGTCCAGCAGCTCGAGCGTCCAGTCAGAGAAGACGACGTTGAACCCGTCGGGCACGCGCGGGCCCGCCGCAATCTCGCACCCGAGCGCACACATCCGGCTGAGGAACAGCGCGACGGGGCCCGGCTCCGCAATCGGCGACAGCCCGAAGCACAGGCGCTTGAGTTTGCGGAAGGGTGGCGGCGCCGCCGCCGCAGCGTCGTGCGCGGTGAACGCGAGCTCCGCCGCGTTGGTATCGACGTCAAGGCCGAGCTCCTCGAGCTCGGGACAATGTGTTGCGAAGGGCATCAGCGCGCGAAGCGTGAGCTCGGGCGGGGGGAGCGGGAAGACGGGGTTCGGCAGGCAGTTGAGCTGGAGGATCCGCAGAGAAGGCCAGCTCGACGCTAGCTCCTCTACGTCATCCTGCTGCATGAGGACTGGCAACGTCCATGTCAGCTCAAAGACCCTGAGATGCTTGCAGAGGAGCAGCGGACGGAGGTCGCCCCATGATAGTGACTCGGCGTAGACTGGCTGGTGGGGCACTCCAGGCAAGGGTGGGACGAAGAGATCCATGTAGAGTCTCTCCAGCAACTGGCAGTTTTCAGCCACGGCAGTGAGGTACTCGTTGATGGCGGACGGCGATGCCGCCGAGGGTAGATGAACGTAGAGGGAAGTGAGGTGGGCAGGTGCGTGAGGGCTCGTGATGAACCGTGTCATGTCCGGGAGATGCGCGCTGAGGTTTACATCCCATAGAGCCGGGAAGGCTTCCTCGCGCAATGTCGGTGAGAACACAGCGATGTCAGTAGGATCGCCTCTTCCTTGTCGTTCCCAGAACTCAAACTGGATTGTTTCGAGTTTGGGCAGCAAAGACAGAGCTTCCACGATCCTTGAAGTGAAACTGTACGAGGGGAGTGTCAGCTGCTTCAAGTGTGGCAGCTCGCCAATGAGCGTGATGAGGTCTGCCTCGATGTCGCGTACAGCAAAGTCGAATGCAAAGTCGAGGTGCGTAAGAGATGGCATCCGAGCAGAGACGTCCTTGAAATGGTCCGAGAGGGAATAGTCCGTGCTCTCATGCAGGTACACGGAGAAGCGCTTGACGCTCGGGCCCATGAAGACGAGAGAATGCCGAGTCTCGTCGCTGCACCACTCTAAAGACGCGAGGTTGGGAAGTATGTTGATGGATGTCCGCGAACGGGCGATCTCGTCGAGGACACGGCCACCGAGATATGGGGAATTGAGATCATTGGGTGCCCTCACGTACGAGAGCTTCCGTACGCGGCGCGCGTGTCGCTCGAAGCGTCGCCAGTCTTCCGCGTTCAGCATTCGAGTGAATGTCTAGAAGGATGGTTAGATCACACGTAGACAGAAGTCTAGGTGGCACTCACGTAGTATTGGAGTGGATGGACGGCCGGTGGCGTGTCCAAAGGGGCGAGGAGGCGCAATAGCTGAGTAATGTCGTCGATATTCCTCCATACGGAGTCCGCTGCGATGTCGGACCACTTTCTACAGACGCATGCATTATTGATGTTGTCCTTCTTGTCCAGAAAGCTGAAGATGATCTCCACAATCTCTGGAATATCCAGGACACGCTGCATTGTTGATTCATAACCTGCGGACATAGTGGCCCCTGTAATGTGATCTGTGGCGAGCTGAGTGAACTAGTCCGAGTGCTAGTCAGCTGTGCGTACCTTGTAGTACCGTCCTAGTTGTCGGAAGCTTTCCCAGCCACGTAGGTATTGACGGTGCCGCTACAAAGGACGTTGAACATGGATATGAATGTAGAAGTCTTGGATCCCTCACGGTGGCCGAGAACGAGATGAATTCGACCTGGCAGCGGCCGCTGCCACGGTCACATGACCAACACCCCCCTTTGTTGCCCCTTTGTACGAGTTCCTTTAAGTTTTGCGTCTGCCTCGAAAAATGTTATCTGGTTGTCTCCTTTCTATTCACCTCCCCGCTGTCTATTGACGATCACCAACTTGTTTTTTTTTCTATCGGCAGTGGCACTTGCGACGGTAAGTCGCTACGATGAGCGCCTATCTAATCGGTATAAGTACTGTAAGATGTGATCGAGATCTGTCGAGTCAAATCAAGATGCATAGGCAAGTCCACTTGAGTTTCTCCTCAGACCTCTCTTACTCGCGCCTCCACTACCCATGGCACCTCTTACGCACCGCTCGATCAAAGGTGCGCACTGTTGTCCTTTACTTATGGTTGAGCTAAGCTGACCATGCTCAGACGGTTGGTTCCGGGAGATCTCTTCGCAATGGCCGGGCCAGGCGATGACATTGAAGGTCAAGAAAATTCTCCACATCGAAAAGTCTCTGTACCAGGATGTGCTCGTTTTCGAGTCTGAGACGTACGGAAACGTACTCGTGTTGGATGGTGCCATTCAGTGCACTGAGCGCGACGAGTTCTCGTAAGTCCACCCCCGAACAGTGGTTAGATCGACCCTGATCTTTGTGCAGCTACCAGGAGATGATCGCCCATTTACCGTTGGCTAGTCACCCGAGCCCTAAGAAGGTCTTGGTCATCGGTGGTGGCGACGGCGGCGTAGTCCGAGAGGTTCTGAAGCACGACATAGTCGAGCATGTCGTGCTCTGTGACATTGACGAGGTATGGTTTGTTTGTATGTATCCGTACAACAGCCTATCTTTATCGTCGCACAGGCTGTCATCCGAGTCTCCAAGCAATTCCTGCCGCATATGTCTTCGCTCCTTTCTGATCCGCGAGTGACGGTGCACGTCGGCGACGGGTTCAAATTCCTCGAGGAGAACACCTCCACCTACGATGTGATTATCACCGACTCCTCCGACCCTGTCGGTCCCGCCGCGTCCCTCTTCCAGAAGCCGTACTTCCAGCTTCTGCACAACGCGCTCACTGAGGGTGGACACATCTCTACCCAGGGCGAGTGCTTGTGGCTGCACCTCCCGCTCATCCAAGATCTCCGCAAGACGACGCGCGGACTGTTCCCCGTCGCGGAGTATGCGTTCACGACGATACCCACCTACCCATCTGGTCAGATTGGCTTCGTCGTCTGCTCGAAAGCGGCCAATCGCAATGTACGCGAGCCGGTGCGTGCAGTCAAGTCTACCCGGTACTACAACGCCGAGGTGCACAAGGCCGCCTTTGTCTTGCCCGAGTTCGCCCGTGCTCTTTTGGAGGAGGGCAAGGACGTCGCACCTAAGCTGGGCAAGGCAGACAGCGGCAAACCTCGCAAGAAGGTGCTCCTGCTTGGAAGCGGTATGGTCGCGCGTCCCGCAGCGGAGTACGTTGTCCGGGAGCCCGAGAACAGCTTGACGATTGGTGGGTCGCGCCTCAGCCTTCTGTTTGGGGGCATATTGCTCATGGTTGTCTAGCTTGCAGGACGCTCGCGACCGCCCAGGGTCTTGCTGCTGACCTCCAGAACACATCCGCCATCGCCCTCGATGCGAGCAACACCGAGGCACTCGAGAAGGCCGTCGCGGAGCACGACCTCGTCATCTCGCTCATTCCCTACACACACCACGCTGCAGTCATCAAGGCTGCGATCAAGGGCAAGACGCACGTCGTGACGACGAGCTACGTGAGCCCGGCGATGCGCGAGCTGGACGCGGCTGCGAAGGAGGCGGGCATCGTGGTCTTCAACGAGATTGGGCTCGACCCGGGTGTGGACCACCTGTACGCGGTGAAGGTGATCGACGAAGTGCACGCCAAGGGCGGCAAGGTGAAAGAGTTCTACTCGTACTGCGGTGGCCTTCCCGCCCCCGAGGCGTCGGGCAACCCGCTCGGGTACAAGTTCTCGTGGTCCGCCCGCGGTGCGCTCCTCGCGCTGCTCAACTCGGCGTCATTCGTCGCGGAAGGCAAGGAGGTCAGCGTGGACGGCAAGGATTTGATGGCAACGGCAAAGCCGTACTACATCTCGCCGCCGTACGCGTTCGTCGCGTACCCAAACCGCAACTCGGTGCCGTTCCGCGAGTTCTACCAGATCCCGGAGGCGCAGACGGTCGTGCGGGGAACCCTGCGCTACCAGGGCTTCCCTGAGTTCGTTAAGGCGTTTGTCGCGCTGGGTTGGCTGAATCCCGAGACGAAGGAATGGCTCTCGGAGAATCTCACTTGGGCGGAGGTCATGCAGAAGGCGATCGGCGCGAGCGATGCCAGCGAGGGGTGAGTTGTCATAGTGGTTGTCTGTATGTTTGTGGCTGACGGCGGTTCAGCACACTCATCGCGAAGGTCAAGGAGCTGTGTGCGTTCCCTGATGCATCGGAGAGCCACCGCATCATCTCTGGCTTGAAGTGGCTGGGTCTGTTCTCAACGGAGAAGGTGAAGCCGCGCGATGGCAACCTGCTCGACACGCTCTGCGCGCGCATGGAGAACCTCATGAAGTTCGAGGAGGGCGAGCGGGACTTCGTGATGCTCCAGCACAAGTTCGTGGTTGAGTACCCAGATGGCAAGCAGGTACGTCAAAGCATGGCAGATCCCAGTGCTTCCTGTGTGTTAACATCGTGCGTACAGGAGACCATCACGTCCACGCTGGAGGCGTACGGCGACCCTACTGGCCACTCTGCCATGGCACTCTACGTCGGCGTTCCCTGCGGTATCGCTGTACAGCTAGTCCTTGACGGTGCACTCAACACGCCGGGAGTCCATGCGCCGTACAGCCCAGAGGTTTGCAACATCCTCCGGGCCAAGGTCGAAGAAGAGGGGCTTGGTCTGACTGAGCGGGTGTTGTAAGTCCGATCGACAAGCAGCCACTCAAAAACAAAATGTCACCTATGTCGATGTATACGTGAAGTGTATTGCTCTGTAGATGAATCATACGAAAATGTATCGGTAGACAGTAGGAATATCAGAAGAGCATCGATGCTGTATCGGGACACGCAGCGCTTGAGTTGAAGTTGTCACCTTTTCCAACTTCTGGTGCACCATGAATATTGCATGAATGTTAACTCTCCTCTTTACCTCCAATCTCAATTCACGAATATTTCCTGTCTGGCTTGGACAATTAACATCTCAGCCCGGTCGTTGACCCGTTCTTGATCTGTTACTTCGAGCGAGTGTTTGATTTGACTCGTAATGGCGTCTGCTCGAGACTTGCGACCTACACCCACGGATGGCTACCCAACTGCTACGTCCTTTCTCCAACAGGATACCGAAGAAACACTCTTGGCCCATCTTCCTCAATCTCTAGCTTCAGCGAATCCAGCAACTAGCCAGAATGCACCTGCCGTTCTTCAGCGGAACATCCATATGCAGTACCTCCTGCGGAATCTGCGACAAGGCTTCCCGCAACGCTACACAGGCCAGGACGCGAGCCAGGCATGGTTAATGCACTGGACGTTCCAAGCGTTCAGCTGTCTTGGTGTGGGGATAGATGGAGAGACGAAGAGGAAGTAAGCCTCGTCCGTTACATCGCCGTGGATCGCATCACTCACAATCCACTGGATAGGGCGCGCGAGAAGCTGCTTGCCATGCAGCACGAGTCGGGAGGGTTTGGCGGAGGTCCTGGACAGGCTGCGCATCTCCTCGCAACCTATGCCGCTGTGACTGCGCTTGCGGTCGTTGGAGAGCCTGGTCCAGGCGGCGGTTGGGAGAGCATTGACAGGTATGTCGTTGTGTCTGTCGGGTACGTCCCAGAAGTAACTTCGCAAGCTCAGGAAGAAGATGTACGAATTCTTCATGTCAGTGAAGCAGCCCGATGGGTCCTTCCTGGTGAGCCACCACGGAGAGGTGGACGTCAGGTGTGCGCCTTCACTGAAGCCAGGTGTTGGTCTTGCTCATACAGTCTGCGATGCAGAGGACTGTATTGTCTCCTTGCTGTCGCGACGCTCCTCAATCTGCTAACCCCCGAGCTGCTCGAGGGTGTTCCCGAGTTCATCGCGAGTTGTCAAACATATGAGGGTGGCTTCGGTAACGCTTCTTTCCCAGACTGGGCATTCAGCAGCGGTACGGAGCAGGGCTATGCTACATCGCTGACCATCGCTGACGTCCGCATTTCACAGATGGCTACGATCCAACAGCGCCTCGTCCGGTCTTGGGCGAAGCTCATGGCGGGTATACGTTTTGCGCACTAGCTTCCTGGGTGTTCCTGCAGCCCTATGTCCGAATCTATTACAAGTCACCGTCTGCCGATGCCCCTGCCCCAGTCGACCGCATCCCGCCAACGATCAACCTCCGTGCTCTTCTTCGTTGGCTTACGCACATGCAGGGCACTGGCATCGAACTAGGAGGATTCAAGGGCCGGACGAACAAACTCGTGGACGGATGCTACAGTTGGTGGGTGGGCGGCTGCTTCCCGCTCGTGGACGGCCTGTTAGGCTCGGGCGCGCCCGAACCATCGAAGGAGACGGCACCCGAGGCGGAAAATCGCCCAACGTCAACGGCAGACCATGAATGGCTCGACATAGACGGTGAGTGAGTACATCGTCCGACCTACGCGGGATTCCCCGTCGTCGTGTATGATGGCCGGGCTTATCCCGCGTGTGGTTGCGCTGTGGCCGGAACGACTGATCTCAACCGCCTGCAGACGCACTATTCAATCGGGAGGCGCTCCAGGAATACGTTTTGTTCGCCGGACAGCACCCAGCCGGCGGACTGAGAGACAAGCCGCCAAAGTAAGCTCGATCTCCTCGTATCTCCCGCAGTCCGACCGTGCAGTCCTGGGTCCCCGGATCGAACGCTACTGTTGCTGACGCCATCTGCCAGACACCCGGATTCGTACCACACTCTGTACTGCCTCGCCGGTCTCTCAGCGGCACAACACCGCGTTGCTCCCGATCACTCTCGGAGAGATGATCTTCTCCGAAGCTGGGGCGCAGACGCGGCACGTAAGATGACCGGTATGTGCCACCATTCGTCTGCCTTGCGGTGTCTTAGTTCACCGGACGCAGTTGTCGCCGGCTCGGTGGACGAACGAGGTCGTTTGGACACCCTGCGTGAGGAGTCGTATCTTGACGCGCTGTGCTGGTTGGAGGACGAAGGGGCGGACAAGTACGTCGGAGGCTCTGCGAACCGTGTGGTGAGCTTTCTCCCATGCTCGTCATGCCGGTGCACTGTTGACGGAGGGTTCGATAGAATGCGACCCAGCCGTTATTCAATCTGACAATCACGCACACTGAGCTTATGATGAAGCACTTCTACCAACAGAACCTGCCACCGCGGATGCCGAAGACGGCGGCGAAGAGATCTTAACCGTGAGCATGTATCTATCGAAATCACTGCAAGATATGAACTGAGGCGCGAAGGTCCCAGATGCTTGGCGACGGCTTCGGGTGTGGTGCTGCCATATCAGTGGATGTTGCACCGGCGAGTTGACAGCGTGGAGCATCGCAAACGGAAGAAATGAAACGATCTATACTGTACTACCAATGTGCGTGGATAACTGGTTTATCTTATTGGGTCTGCTGTGGTGGTATCATGGGGAAGACGGGAATGGCTATGTACGTCTCCTTCGCTACTTACTCTTGGTTGCGCTTCGACACAAGATCCGGGCATTGCTTCTGCTCCATTGCCATGTCCTGGAAGGTAGTCCAATGCAGCACTCAAGCATCGATTTGTCCTCGATTGATGTCGTGCAGGACCCAAGCAGGGCTGGTGACCGGTCATCAAGGGTTCATTCCACTCGTGCGAATCGCCCTCGACCACATCCATTGCCGGCCATCGCCGTTGGTGTCCTCCACGGATTTCTACTAGCGACCGCAATCCTTGGCACCTCATGGTTGTTTCGATTTGGTCCACAGGATGATCATTTGTTCGAAATGCACGGTGAATCCCACGAACGTCTCGTAGCAGAACTGCGAGTGGTGGTTGATCTCATCTGCTTGCGGCGTTGGTGAGCGGGTATGCACAGGTCCACCGCTTCTTGCTCCGACACCTGCAAATCACCGACAGATGAGCAGACTCTACATCCTAAAATGAACACATCTTACACCAGACAAAGTTGCCAAGGGTTCTGTCGAAGAGGCTACTAGCATCCGAGTCACTGTACACGACAGATCGTTCCTTGTGGTGATAGTAACAAGTGTATTCAAACATGCCAGGGTAGGCATGCAACGTGGCCCCAACACGCGAGCACCTGCCTTCATCGGCATCTTGACTATCTCCTAGCCAGTCTCGCGCTGGAGAAAAGCAACACGGCCCCTCTCTTCCCTGCGCGCCTTGATGACCACTGGGAGAACCTTCGCGACCTCGTTCCACCGGACCCAAAATCACAGATCATCGTGCGCCGTTCGTCAAAGATCCCGGCGTTATCCAGCGCGAGGCCATACGCATCTGGCCAACGCAGCCCCGACACGATCTGGCAGATCGGTGAGCAGAGCTGGCTGAGGAACAAGGCGACGGCATCCGCGGCGGTGATACTTGAGGCGCCGACGGACAGCTTTTGGAGCGATCTGAACGGCTGGTCGACCATCCTGGAAGGTGGAGCGTCGGCGTTGAGGTAGAGGCCGAGATGGCGCAGGCGGGGGCAGTGATTCGCGAAGGGAACGAGAGCTCCCAGTGTCAGTGCGGAGGATGTGAACTCGATGACGGCCTCGCTGTTGAGCATGAGATGTTCTAGCCCTGGCCATGCGAGGGAAAATTCCTCCATGTCGTCGTCCTGCAAGTGAAGGGGGTAGTCCCATCGAAACTCGAAGGACGTTATGCGTCTGCAGGCGAAGAGAGGTCGGAAGGTGGCGATACTCGGGCGCGCATCCATGTCAGGGGCTGGGACGGTGAGAGGGACAGTCGGGCATATGATGAAGTCGACGGTGAGTTCGACCAATCTAGGGCACCGTCTCACAACGACGGAGAAGAAGGTCTGGAGCAGATCGGGACTGGCGACATCGGTGGCATGCACGTAGAGTCGAGTGAGCTTGGGAGGGAAGAATGGGACTCGATGAATTCTGTCGCGGCCGGTAAAAGGGCACTGAAGCTCAGCCGCCGAAGAACAGGGAAAGCGCCGTCCTGCAGCGCAGGAGAGAAGCCCACGACATCCGTCGAATCTCCCATGCCGCCTTCGTCTGGCCCTGTGAGGGCGATCTCTTGTAGGTCCTTCAAGCGCGACACTCCTCCATGATGCTGTTGGTCGAGCCGCACAATGGAATGTCGACTCTTTGCAACTTTGGCAAGTCCTTTACAAGGCGACAGATATCTTTCTCGAGCTCTCGGACGGGCCCTCGACGGCGCAGTGTCAGATGGGTGAGGTTCGGCATCCGCGCACCGATCTGCCATATGAAGTCGATTTCCTGGGTCGAATGGCTACCTCGGGGAAGGATCTGCACGTCGAATGCTCGTATGCACTCGTGCATAAGGCTCATCGACTGGAGCTGCGTGTCCGGGTTATGGACATGCCAGACGAACGTCTGAAGGTTCGGAAGGATCCCGGCTAGGGGACGCGTTTGTGAGGTGAGGAAGAACACCGAGTTGTCAATGACCTTCGTCCGATACTTCGGAGAGCGTTCATTGAAAACGAGACGGCGCACGCGCGTCGAGTAGCGAGCGAACCGTTGCCAGTCCTGTTTCGAGATATTACGTTTATATTTCTGAAGAAGCCATGGTCAGGATCGGCGGGCCTTCCTCGGAGTAGATACTAACGAATGACTGCAACATACGCCCTCCCTCGCCCATCTTCTTCATTGGCTTCGCAAACGGGCAGAGCGTGCTGAATAGCCGGTGTAGATCATCTACCTCGCGCCACAGTATGTCGAGCGCGATCTCTGACCACTTTCTGCTGACGCGTGCGGATCGCGCAAGAGAACGGTTGTCGAGGAAGGAGAGGATGATCGCGATCAGTTCGGTCACCTCTCCCAGCGATCTCGGGTTTCTTGCACGGGGTGCCATGTCGAAGGGGAGAAGAAATGTGGGGGATCCGGAAGTGTGAGACACCGGGTTTGTTCCCGGTTATATATCGGTGCGCCGGGCATCATGCAAGTAGGTTGCCGAGATCCTGTCATTGAAATATTGAAGGACGGGTGCGATGCCCAAGCGATGCCCTAGCGCGCGCCTGAGTGCGCTTCGACCTCACTTATCGTTATGTAGTCAGCGACGCCGAAGAATACGGTGAGCGAGGTACATAGTGGGCCTAGGCATGCAAACGCAGCCGAAACCGAAACCATGTATGTACCTGTATGTACCACAATCCGTTGACAATCCGGATGATGCTTTCCAAAGCTTCGATCTTTCAGAGAGATGGAAGGAGAGGAGTTGCGTATGTAACGAGTGCGGGGCTCGGCCATCCGGGCTGCTCGACCCGAGATCGACATACCCCTCCGGAATCTGTGACAATGCCGTGTGTTGCGAGTCGCGCTTTGATAAGGTTCCTTTATGAGGCCTGAGGCCCCAAACCGGGAAGCTGGGAGAGTGTATGTCAGAGATTGCAGCTAAGTATGAAGTCCATCTGACTCCGAGACCCACCTGGGCCCTCATCCGTGCATGGTATACACCACGCCCATCTCGCTCAGCGCCTTCTCCGATGTCGCCGCAATGCTCACGAGCCGCCTTCCCTCGCCGTTAAATCACGCCGTTCGTAACACGGAGAATTCTAACAGCGGCGTCATCAGTACGTGGTCGTTCCGCGCTTGCGTTACCCGCGCGTGTGCCTCGGGCAGGGACGCCCAGCGCGTGGCGCGCGGCGTAGGCGAGCATGCCGATGAGAATGGAGAAGTGCGATGCGAGCTCGAGACAGCGGGTAGAATACGGTATTATCAACGTCAAAAGAGTGTGTAGGTCCTAGGAAATGCTCATGCATTCGATGATGGGCCTGACGCGGTCACGTGAGCTGTTGAGCGACAGAGTTGTGTGGACAGCGAACTCACTTTCTTCGTAGTCTCCCCTAGGCAGACCCTAAAGAAGACCTCTTTGAGTGGGGGAGAGGACGGTCTTCTAAGGCTTTCTTCGAGGTAGGCGAGCCTCGCCTTCAGTATGCAGTGGCAGGAGGAACGATTTCGTGAGAATGACCGCATCAGCCGAGTACTTTTTCAAGATTCTATGGGCAGTGTAGTGACTAGCCTGGAGACTCTGAGGCCTACTCGTGTCACTGCGACTACTCGTTGGTCACTGGCAGACGCGCCTGTTGCACGTAAAAGGTCTGCTTTAAAAACGGCTTCACGCCCTGACTGCACCCTCTTCTCGATAGCACGTACCGGGCATGCTTCAGCCCTTCGCAGCGTAGCGCACGAGCGGTTCAATAACCTGTTCGCCGCTGGCAGCCTCTTGTAGCTCCGCAACGCTTCGCGGAGCAACTGGAAGCGACGACCTATTCGGTGGAAGTAAGAAGCGACAAGACCTGAAGTTCTCGCCCTCTGGTGTAAGTGCCCTCGAGAGGTGCCCACCCCCTCCCCCCGACCGAATGCCACGGCGATTTCCAGCTTGCGGTTTAGTATGTCTGCGGGATACCAGTGCTGTGCAAGGAGCCGCGCGCCGAGAGTCTCGTCTGATTGGTCCAAAAGGCGCAGTGACTTTTGGATGGAGATAATCCTTAATACCGTAAGTATGAGGGGGATGCGCCCGGCAGCTGCAACAGGAAGGGTTGGTGAGTATTTAGGGACTATTTGGACACCCAGATCTGTGTCCTATGAAGGATCGCGAGTGGGTCAGTCAGTAGTCACTGAAGAAAGTGTGGTAGCGCACAACTTGTATTGTCCGATGAATGTCCAACCTTTTCAGTACTACACCTGCCAGAGAGACTCCGGGCTGTAGCAACGGTGGACATCCTCTCGTACCATCGTCCGGAGAACTAATTCTGCTACTGGGTTTCGTCCAGTTCACTGTCGATATATCGTATGTCACGATTGTTAGTTGCGACGTATACAGACTGACCGTATGTAACGCTAGATTGCTACAGTATATGTGCGTCCCGGTCCCCGGAATCGTGTTGGGAGTCCACGTGATATTTCAATCGGAGATAGCCGAAACGGAATTGTGGCTGCGCTCATCCTTTCCTCAGGCTCCTCGACTCAGATCTTGCGACTTGTTGTTCAATCCATAAGCCACAAGGCCGGCAAATAAGCCGTTCAAATTGTGAGTGATGACTGAATCTTTTGTCTAGCGACATACTGCCAAAAGTACCAGTCGACCTGTCCGTCGATGACTCTAATCTGCGTCTCTTCTAGATTGTCTAATTTATTTCATCTGCTGAACGCGGGGCCTGGCCGTATTGTGTAGCCTAGCAATGGTGAGCTACTTGCGTTATCCCGCTGAGTTCAATATTCATCAATACAACGGGCGACTGCGCGTGGACTCAGACTGTATGCACAGATTGTGGTGGAACTGTGATCGAGTATGACGCTGCGGCGGGAAATGGATTTTGTGTACAATGTGGAACAGTCGTGGAGGAGAACACCATCGTCAGCGAGGTAAGCGCATGCTCAGAATTCTCGCTCTGCGACGCCTCATGTACACCGACCTCCTCCAGGTGACGTTCGGTGAGACGAGTAACGGTGCAGCGATGGTACAAGGCAGCTATGTCGCCCAAGGAGCTAGTGCGTCGTTCAACCCTTCGTACGCTAGGTGCAGGTCTGACGCATATTACTAAATACATAGCACGCGCACGAATGGGAGGGCCATTTGGCAACAGGGGAAGCAGTGAAAGTAGAGAGCAAACCATCGCCAACGGTACGTCCCAGTTGTTAGACGAGAGCATGGGCTCAGAACAGCCCCAAAGCTCATCCTGCTCACTACAGCGAGCCGGAAAATTCAACAGGTAGCCAATGCGCTGCGCTTGTCAGAGGTCGTCGCGCTTGCAGCGACACGGCTTTACACACTAGCCGTGGAACATAAGTTCACCAAGGGACGCAAGAGCCTGAACGTCGTCGCCGTCTGTCTCTATGTTGCCTGCAGGCAGAAGGAGACGCGGAATTACATGCTCATCGACTTCTCCGACCTGCTACAGGTACGCTGAGGTTGCTTTGATACGACACCCACCCTAGATTCACCTCCTATAGGTCAACGTCTTCGAACTGGGCCATACATATCTACAGCTGGTACAGACGCTTAACCTCCGCCTTCCCCTCGTCGATCCTTCTCACTACATCTCCCGCTTTGCTGCGCTGCTCGAGTTCGGTGACGAAACACACCAAGTCGCTATGGATGCCGTGCGCCTCGTGCAGCGCTTCGACCGAGACTGGATGACACGCGGACGGCGCCCGGCGGGCATCTGCGGAGCATGTCTCCTGCTCGCTGCGCGTATGAACAACTTCAGGCGCAGCGTCGCGGAAATCGTGCAGGTCGTCAAGATCGCGGATACGACGCTGAAGAAGCGCTTAGAGGAGTTCCGCAAGACGCCGAGTGGCGCACTGACGTTGCAGGACTTTCGGAGTGTTTGGCTCGAAGAGGAGATGGACCCGCCTGCGTTCACGAAGGGGAAGGAGAAGGAGGAGAAGGAGAGAGAAGAGCGGGAGGGCGGAGATACCCAGACGGAGGAGAAGGTGAAGAGAAAAGGCAAGGGGAAGGGGAAGAAGAAAAAGAAGAGGAAGCGCGGTGAAGATACGGACGAAGAGGACGTCGAGAACGAACCTCAGCCGGCGGAGTTCGCACCCCTACCCTTCCACCAGTTCGATCCCAGTCTCCTGCAGCAGGGCATCTTCGGAGACCCTACACAACTGCATTTCACTGATGGCCCTCCACCGTCGTACGTTGATCCTTCGCAGGCACAATTCCCTGGACCGCACTTCGTTCCCTTCTCTCATCCTTCGCACCCGGCCAATGCACCTATCCCTGGCCCTTCCCAGCAACCGCCGCAACCCCCCCTGTTCCTCCCAGAAGATGTGGAGGGCCCGGACTCCAACATAGATCCGGCTTTACTCGAGACTCAGGCTCCCTCTGGATCAGCAGGCACCGTATCACCATCGGATTTGCCACTAACGGATGTACCACCAACGGACGTGCCACCAACGGACTTGCCGCCAACTGACTCGCCACCGTTGGACTTGCCGTCGTCGGATTTAGCATCATCGGAGCTTCCCTCAGACAAATCGATCGCTGAACCCCCTTCACCGTCACCACTGGAGGAGACAGTTGATGCGGCAGTCGCAGAAGAAGTCGCCGACTTCCTTAAGAATGCACAAGGGACCGTCCTCAACTCCGCTCTCGACGAGGCAGAACAGCGGAGGCAAGCTGAGTTCACCGGAGACGACGAGCTACTCGGACTGGACGAGGATGAGTTGGATCGGTTCATTCTCACCGAGGAAGAGGTCAGGGTCAAAGAGCGAGTCTGGGTGGAGATGAACAAGGATTATTTGGAGGCGATTGCAGGTCAGTGGATGTTGGTTGACACTGTTTCAATAACAGTGAAACCTTATGCACGCGATCGCTGAATGGTACTCGCACAGCAAAACAAGAGCAGCAAGGTAGTGACGAGGCCAAGGAGAAGAAAAGTCGCAAGGTTCGTATCCCGGCTGGTGCAACCGCTTTTCCGCTGTTCCCCATGGGATATTTGGCCCTGTTGACATTGGGTGGCACTCATACAATGTCTATTTTGACAGAAACGCAAGACGAACAAGCCCCACGATTCGTCGACGCCTCACGGGAGCACCGCGGCAGAGTCTGTGCGGAATCTCATCAAGAAGAATCCGCGCTACAGTAAGCGGATCAACTACGACGCGCTGAAGGACCTCTTCACGGACGGCGGCGCCGTTCCCAAGTTGCCTGCGACGCCGGGGCCGGACGACAAAGACGATCCGCTATATGTGATGGACGACAAGAGCGACGGGGAGGGCATGCTCATTGTGGAAGAGGCTGGTGGCGGTGGCGTCGGCATGCCTCCGACACGGTCGCGCTCGACCAGTAGTGGTCCGCGACAAGCGAAGAGTATTGTTGGCGCGGAACCCGAGGAAGATGAAGACGCCGTTGGCGAGGAAGACGTTGAGGAAGAAGCAAGTGAGAAAGGAGATGAGTACAACGACAATGACTGGGATGTATACGAGCAGGAGGTTTGATGACTCAAATAACTGGCTGAGTGTCGAGCAGAACAGTTTGCCAAGAGTCTGACGCTTTCATCTTTCCGGAGCTTGATCAAAAAGTCAGCATTAGCGAAATCTCGTAACGATCCTCCTTGCTGTCCTCGCCGAGTTGTGTTCGGAGTGCCATTTGGGAGATACCGAACGTGTACAGTGTACGCCCAATGATACCCGACTGATGTATCCGATCATGATGGAAACTTACGAGACTAGAAGGCTGGCAAAGAGCACCGAACTTTGCAGTTTATGGCTACTTCAAGTAGTTTGGGCTGTCGGCCTAGGTCGGCCTACGCCGCACAGCCTTCGATACGCATCGCTCAAGCGGTGACAAGTTCCAGATGTGTCTCACTTGCGCAGAAGTGAAGTCTTGTTCTGTGGTCACCTGCTTCACTGTTCTGATGGCAGTGATAAGTAGTACGGCCTTAGGAGTCCGCCACGAATACCACCCGGCTGGGATTCCGAGTTGCGATCCTCCCCGTCCTCCACAACTTGTTGCTGACCATCATGGCCAGTGAAGATTCCCCTCAAGGTTCTGCGTTGTACAACATCGACATCACTTACCACATCATGCGACATTGCCTGTCGAGAGCCGAAGGCGAATATCAGGACAACGATACCATGCAGACACTCGCCCGATGCGCCCGCACCTGCAATTCCCTCTCGAAACCTGCAATGACCTTGTTATGGAGATACCTGCCATCGCTGAAACCGCTCTTGTCTATCTTATCGGTCTACCAAGCTATACCCCCGACTCAAGTTATGACGAGCTCGATCGCACAGCGAGACCTCAATGGGTGAGAGCCCATCTGATTTTGCTTCTCAGTCGTATCTGTTTATTCAACAAATCATTTCTTAGACTATTGTTGGTGATATATCCGCCCGAGACCGCGAACGATTTGTTCATTACGCTCGTTTTGTGTGGGCCCTTGACCTCCGGGGCATCTCACCCATCCGACCGTCATTACCATCCTCGAAGAGACATTCGGCCGAGGGTTCATGCCTCATCTGCGGTCTCTCCGTTGTCTCACGACGGCGTCCGCGTATGTGTTCAGTCCGCTCTTGGTGCCATCGCTGTTATCCATACACTGGGAGGACCGCAATTCACAACAGACCCCGAGCTAAAAGTTGCTGCAGAGAGAGTCGCCTCGAAAATCCTGACGCTATCATCCACCCTCGAGAAACTCGAAATCCCACGATGCAAAACCACGCTGCTTCTCTCGTCGTTCGGCGACTTCAAGCGATTGCGCACTCTGGATATCTCCGGCACACCGTACATCCTAGAATGGACCGTTCTCCAAACGATCGGGTCACTGCGACACCTCACGCAGGTCGCATTACCCAGCGCAGTGGCTGGTTATCAGCCAACAGACCAGTGTCAAGGATTTCAGGCATTGACGCATCTCATGGTCGGACATCGAAACCAAGGGACGGACCTACTCCGGTTGATCTCACCTCCGAGGCTACGATCTCTCGAGCTCACAGGCGGTTTATACATCGAAGACTACTGGTCTTCCAATGAGACCCGCGATTGTATCGGGACATGTCTCAGCAGTTGCACCGCGACCTTCGACACATTCATCATCGATGACTCCCACTTCGCCATTGCTGAACCGATTCTTGCAACCGCGGAGCCCTTTTTCGCCATGAAAGGTCTGCGGAAATTCCGTTGCTCTCAAACGAAGCCAGTGGGTGACGACGACCTGCGTGCGATGGGTGCAGCGTGGCCGCATCTAGAGGAACTGCACTTACACTGGCAGTGGTCCAACGCGAGGTCTCTGGAGGATCCCAATGCTGTCACGGCGCCATCGTTGCAAGGCATCGCTGAGCTAGCTCACGCCTGTCCCACTCTCCTCCGGATTGATCTGAGCTACGCCCATCTCTCGCTCGCTTCCGACATAGATCCCTACCCTGACCTGAACCATGGAATGGAGGAGCTCTCCTTGAGCGACGTCGAAATCGAAGAGCCCGTACGCTTAGCGAGGACAATCGACCGACTGTTCCCTCACCTAAAGCTAGCAGGCTACAGAATGACGGAAGATCGGCAAGACGTCTCCGCCCTGCTAGGAGAGCTTGAGAATGCCAGGCTGGTCAGGCTGGCGTCGGGTACCCTAACACTGTAGTGACTACTAGGAGTCAGGGTTACAAACTGTACCGTATGCGCGTGTGATGTACTAATGATTCCGCAATTCAACCTCTGCCACTGGCATCGACATCAAACCGTCAGGCGCGATGAGGTCTAATGAGAGGCGAAGTGCTACCAGCATGCGATAGGCGCTTGCCGACCCCTTTGACAATGAGGTCAGATGTCAGTCACTCGCTGACACGTTTACACGTCTGCGTTGTCAGCCGAACGAGACACAGTGTTCAAAACTTCTCGACTCAGGCTAGAACTTGAAGTTGAAGTGAGGCGTACTTCAGGGTCCGGCAGTGAACTGAACATACAGTCATGATGTGGTTATATACGCCTACAGAAAGAATCATCGAATGACCACACATCGCGAGCCTACATGATAGGCATGAAGTACACCGGTGTGGAATCTGAGTCCAAGTGAATGAACAATCCATGGCTATAATTGTGTGGCGGCACAGGCAGAAGAAGTTCACGTCTATTCAAAGCCATCAATATAAATGACGGAGCATCCCAGAAGGAGTACACCCTCAGTTCTGTCGCTTGCGAACCAGCACCTCTGCACTGCGGTCAGGCACCAGCGACGCCCCGAACCAGCGTCCGATAGGCGCGTCGCTCGCGCGTTCTGACTTTACATCGTACGTTACGACGAAGTGCGCCAGCATAGCTTTCAGCTCGTTCGCGGCGAAGAACCTGCCAGGGCTACAAGCACATAGTATCAACGATTCGTTCAGCAGTTGAGTAGGAGGATTGAACGCACCATGCATGCCGCCCGTGGCCGAACGGGACGTAGTCTGTACTCGTCGCAACCATCTGGTGCCTCGTGCCTTCACCGTCGTCGTCCCGCATGCGAGCGAAGCGGAACGGGTTAAACACACCCGGGTTGTCGTAGAAGTGGCCATCGTGGTGGAGACTGTGCGAAGGCGCGGAAATGATCGTCCCAGCGGGAATGTATGTGCCGTCCGAGAAGTAGAAGTCTTGCAGTGCCTTCCGTGCCATGGACTCTACGAGATAGAGCGGAGGAAAGTCGAACGGTAAGTCAAAGGTTACTCGGAAGAGTATGATGACGCTCACTTGCGCCCAGGCCCAGAAAACGCTGTGTCTCTTTCAAGAAGCTGTCCACACGACGCATCTTGTTCATGGCGCCCTTCGTCCAGCCCTCTTCGCGCACGATTGCCTCGACTTCTTCGCGCAGAGCAGGCAGATATCCCGGATCCGCTGAGAGCATCAAAAGGGCTTGAGTGAATGACTGGCAAAATGTTCAATATGGAAGACGAAGGACCATCAAGAGCCCTTCCTGACGTACGATGGAGGATGTATGGATCGCGGCGATGTTCACTGTAAGCATGCGCAGCACCAGAGCGCGAATACTGCGCTCTTCGCCTTCGGCTGCATCGATGAGCCATTGAAGCATGTCATTCTGCGTGAACTCAGGAACTGGTCTCATGAACGGAAGCGAAGAGATCGTACCGGCTTGCCTTCCCATTCGTCACCTTGCTCGTGCTTGAAGCGTTCCTCAATGATGGGGGCAAGATGCTTCTCGCCGCGGCGGATGCTCTTCGGGACGTTGGTGAATAGACGTCCTGCGATCCTATGACAGCGAGAAATTAATGGTTTGCTCAATTCAATGATGCGCAGGGCAATCTTACGGCTTGAGAAAATTCGGGAACAGATTTATGATACGGGCTCCTGTAAACACGTCGATAGTGAACTTCTTGTTGAGTGCGCAATAGTCTTCGTTGCGACCTGCAAAGAGATTGGAAGTCAGATAGGATCTGTATTGTTCAAGAATGCTTGCGGTTCTAGCGAATGAACGTACACAGAGGAAGCCCAACGAATAGCCTGTTGCTGGTCCGGCACACGATATCCATGACCGACCCGTACACATTGACCTTGGTCCAATCTGAGATAGCCATTACATTCAATGAAAGAACCTAGACATACAAACTGTATATTTACGTGCCTTCTGCGTCAGGGATTGCAGTCTTGAACGAGTGGTCGATTTCGTCACGAAGCGCCGGGAAGAGCCCACCCAGAGCGCGCGTCAAATTCGAGCGAACGATCGGGATGTGGTACGGGTTGAGGTGAACACTGGGGCCGAGCGTATAATCCACCTGTAGCGACTACGGGCGGGTGCATACTAATTTAATACGAATGTAGAGAGGTTCTGGTAATACTCACCTCGTTTGTTGCCTCTTGGAATGAGAGTTGGTCATCAGCCGCTTTGCGCAACTCGTCTATGTGCTCGGGAGAGCAAACGACGACATTCCAGCGCATCCGGCCGATCTCTGCATGCTTGAAGAAACCGTCCTTATGCTGCGGTGAAGCACAGAGTCAGCACATTGCCGTCATGACGAGATAAACGATGCGCGCGTGAAAGTGGCGTCAAAGCAGGAGCGCCATCAATAGCCTCCCCTTTGCACATAGATGGGTTCGCAGCGCGCATGGCTTGACTCGATACCGCAACAACGCGCGCAAATATGCGGGGAAACTCGCCTTGACATAACCTTCCTCCAGCACTTCCGGGGCATGGAATAGGTAGCGAAATGCACCGAGGGAGGACAAAATCGGGAAGGACGGACCACCCACTGTCGGAATATGGGCGAGCTACGCAGGCATTGAATGTCGCACAGGTCGAGTCGGTCGATAGAATGTCCATAGCACAGATACAGTAGTAGGGGAGTGGGATAGGTCAGCAAACATGTTGACGAAGCGAGAGTGATAAGGAAGCTTACGCTGTGTTTACTGGGCCAGACATAGTCCGCAAGGACGTAGAGGCCGACGAGGCCAGCGAGGAGGGAGGCGACCAGCGAGCCGTCCATGGTTACAAGCATACGTTACTCGCACTGCCCAAGCACTGCCAGCGCGGTCGACTAATACACGGCCCATCGGTGGGAATTCGAAGCATGGCAGGAGTTCACATATAAGTTCCCGCACCTATTCCGCAGTCACGCTCCAATCTGCATGGAAGACCCTTAGTTATTTATCCTCATCCGGGCAAGTTTGGGCTTTCTGGAGTGAGCTGGTGAACCGTCCGCACAAATGTAGGAAGGCCTGACCCGGGCGCTCGCGAGCTCCGTGCCACTGGTAGCACCGAGCTTGTACTGAACATACGTTTATCGGCCACTACTTCATAGATGTATCAGCTCTCTTCGCATGCCTGGCCCGATGTCTGGCTTCGCGCTATGATCTATCTAGCCACACCTCGGATGCCGCCGCCCCCTGAGCACCTTACTTGGTGATAGACGAGACAACACAAGTGGTGCCGTGTAATTAGGGGTCTGACCCCTCCATCCCATGGATGTCTGCAGAAATTATGCCTGACATGAAGTCCGAACAACGTACCGCAGTATGCCCAGAGGTCTGATCTCATTCAGACTAAGAACCGAACGTCGTCTGACGGGATCCCAACACGAAGGCCCAAACTTGACATTTGAGGATCAGGATGCCATCTTCGCCTCTAACCGGGGGCCCTGTCAGTGGGCGGAAACCATGGCCGGATGGTCATTAGCTATGACATGCCTGCCATTTCTATTGGTTGAAGTGATATATTCACGGTGTATGACCGATTAAAACATCGAGCTCACCTCTTTCCCAAGACCTAGACTCAGAACCCGTGGGTGTACATTGCGGCCACGTTGCCAACATGCGATTATGGATGCTCTTGTCCCGCTTGTCCCTCTTGTCGGCCCCGGTCTTCGGACTCCAGCCTGGGGCACTGCCGGTTCATTTCCACTGGCAGTTATGGATATTGGCTGATATTGGCCAGGTGAAGCTACTCGGTCAAACAGTCCGACATGATTTATTCTTAAGCTGGACTTACAGAATTGACACTTCATGATAGTCGGGGGTCGCAGGAAAGCAACGTTGCTTGTGCCGTTGAATTTGTGCGACGGTGTGATGGAAAACGTTGAGAGGGTGGCTGAGATCCTCGCCCGATAAGCGACCACTGCAAGCGGCTCTGACACCGGAGACACGGGCCAGATCGAGGTCGCCCTAAATTCGCCTCAAACTCATTCCTACATCGAGCCAATGGGACGTAGTTTGAGGTCGCCGCATATGCGGAACCAAATCCAACATATACGATGCGCTCTCGGGACGGCCGAAATTCTTTGCCCCAAATTCAGGATCTTTGATAGCCCTAAAGCGGAAAGTCAATTCAGTTGACCAATTTCAGACCGGCGCATAAGCTTCATTTGGGCCATTGATAATAAGACAAGCCCATATTGCAACATAAATCTTGAATTTATGCTCGGGTTTCCGGCCATACAAAATCACGTCCCATTGGCTCGATATAGGCACGTGTTTGGGTCAAATTTGAGATGACCTCATCCTAGCCCATGTCTCCGGTGTGACCGATCGCCTCCAGTTGCCTCCGTTCATTTCTTTCCTCGACCCTTCATGACATGGTGGGCCTCAAGTTCAATGTCATCGCAAGCCCTTTTGTGCTACAACATAAAAGCTCGACTCATGGTGTCGATCACAAATTGTCTGTAACATGAGAACTCGAAGTTGACTTGAAGGCAAATTGGCGACCCTTGTGTAAGGCGATAGTACTTCACATGGGCTCGGAGGGACCGGCGGGAGGATTGGTCTACATAAATTCAAGTACAGCATGGAGATGGGCGGAGTCATGGTACTGCTATTATTGTCTGACCATCTTCCAGTACTATGTATGCCGCTACGCCGCATGTCGTCGTACATAAAAAAGAATACAATGCCTCGGAGCACATCAGCATGCTGTCGAGTAGATTCAGCGCTATACTATTAGCATGACCATTCCCGACCCATCCGTCCACCTAGCTAGACTCACTCCGACCACTCTCACACGCAGCTCTGGATAGGCTAAGGCACTCATTGCGATGTGCCGCATCCCGTGACCGTGACTGCATAGTCGCCTCCACCCCTACCGTACGTCTCAGAAACTCGCGTTCCTCCACCGCCCACCACAATCCCGTTCCTGAGACATCCGACTGGCCTTCTACTTGCGGTCGCCACACACGTGCATTCTAAAGATCCTCTCCATGCAAATGCGCGCCCGCGGCCCACCGCGACACGAGCGCGAACCACGGGACCGCGCTACCAACGAGTTCCGTCAAGCTCTCGCCCTCGCGAGCGTGGCAACCTCGGGCCTGTGCTGTCAAGACAACCCGGGCGGCCGCCGACGCGCTCGTGCACGAGCCGTCGCAGAGGCTGGCTCAATCGTCTCTTGGGCGCATTGCTGAAGAGAGGCCCAAGCGGAGAGCTAGTAAAGCTGTCTGAGGGGAGGCTTCAAGTCAATGTACTTGCACTGATCGTGCAGTGACTAGACATGGATTAGCACTCACCTGAAAGGGCCCTCGCACCTCTGCGATGGGCCTGGTGCGTTCCTCTACTCTACTATAGTCGCCTCCAGGACCCGGGTGACGCGGATATCCGCGACAACGTCCGTGATAGACCTCGACGCGGGCGAGACACAAGCCCAACTCGAAGAAGCCGGTGATGTCTGCTGCTCCGCTTCGTCCTCGTCCTCATCATCCGCCCTCGAGCCCTCGTCTTCCAACTCCCTCCCTCTTACCTTAGGGGTTCGTTCGCTGCCTGCACTGCTCTCTCGCTCGTCAGTTCACATGACCGTCTCATACATCATCGAATGCATGCATGGCCATCCAATCAAAGGGGGTCTAAAGGTCGAGCGCGTCCTAGATCTGCAGATCCAAGACGATCCGATCGTAATCTGGCGTGTTGGCCCAATTGGGCAAGTGTGCGTAGATGTAGGGAGAGGCTGACCAGGGCTGACCTCCATCCTCGTCGCAGCCGCGATGTCAGCCACATCCCAGTCCATAAAAATGGCGCAGATCCTGGACAACAGCCTCCATCTCTCTCTTCTTCGCCGTCACCGTCCTCCTCAAGACTCTTCCGGGCCAGCTCACGCGGACACCACACCCACACTCGTTACAACCAATACCCTCTCCAAACACCTCCATAATGCGTACCACTGCCTTCGCCATCCTCCTCGCCCTCCTCTCGGGGCCGGTCATGCTCGCCAGCGCTGCCTCCGCGCTGCCTCAAGCTAGCCAAGTCCCGGCTCCCAGCCGCACATTGTCTCGCCGCTCCGACAGTTCGAGCAGAGGAGGCCACTTGTTGAACCCCCTGGACGTCTCCCTGAAGACCATGAAAATGGCTCCTGTCGTGCCGATGACGAATGCCCAGCGGCTGAAGCGGGGACTCTCGCCCAACCGGCCCAACTTCTATCGTTCTGGTATGATCATTGTCGGGATTTGTGACACCTTTACTGACCCCTCTTGATCAGCTCGAAGCCTCGCCGCGCGCGCGTCTGCTGCTCCAAACCCCAACCCCGGATGCACCACCAGAACGGGTACGCTCCTCGTCACTGGCACTGGCGTCCCACTGGGAACCGTTGTGTCGCGGGTGCCCAACGAGTTCGGGGAGTACGGCATCACCACGGACGCCGGAGATGCACTGCAGGTGCAGTACGCTGACTGCGGGAACGACTTGCCTGTAGATCTGGTCACCCTGGTGAGACTCGTTTGACCCATCCGAGCTATCGCTTCCACTCACCTGGCCGCATCGGCTTCTCAGAACGGTATCGCCGACTTCACTTTCTTCGGCGGTATCACTGGCTTTGCGAACACGGCCCCGAACCTCGATCCCGGCTCGACCAACTACGCCTACTTCGGGGGGTCACTCCCAGTGAGTTTCTTTGTTTCAATTGTCCACGAACCTGAAGCGCTGACCACATGCATTTGCCAGCCGCGCCCCGCTCGCCTCCCGAATCCGCCGCCAACTCCTTCACCTTTGCGACGGGCCGCCAGGAGGACGTCGAGAGCGCCATCTGGCGCGTGAACAGTGCAGACGGCGCGGTGACCGCACAGTGGGTCAACACCGACCGCGGTACGCCCGCGACGAGCGTCGTGTACTACGAACCGGAGGACTTCTTGTTGCTCTCCGGCGATGCGGCCGCTTTCGAGGCGGAATACGGGTCGAGCAGCGTTGTGGCATTTACCTTTGTACAAGCTTGAGTTCTGGAGCTAGCTGTACTATTTGGGCTCGCATGAATACGGTTATCAATGTTGATTGAGAAAACCATAGGAGCTGTTCATGAGAAACGGTGGCACGCGACAAGTAAATTAAGTTATATTACGAAGCAAAAGATGAGCCGGCGTCCGACCCTTAGGCTGGCAAGACCTGCGTGGATGATGCGTTCGTCGTTTGCAGTACGATTGCTCTAAACGAGTTTTGCATACAACTTGGGAGCCACTGAACGTCATCGTCATGGATGTTCGTGGTACCCACGCAGGAGCCTGAGAACAGAGTAGAACGCGACTGAGAACACGACCAGTGAGACGCGTCCAACTTGGACGCGTCTGTGGCGTGGTAACGACACGTGTTGGCATTCTGCCTCCGACAGTGTCTGTGCCAAGTTGCCAACAACTTTGCCGCTGCGCAAGCCTGCACAACCACAACTATTTTACTTCCTCGCGACTGGTGGCAACTGGTGGAGATTGTTCCCAATGCAAATCACTATGTCTCGAATGCGTCCAACTCCCCCTTGGACGCCTACTAGACCCACGCGTAGTTGCCCTCCGAAGTGGGCGCAAACGGTATGCGGCCTTAACTCGAGGAGGTTTGTTCGTACAGTCTGAAGCCGAGCTTTATCAGCGACGTGGTGCGTACTAAGCAATATTATCATTGACAGAGTGGAAGCTGAGCGCTGAGCGCTGAGGAGTCACCATAGTAGTCACGCTGGCCAGAAACGGGTGTTTTCGTGCTAGCTGATCATGACGTGGTAGAACGACTGAATGTTGACTAAGACGCGAAAGCAACGCCGCCTTAATTCTGTCAGTCTGAGAAAGTGATTTTCGCAGTTCTCAGGGTATTGCTGCTGTCCACATTGGCCGCTCATGCCAAGCCCATGGTGGTATGTCCCTAAACTTTCCCCATTTTTATTTCATCGCTGAGATCCAACTCCGAGATTTCATTGGCTGGTTATTGCACCCGACTGCGCGCCCTGGCGGGATCTTGGCGGGAGCTACCATGGCGCATCAGCGTATCTTTCTTTTTCAGGCAAGTGCATTTAGCGCTCGCTTTGGATGCCCCCCTCCGTATGTCCATCGACGGGACGCTTGCAGTGGGACGCAGCACGGGGCAGGTCCTCTGGGGAAGAAAAACCATGCTAGTGCG
The DNA here is from genome assembly GCF_022376445.1 of Fomitopsis serialis. Taxonomy (NCBI): domain Eukaryota; kingdom Fungi; phylum Basidiomycota; class Agaricomycetes; order Polyporales; family Fomitopsidaceae; genus Fomitopsis; species Fomitopsis serialis. The sequence continues at coordinate 262,886 of NW_025954981.1, read as the reverse complement.
TCGCTGCGAGAAAACGAAACCAAGGCCCATTTGCAGCGCTACTTGTTCGACCTGAACTTGAAGGCACGCCGCGCTTAATTAAATGCGGGTCCCAGGCACCCATCCCCGGATCCACTGCCTGATAGACGGTCTCGACGCAACATGTACCTCGGACGCTGTTTTCCGCTTTAAAGTGCCCGTGCGCGTCGGGGTCGCGCTGGGGCCTTCTTTTCCTCTTTGTCTGCCCAGGCTTCACCGTGCAAGCCATCCTCTCGCTCAAGACTCGAATTCGTCACTCTTTATAGCCTATACGCTCCTGAAAATATGCGCTCCGTCTTCCTCGCGCTCCTCGTGGCGTTCTTCGCTACCGGCGTGGCCGCACATGTTGCGCGCTCCAACTCGTTGCGCGACGAGAAGCTCACGTTCAATCCGACGAACGTCCATGTCAAGCGTCTGGCACATACGCCTCGCACACTGACTAACGCCCAGCGTCTTGCGCGTGGTCTCAATCCCGCGCGCCCTCAGCTCCGCTCCAGTGCGTTTCTGAATGTCGCATATGTTCATGCCCTGACAGTCCGGGTATTTGTGCAGGTCGGCGCCTGGCGGGCCGTGGTGGACCTTCGTTGACACCTACCACTACCAGTACTAGCACCGACACCCCTACCGGCACGGACACCACTACCAGCACGGATACCCCTACCAGCACGGACACCGCCACCAGCACCGACACTCCCACTACTACCAGTACCGATACCACGACCAGCACTGATACCGCCACGAGCACCAGTCCCACTCCGACGCCGACGTGCACGGCTCACACCGGTGTACTCGAGCTGACCGGTGGGTCGTACAACGGTTACGTGTCTTCCGAGACGAACAGCTTCGGCGAGTACTCGGTGACGACCGACGCGTCGGAGGCCCTCCAGGTGCAGTACCAGGAGTGCGACGGTGCCGTTAGTTACGGCCCGATAAACTTCAAGACTCTTGTGCGTTTCCATATAATCTCACGTAGTCTGTTGATGAGCATCTGACGCACGTCTCCCTGCTCCAGAACGGCCTCTCGACCTACCCGTACCTTGGTGGCATCGTCGGGTTCTCAAGCTCCTCGGACAACTTGGCTTCCAACTCGCCGAATTACGTGTACCTCGGTGGTACCCAGGAGTGTGAGTGATCTCTGCTCTGGATTTGCCCCGATACCTCGCTGACGATGCATCGGAAAATACAGCGGCTGCGGGCGCGCCCCCGCAGAGAGGCGCTAACTCGTTCTCAGCTGCGTCGGGCACGGCTAAGGACTATGAAAGTGCGATCTGGTCGGTCGACCCGACCACGGGCGCGTTCACCGCGCATTGGGTGAACACTGACGGCAGTACGTCCTGGTCTTCGCGCTGGGTCCGCGACGCGTGGCTGACATGTCTGGGTTAATAGCCTCCTCTGCGCCCACGATAATGGTCGTCCAAGACGCGATCGTCCTGACCGACGACACGTTCCGTTTCATTCAAACGTACGGCGACGCAGTGATCGTGGTACGTGTCTCAATGTCGCTGGCAGCTTTCTAATGGATGTCTGACTTGACCCCTCTAAACAGAGCCTCACTTTCGCCGAGTCATCGAGCGCTGCCGTGCCTCCACAAGCCACGTCGTCGGCGTGAGGGCTGTTCGCAGTCTCTCATCGGACCGTTATCAGTTTGTAGACCGCAAGTTGCGGTCACTGACATGTCACCATCTCGTTGCCTTTGACATCAGACTTAGCATGTTCCTCGGACCATTGATCTATCTCATGAGTAGTACTTAATGTGAAAGCCTCATGTGCCACCCGTGTTGTACATTTGAACGTCGGCAGTCGTTCATGAGTCGTCGGTCAATAACCATGCATCACGGTGTCGTGGTTTCCTAACGTTCTCACTTCGACTTGAGCAACAACCTGAAGTCTGCAGGCTCTGCATATCGTCGTGACGCTCGCCGGTGACATAAACTGGCCAGTGGATAGGTCGTTGGATCGTTTGACATGTATATATTGCTGGACGGCGCATTGTCCGCGTTGTTCTCGTTCGTAAGAGTAGCAAAGACTCGCGTGCCCAGTACAAGCACTGATAGGACTACCATGATCTGTTCAATTTTGGGAAAAGCACAATACACAGGAGGCGAGACGTCACATAAAACCAAGACACTCGGGTCACAAGACCTATTCATTCTTGTTCTTCAGGCTGATCGTCGTCGTCTTCAGAAGCTGTCCCGCCAGCATCAGCCTCACCCTCGTCTAAGTCTACCCCCGTATCGACGGTTCCCGGCGCAGGGAACCACCCGTACCGCTTCATGTCGACACGCAGGTCGCCCACGCGCCCGACGCTGACCTCGATGCCCTCAGCCTCGAGCTCCTGGCGCTGCACGTCCGCGCCGCTCGTGCCGGGCCCGCGCGAGGAGATCACGCCGGAAGACGAGATGACGCGGTACCAGGGGATGGGGGGCTGTACGTCGGGCGAGACGAACTTCAGGGCTGGCAGACCGAATTCAGCGCGGTGCGGATCATGGTGTGTTCGGGAAGGTGGGGGCGGTGATAACTTAGAAGCGTACCTTGTCCGACATGTCGTGAGTGGCGGGGCATGCCGATGAGCTTCGCGACGTGTCCTGGAAGGTAGAATGAGCGGTGCCGTATCAGAGAGCTAATTTGGCTTTGCTTACCGTAGGATGTTACGTGCTGTGGAGGTATCTGTCGAACGACGTGATACACCTGAAGGACCACTACTCGTCAGCCTGAGCCGGTGCGAGACTCAAACTCAGATCCAGTAATATGTACCGCTGCGTGAAATTGTGCGCTGTCCATTACGACGAAGGGCTGTCTCACTGTCTCAGAGCTGTATCCAGTTGGTGGGATTGTGACTGCTCAAGTCTGGGAATACATCGGTCAGTAAATCAATAGAAGCTGAAGCTGCTGAACGTGAGCATTTGAAAGCGATTGAACGCTCGAGTGGTTTGCAGAGTCGACTCGGTCCCGAGTGATCCATCCCACGACATTGATCCGTGCCGATCTCATCGCGCGCACTACAGCCGGCCCGCCACGTCCGTCACGGTCTTGCCTCCTCCGCTCACCTCTTCATGAAGGCGGAGCATATCCCCCGCAGGTATCAATCATTTTATGTACCGTTAAATTCTTGTTCAATGACGTTCATAGGGGCGAGCAACAAATAGCAGTGAGTGTCGCGAATCACACAGATTTTTGAGCCTACATATCGCGTGTATGTGACCAGTCCTGGCTTCTTCGTTCCTGGTGTATAGTGCATACATAGTATGGTGAGTGTAGCCCTTCTAATGTGTACAACTCACGCGCATGTACCCGTTGAGCACAGCCTCACATGAGCCATAATTTGTCACCGGCCATGGGGAGGGTAGCCACAGCTGACATGCCTCGATACATAGTGTAGAAAGAGAACACATCGCACCACAGTACAAGGGTCTATGGAGTACGGGGGCTGTCATGTAAATAGAGAGCGCTGTCACGCGTGGCGAGCCCTACGGCGCGCGATCGTGACTAAATGGAATCCCCTCCTCCTCCTCCTCCTCCTCCTCCTCCTCCTCTGGTAACCCGCACGGCGTCTGCAGACGACATCCGGACAAATATGAAGCCGTTCTTTACCCACATACAGAGATCACCGTCGCAAGCCACGCCGTTGACTTCGTCCTTATCGCATGCCGCGGGCAGAGCGGTCCCAGACTCGCAGGCCGCACGTCGATCTTTGCATCGAGTAGTGTGCCTTACCCAACCGCGTTTGTTGACGTATATGAAGTACCTGACGATCTTCATACATCATGTCATTTGCGTCTATCCTGTGACAACTTAGGAAGAGATCGTTCTCAAGTTTCACGCGGGCGGTTCGTGCTCCAAACGTGTAAGTCACATTACTCGGGCAGCATGATCTCCTATGGACTAATTTGGTAACCCTGTTCTTTCTTCGCTTAAGCTACCGGCATCGTGCTATCAACCTCTTCGAATGCGGTGACAGCGAGGTTATGAAGTGTGTGCGTCTCATTGTTCTTCATTAGTTGGTACTTCGACGACTCACTTCCTTCCAGGCACGGCTTTGCGTGTCCATCTACCGGCGCCCGCGACATGATACGATACGCGTGTTCGTAAGTCAATCGTAAGTCACTAAGTCTACCCACGGGACCTCCGCGTAACCCCACAAATTCGCCAGAATGCTATATGCGTTAGATCGCTCCTCGAATCCTGTGAGACGTGACCGTCCCGAGCGGCCGTACCATCGTCTCATTGCTGTTTGACGGGTATCCGCACTTTCGCACATGACCATGTTACCGCGTCAACGCGACCTCACGCATGTCGTCCCGAGCTTCGCTCATATATAAAGCAAGCATAGCAGCCGGAGAACCTCCGCTAAGCTCACGGTCCGTTCCTCGACATCGCTGCGGCTCTGAAGACTTCTCTGTTGCAAATACTCGTCGGACGTCGAGTAGCAACATGACAATTCTACCGACGAAGCTGGGCGTGAACGGCCTGCGCGGGACCGCGCTCGTCGCGATGCTCACCTCGGTCTGCTCGACCGGCTTCTGCCTCTTCGGCTATGACCAGGGCGTCATGTCCGGCGTTGTCGTCTCCAAGTACTGGCTCGACCAGATGGGCAACCCCAGCACGATCATGGTCAGCACGATCACCGCGCTCTACGACATTGGCGCGATCGTCGGCGCGATTGCGGCGGCGTTCACGACCGAGCCGCTCGGGCGGAAGAGGACGCTCATCATCGGCGCGACGATATTGCTCGCTGGGACCATCCTGATGGGTAGCTGCGTCGAAAGGATCCAGATGATAGTCGCCAGGATTCTGACCGGGATAGGTGAGCGTCGTGCGACTGTGCCTTCCCCGCTTGCCAAGACTTACCCACCGCCACGAAGGCGTCGGATACATTACTTCCGGTGCGTCCCACCGTCCCACTAATGTCGGCGAAATCTCGCTCACGTATCTGGCTTCTGTGCTTGCAGTGACGCCCGTGTACCAGAGCGAAGTGACGCTGCCGGAGCATCGCGGGTGGCAGCTATGCTGCCAGATGTCTTCGATGCTTTTCGGGCTGATGATCGCGTACTGGATCAACTACGCGTTCTTCTTCTACGACGGACAAGTGCAGTGGCGCTTCCCGCTGCTGTTCCAATGCGTCTTCGCGATATATGTTATTTTCGTGACGATGTTCATGCCCGAGACACCTCGATGGCTGATGCGGCATGAGGCTAGCCCCGCGAGAGGTATTGAGGTGAGTCGCACTCGCTCGGTGGGAAGAAGCCTAGTGATCGAAGGAGACATAGGTCCTGGCGAGGCTGAGGAATTTACCCACCGACCACGAGATCGTGGTTAAGGAGGCACAGGAGATTTTAGATGCGCTCGAGCTGGAGAGCAAGGAGGAGGGTACTTGGGGCGACCTGTTCAAGAGCGGCGGCATCTCCGCGAACAGGCGGTTCTACCTCGCTCTCGGGATTCAGTTCATGCAGCAGCTGACGGGTATGTGTCCCACCGGCACGGAGGTCTGTCCTACCTGCTCACTTGCTGATGCCATGCAGGTATCAATATCGTGACGTACTACGCCCCAACGCTCTTCGAGTCCAGTCTGGGTATGTCGCAGCAAATGGCGCTCTTCCTCGGGTGCTGGCTGCAAGTGTGGTACATCATCGCGTCTTTCGTTACGGTGGGTCTCGCCTTGGCACCTGTCCGGCCATATGTCTCATCTCATCCGCATCCGCGGTGACAGTGGTACACGATCGACCGCGTCGGACGCCGCAAGCTGTGGCTCATCTTCGCTGTAGGCCAGGCGGTCGTGCTCGTCCTTGAGGCCATCTGTGTCGCAGTCGACACCCCAAGTGCGAGCATCGCGGCAGTGTTCTTCGTGTTCTTGTACGAGGGATTCTTCACCTGGGGTACGTTTGTCCATGACCGGCAGCGATACTCAATTCTGAGCATGCGACCGTACAGGATGGATGGGGACCGTGTGGGTCTACCCCGCTGAGATCCTGCCTCTCAAGATCCGCGCAAAGGGTGCTGCACTCGCCGCTGCAGCCGACTTCCTCGGCAACTTCCTGGTACGCAGTCATGACGGATAGCTCTCCCGCGAGACGTGGACTGAACGGCTTTTCCCGGACAGGTCGTCGAGATAACCCCGCCTGCGCTGGACAACATCAAGTGGCGAACGTACATCATCTTCGCGGTATTCAACCTCGTCATCGCCGCGATCGTCTGGGCGTGCTACCCCGAGACGTCCGGCATCCCGCTCGAGTCGATCGACGATATGTTCCGCGCTGAGCGGAGCGAGACGTCGAGCGAGGTCGAAGCCGTTAAAGGAAGCTGGACGAGCGCCATCCAGTGGAGTGCTGTGCCGAGAGCAGATGCCGCTGTGCAGCGGGCCAGGGCAGAGAGGCGCACTAGGGCAATTGGCTGCGGTGCAGTGGAGGAAGCCGCTATTCCCAGTAGTAGCGCATCTGATACGGATGAAAAGGCGGCGGAGGTGATTGTGGAGGATAGGGAGAAAGTGGCTGAGCAGAGAGTAGAGAACGTCATGGCATGAACACGTAGCCTCATCGGATTGTGAACGTTCTAGTTAACGTTGTGTCTGGGAGTTGTACAATAGATGCTTGTATCATCGGTCAATGAAGGAGGGCTGCTTATACCCATTCTCAGAATCATTGACCAGCGAATTTCTGTCGTCGACGAATGAGGGTTATCGTACACTATTCCACCATTATATACACAGCCCATCGCCACAACGACGGTATCTGGAGGGGGACAACCCATGCCAGCCTCCTACCTGCGACCTCGTTTGTACTCTCCTCTATGTTCACCGTGCTCACCTCGATAATCTCCCCTCGCCTGAGAGTGTATAGCCCTTGTACCCCGGCCGCGACCACGCCAACCCCTTCCACGACTCTCATCAGGCTGGGCACGAGTACTATCTCCCGAGCTGGCGGTACGATCGCGTTTGCCGTTTTCATTCATCCGTGCACTAGGACCTTCATCGTTGCGCCCGACAGCGGTTCTTTGAACGAAAGGCACATGAGGAAAGTCGTAGTCCACACCATTAGTGAGGACAACCGTCTCCCGTGTTTGGTGGGCTAGTTCATGACGAGCAAATCGGGATGCCTCGGGCCGCGGAGGAAGCTCCCTGCTGTTCGGGTCAAAGGGCCGACCACCGTGACCAGATCCAGGTTCAGTATGGCCGTCATATCGTCGATCCGTTTGTCTCCCTGTGTGAGAGCCTCCTCCCCGGTCGAATCGTCCTTCGTGTCGTTCTTTGTGCGTCTCACGGTGTGACACGTCCCGCTCTACTCGTTGCTCGTCCTGTTCGTCCTCGGGAGTGCGCGGCAACCTGTTGGGCGGGATGGTAATCCTGTAATAGTCGTACGCCGCAGTCACATAAGTGGGAGGACGCGTGTTGGGGGGCCTCCAAGTTGCGTGTGCCTGTCTTTCGATCTCACGCATGCATGCGAGTTGGAACCTCTCCCATGGCGTACGAACCGGAGCGGGAGGTGCAGGGAAGCTGTAGCAGCATCAGAACATAACCTTTTAACAAAGAACATATATCGATACTGACCGAGCACCTATGTGATTGAGAACGAGGCGCTCTGCACCGATCTTCCGTGCGAACTCGCCCGCCATGGCGGGAGTGCTATGTCCCCTGTCAAGCGTCTTGGCATTCACACTCTCGGCCTGCAAAATGGGTGCATAATCAGAATTAGTGTCTGTCTCATAGAGGAGGCATCTCACGGTTCTGTTGCGACCGGTCTTTCCCTGCGGATCCACCGACGGCGGTATGTACGCATCAGTAGCCTCGTGGATGAGTAAGGATACAGGTGTCCGTGCAATAAGCTTCTGCACGTCAGGCACCACAGTCGCATTTTCAATACCGGCCAACGCGTCACCGGGCGGTACGTCCATATCGACGTCCATGTCGACCTCGATCGGTCGCATCGCACTGCCACTGGCCACAGCAGCGGCGTTGTCAGGGGAAGGCGGGTCAATAAGTGGCACGAGCGAATCGGCATTGAACGTGTCGCCGAGAATGACGAGCTTGCGCGGGACGGGGATCGGCATCTGCAGGGCAGGAGGCCCAGGCAGGTGAGGGACCTCACGGATCACGTAGCCAATGCAAGGATCGCGGTGGTCGATTGGGCCCGCATCGACGATCACTCTTCCGGCGCCCTTCTGGTCGGACGACGAGTCCACCCAGCCCGAGCTGGAGCCTACGTGTTTGACGACTATTCCTCGCCAGTAGCCGTGCGAGTCGCACCGGATGTCCTGGCCGGGTGCTTCGTTCTCCGCTAACTGTTCCTCTTCGCTCGCACCGGGGTCGGACTGCTGAGCGATGTCGCCAGGGCAGGAGGGTGCTTGATCAGCGGTGAGAAGCTCGTGCACGGCGTAACGTTCCTGGGAGTTTGTGTGCGTGAGGAGCATCTGCAGCCGCAGGAACCGTCGCAACCCGCGAGGGCCGAAGATCTCGATGCGGGGCGGGTCTGTTCGGACTTCGGGGACATGTCGAGGTTCCTCGGCGATGTGTGAAGGCACTGGGTCTTGGGTAGATAGCGAAGCTACCAGTGGCTCCTCCTTAATGGACGACACGAGCGTTGATGATAGCTCCGTCGCACGAGGTGAGCGAGAGCGCGCCCTGGCTTTCGGGATACCGAGCGTGTTACGGAGCAGCGTGAGGATTCCTGCTGTGTGGTCGGCTTTGGGTGACAAAGGACGTTAGCAAATGTCCATTGGGAACCTGGTAATGAGTCCAACAACGTGCGAGTGTCGCGCAGACGCGAGGAAAGGCTGATCTCGTCGATCATCGTGGGTGAGGACAGGGCCAATCTAGCAAAACAGAGAAACTTTGTTGGGACCATCTGACGGCCGACTGCGTTGGAATGTCTCGCTGCATGCTGTCTAGAGGCTTACATCACGAAAGAATAGCGGGCCAAACATGGGTATAGGATGATGACATGAGTTGCGTGTCAACTTCTGTAAGCTCCTCAAGGACAAACATGCCTCTCCGTGTAATGCACAACCCGAGAGACAGTAAATGAACCACGAGCCTCCATCGCCGAAGTAAACGCGTGCGATGAAGAGGGGCGCCACAGGAGGTAGTTCGCTGCAATGCCGAGAGCGAGATTTCAAGAACGCTTCAAGCCAGAAAAGACCAGGCCCGTCAAAGAAACGGACTGTGTGCATAGTGTCCAGACATGTGGTTTGAAACACAAGGAACTGGAACTTGAAAGCGGTCTTCCGAGACAGTCTTGACCAGTAGTGCGACCACTGGTCGAACATTGCACACAAGACGACACGTCGCGCAGCAAGGAGAACTCACCATGCATGTGTGTGATGAACACTTTCGTCAATGTGCTGAGCCTGATACGTTCTCCGCCGCGGAAGGGCTGTTGCAACACTTGCCTGACGGTACCCTCCGCGCAATCCACCACTAGCGAATGATTTGCTTAACCACCCGTCCTGGAATGCTCAGAGTAGAGTCTTTGTATCATTACGCACTCCATAATGACTGGTTCCCGAGCGCATCCACGACGAGACTTGAACAATTGCGCGTTTCGGTCGGTCCGCCGCCGCTGGCTGTTCCGAGGAAAGTCACGGTGATGTCGTGCGACATCGTCTTTGGTCTGGGTACAGAATCCTGGTGCGAATACATCCTGGGAGAAAGCCAAAGAGGAGTTCGCGAGACTGCGCGAGATCTATATGATGAACAGAGTCGGAGAGCGGGAGACATGGAGGAACAAGCACTCCCTTTCCGGTAAGTACTTAGTTACATACAACGGTTTCCCAAACAGGCAAGTTCATATGTTTAGTTAACTGCCACTGCGGCCAGTGGACTTCAAGATAACTAGGGACGGTAAGTACTAGGGATCCCAGAATATATCTGGGAGTCGAACGCAATCGTAACAAAGAGACTAGTTGCGGCAAGATAGTATCGTGTCGAGTAAGTAAGTATACTCAGGCTCGTCAACAGATCGAGGCTGTATACAAACAGTAACTAGGTGCGCGCCGAGTTATATGTTTCCGAGTCCAATTCTACGCCCTGATCGAGGTGACCGTGACGAGGATCGGGCGACTCGCTGCCAATGGTGCATGCCGTGGAAAGCTCGATGTCACTATCGTCTTGTAAGACTTCGGGGTTGTCATCCATGCGGTCGTCGACATTGTCACGTATTTCTTGGTCATCATTCGAAGGCTCCGCCGCTTCAAGTTCATGCAGCATAGCGTTGATCTGCTTGAACGCATCCCTGAAGGTCGAGCGAGACGACTGGGACTCAGAGGTGCTTGAAAATGGTCCTTGTGGTCGGGTCTCGCGCAGATGAAATAGCAGACGAGACAGCAAAATGATTGTGACCCTTCAGACATGCGGATGGTGATCAGCACAGACAGACATCACATGCGCAAAATTAATACGACCTACACATCTTCGAGGATGATGAAGTTCGTGCCCAGGAAGCCGCTCTGGAATAAGTTAGCTGGACTCTGTTGTGCAAAGGTCTACCATTTACACACCGATTTGACAAGAAAGATTCCGATGACTAAGTTGAACACGAACAGAGCCCTGCAGTGATAGAGAGGCTTAGTTGTACATCAGTATCACTAGATGGTGAAAGGTTCGTACCCGAATTGCAGCGCACCTTGAAGAATCATGAGACTGGTGAACGCACAGTACGTAACAACAATGACCACTTACCATCCCTCAGAAGCAAACTTGATAACCGTGGTCTGACTATGAAATTGTTGAGGAGGGACCGTGACGCGGCGCTTGTGACGACACGGACACGTGATGGACGAACGGACTGTAACGGGCGCGCGTAGACACCAGCTACCTCAGTCGAGTACCACGAGGACGCGACTGAGGTAAGCTCATTCCCTACTGTATTTCTAGTCCGAAGATGCTGAAACTGTAGTATTAGAACTTGTAACTTTAACAGGTACAGTAGCAATCGAGTCGAGTACCACGAGGACGCGACTGAGAACTTGTAACTTTAACAGGTTATGAGCCCCGTCTCGTCTTTCTGATCGCTTCCTCGTACAAACCGACGACGCTTTAAGGGCACAACCACCCGCTTTCGACTATTCCACGGCAAAACCACCGTTTTCACGCGCATATAGTCACCGAAAAACGCATATACCCACGATGTCGGACGACAAGGATAAAGTAATCATCCTCCCTGAGAACTTCCACCTAAATCGCACCAACTGGGTGCAATGGAAGAGCAAAATCCTCACTATCGTCGAACTGCAGGGAAAGCTAGGCCATCTGCTCGGAAAGACGACCGCGCCTGAGCCTGCCGGCGCCACGCCCACCCCAGCCGAAGTGACCGAGCTTGCCAAATGGAACAAGAACGACTTGCACGCGAAGGCAACCTGCACGCTCAACATGGACCTATCTATCTGTGGGGTCGAACCCTTCGGTCTTACGGCGTACGAGTTCTGGACGGCTTTACTGGCGATAAAGGAGAGACGGAGCGAGCTGGCGGTTATGAATGCCGAGGAGTACCTGAAGAAGTGCAAGTACGTCCCCGGCTCAGACATCCATGCTCATTTCGAAGAACTCCGCCGTCGTCGCAAGGCGTGTAACGAGATGGCCTCACCCCTCACCGACCACCGCTTCGCGATCATAATCTGTCAGTCGATGGGCGATGTCTATAACCATATCACTGCTGGGCTGCTCACGAAATCCGACCCTGAAGACGTTATCCTCACTATTCTCGCCGTCCACGACAACGAGATGTTGCGAACCGGACAACCGCAGAACCCACTCGGGGTTACGCAAACGACTGGACAGGGCGAGCCTCAAACGTCCGCGTTCATGACGGCCGCGAAAGCGATTATGATATGTGATTGGTGCCTATGGAAGGGGCACTCAAAGGAGCGCTGTTTTTGCGAGGGCGGAGGCATGGCGGGGCAGCAACCGGCGACCTGGAGGTCACAGCCACGACCGAAGAAAGGATCGCCTGCCGACCTGGCTCATCCCACTCCGAACGCACCTGCTGCCAACGTCACTACAGCTACGCCGAACGCTGTACTGAACTACAATGTCTTCATGGCAACCATCACTCCTGCACAGCTCGATTCGTCCGATGGCATGATACGGGCATACCTCGACTCAGGCGCCAGCCACCACTACTTCACGGACCGAGCCTCCTTTTCCGAGTATCTACCCTTGACACCACACTCCGGAAATAGCGCAAAACGAGGCGCAGACTTCACAATAATCGGGGTTGGCTGCGTCCACGCAGAGATGATCATCGATGGACGCCGGTCCATTGTAACTTCCGAAACGCCCTCCACGTACCAGACTTAGCTGCGAATCTCATCTCCCTGTCCCGGATCGACGCAGGAGGATGCAACATTCAGATCAAGGGTGGAGAGATGCGGATAGTCGGGCAGGATGGTGGTGAACCAATCCTCGTTGGAAGGATGACGACCAACAACCTCTACGAAGTCGCCCTGACTCGAGTCGACGGGAAGGCGATCCCAAACCAGGGCGCAGGAGATTCCCCACGCGCCTTAGCGTCGTTGACGAACGCGAAGGCTGCCGACGTTCATACCTGGCACCGCCGCCTTGGACACGCAAGCGAGCGTACGGTGATGGAGATGGCGAGGTCTGGCGCTGTTGAAGGAATGGCGATTGTCGGTGGGATGCCTCAAGGGAAGTGTGAGGACTGCATCAAAGGCAAGCACCCTCGCATGCCTTTCACGTCGTCGAGCATCGAAGAGGACATATGTGAACGTATCTATATCGACTTGACCGGGCGCGCACGCGAGGCGTCGTTCGGCGGTGCCTACCACAGCATGACCCTCCACGACGGCAAGTCCTCCTTCGAAGCCCTTGACCTACTACAAACCAAAGAAGCGAGGGAAACCCTCGACTCGTTCAGCAGCTTCAAAACGATGGCAGAGCTGCAAACGAACAAGAAAATCCGTCGCATCGCACTGACAACGGACACGAATTCGACAACGCACTCTGGGCGGCGTTCACCCGAGAGCACGGGATCATCCACGAGACAACAACCCCGTACACGCCTCAGCAGGACGGAGTAGCAGAGCGGGGACACCGTACCTTGGGGGACCACGCTAGGTCGATGCTGTTCGACGCGGGCTTGCCAGTGGGGTTGTGGGGCGAGGCCTACAAGACTGCGACCTACGTGAAGAACCTGACAGCGTCGGCTCGACAGGGTGGACGGACACCTTACGAGGCCTGGTTCGGACGCGTGCCAAACGTTGCGCACCTGCGAGCGTTCGGGTCTACCGCATGGGCGAAGGTACCGGACGAGACCCGTACCAAGTTGGACCCGAAGTCTATCAAGTGCATCATGGTCGGTTACACCGAGAACGCCAACTACCGCCTATGGGACCCGGCAACCGGACGTATCATCCGGAGCAGGGACGTCATCTTCGAAGAGGGGCCGGGACACCGGACGTTGATCCAGGACGCACCCACTACAGTGTCGGTCGAAGCGGCGGAGCAGCCAGCTCCCGAGTCGGTGGACGAGGCTGGCGAGGCGCTCCAAGTCGAGAAGCCCGAACCTGAACTTGCACCAGAGGACGAGAGCGCACCTATTGAGGCACCGAGGGAAGTGGTCGCACCCCGTCGATCTGGGAGGGCCACTGTGCCGAGTCAAAAGCTCCGAGAATCGCACGAGTCGGACGCACGCGAGGCCGAAGCACGGAGCAAGGGGGAGCCGTGGGCTGACGATGAACCGGGGGAGAAGAGTCGTAACCAGAGTCCCGAAGGCGCATACCTGGCGATGTTCACCGAAGCAGTCTCGGCTGGCCAGGACGATGGCGTCAAATGGTATCGTGGCGGGCGGACACCAGAGACGTATAAGGAGGCAAAGCAGCAGCCGGAAATATGGACGCCCTCGATGGATAGCGAGATCAGCGGACTAGCGAAGATCGGCGCCTGGGAACTCGTACCTCGCACCCCAGACATGAACGTCATAGGGAACAAATGGGTGTATGCTCGTAAGTTCGCTGGCGACGAAGAGGCCGACGGGAAGTGGAAACCGAAGGCTCGGTTGGTGGCGAAAGGTTTCCAGCAAATACCCGGGGTCGACTACTTCGAGACGCACGCCTCTGTCGTGCGGTTCGAATCCTTGCGACTGGTCTGTGCGACGGCCGTGGTCAGGGACATGGAGATGGCACAGGATGACGTCGAGAAGGCGTACCTGAATGCGTCCCCGGAGGAGGCTATCTATATGGAGCAACCTGCAGGGTACGTGTCGAAGGAATTCCCAACGCACGTCTGCAGGATGGTACGTGGGCTGTATGGATGCATGCAGGCAGGTAACGACTGGTGGAAACATCTCGATGAGACGTACCAGGAGCTAGGCTTCTCGCGATCGCGGGCGGACGAGTGCGTACGGGCGAGGTTCGATGACGATGGACTAGCGATCACGGCGACATACACAGACGACATCGGGGAAGCCGGAGACACCGCAGCCGGTCTGGCGACTGTACGATCCGAACTCGCTGTGCGGTACCGGCTCAGCGGGGGAGGTGAGTTCAAGTATATGTTAGGCGTCCTGATCGAGCGAGACCGGGCACAGAAGACGATGCGCCTGTCCCAGCGAGCATATGCCGAACGAGTGCTTGACAGGTTCGGGATGAAGGAGTCCAACCCGGTTCGTACACCGCTCGAGCCAGGAAGCAAGTTGTCCAAAACAGCTGAGCCGGTGACCGCCGAGCAGCGAGAGGAGATGGAGAAAATCCCCTACCGCGAGGCCCTGGGCGCGATCATGTACCTAGCGGTCGCGACTCGACCCGACCTCGCTTACCCTGTTCAGCTGCTTAGTCGCTTCATGGCGAACCCGGGCTATGAGCATTGGCGCGCACTCAAGCGTGTCCTCCGCTACATCAAAGGCACTTTAGACCATGGGATCACATACGACGGCAACCACGCATCGGGTCTGCAGCCCACAGTTTACTCAGACGCGTCGCAAGGCGACTGCTTGGACACAGGACGTTCGACCCACGGACACGTAGTCATGATGGCTGGAGGGCCGGTCTCATGGAGCTCGCGTCGCCAGGAGGTTGTCACTTTGTCGACTACCGAAGCTGAGTATATCGCCGCTGTGCACGCAGGTCAGACGGGAGTGTGGGTCGCCAACTTCATGGACGAGATCTACGTTCCGATAGAGCGACCTGTGGTCATCCGGATGGACAGCGCTGGAGGGGAGAGCTTGGCGACTCGTTCCGCCAACTTTTCGCGAGTGCGACACTTGCACATCCGTTACCATTGGTTGCGGGAGGCCATCCGGGGTAAGCAGTTGAAGATTATTCACATACCTGGGGCAGACAACCCTGCAGACATTTTCACGAAGGCTCTTACTTTACCTACTTTACTTAAGCACCTACTTTACATGCGCGTCGCGGCCCCGGGGGAGTGTTGAGGAGGGACCGTGACGCGGCGCTTGTGACGACACGGACACGTGATGGACGAACGGACTGTAACGGGCGCGCGTAGACACCAGCTACCTCAGTCGAGTACCACGAGGACGCGACTGAGGTAAGCTCATTCCCTACTGTATTTCTAGTCCGAAGATGCTGAAACTGTAGTATTAGAACTTGTAACTTTAACAGGTACAGTAGCAATCGAGTCGAGTACCACGAGGACGCGACTGAGAACTTGTAACTTTAACAGAAATGATCCTCTTGTCGCAACCCATTGTTTCCACGAGCAGAGCGCCATGTCGCCAGAAACACTAGAGCGTCGGCTACAACGATGCTCGATCGCGTAAGGATTTCCGCTGTTGACAATCAGTCTTCTCATCGCTCCTGAGGCTCGGTTCACTCACACCTGCATGACGTTACTCGGCCTTGGACACGAGCATGATGCAAAGTTTGATATAAAAAACTCACCAGCGTCCGGTAGCGACAGACCAAGCGACCGCGAGGGTACAGCCGTTGAAAGGCGGGAAAACGGTCATTCTCCAGCGAGCAGCGCAATACTAGGCATATCATCAGTAGCTGTCAACGTATATCTCCGATGTCATACTATGTTGGTAGCCACGGGCGTAAGTCCAAGTAACATCACTACGATTGGCAATTTCCAGCTTCTCCCGTTGATTGTATATACACGGAGACTTGCAATCGCTGTGAATGTAAGACATTTCAGCTCAGAGGAGCCCGAAGGTTCAGTCTTGAAACACACCTCCGAATACTGCAT
The DNA here is from genome assembly GCF_022376445.1 of Fomitopsis serialis. NCBI lineage: Eukaryota > Fungi > Basidiomycota > Agaricomycetes > Polyporales > Fomitopsidaceae > Fomitopsis > Fomitopsis serialis. The sequence goes on along the minus strand of NW_025954981.1, from coordinate 246,718 downwards.
ACATGAGACAGATGGTGACCATCTGTAGTATTGAAAAAGCCAAGTAGCTGCAAGCACAGCCGTCTCGGAACAAGTCTCAGGCTACCTATCAGGTTGTGTACATACCTCTGTGAACGGATAGAACGCGCAAAAGGTCGTTATTTCATCCGACCTGCCTGGGCATGCCAGTCATTGGCTCACCTGACAGTTTGGAATGTCCTGCAATGGGTTCAGGAGGAGGTATAGCATTGCACAAGAATGCATCATGACGTAGAGGGCCGGTACAATGATCCTGGTATTTCGGCGTCGCCATATACAGTCAACCTCTTGTCCGATGCTGATGATCCTATCGTACAAGTAAAGAGCTGAGGACATCTGATCAGTAGAAGTAGCTCTACAGAAGGACTGTTCCTTACCAGCAGTCGCATAGAAGACATAATTGACGAGCATGCTGTTATGAAGCCAGCAATGATCAGAAATAGCTCCCATGTGCGCGAGATTGACTAACTCATACGACGCGTTTGCTGCGACATTGGCTGACGACATTTCTGTGTAGTTTCCGCGCAGGTAGACGAATTGCCCAAGAGTGTTGCTTGATACATAGCCCCGACCAAAGCTTTTATGCCGTCCTGGATGGCGCCGAGTCCACTGGCCCTATCTTCCTTCACAGGCTGTGGCCTTGACAGCACTGGTTGCAAGGCTGCAGCGCACCGTCAGAATCTGACTCCAAGCCAACACAATGCGAACCTTCTCACATAGTTGTGGCTCTGATTGAAAGAAAGGTCCACAAGAAGTAAACCACCAATCGTTTGAGACGCGTGGTTGAACAGTGTGCGGAGCCATTCAACCGAGTTAAGCCGCCCCAGGTTAGGAATCTGCTGCCACGGCGCAGAGCTTGGTATCTTAAAGCAAGGAACATCACCTCAGAATGATCCGCGGAGGCTTTTCGATAGGAAGTGCACCTGTTCCCAGCGAGGCACTCAAGTGATGTACTGAAAAATGGAGTGATACTTCCGTCCGACAGGCCAAAAGATACCATCCGCTGGTTCGCCAATCCAGGGTCTTCGTCTACTACAGCAGAAAACTGATACGTGATTCAGTGGCCAATATATTGAGATAACGGCAGCGCCGCTACATAGTGCATACCAGATGAAGAGTATCGACCACGAATCGATAGCACCAAGTGATCGTGTGGCCTACGCCAAATGGAATCCGTCGTGGAGACATCGTGACGCTGAACAGTTTAGATAGCGAGTGAAACATCCACAGACGGCGTTAGCCCGACAACGCACGTGTAAACCCCACGGACAGACCTTCACTGGCGTCGCTTTCGTCACGGTGTTTTGCATGTCTAGCATGTGAATGACGAGGCTACTTTTCAACACCCATAACCAGGCAGGCGCAGATCATGAACTCATATGACCATGGCTATGCACCGGTGTCCTGCAGTCACTAATGTTAGCGACTCACCTGAAACCTTCATCGCCAGATGTTGATCGGCGACTCGACAGGCTTTGGCAGAGGCTCTGCGGTCTGTGGACCGTACACACGGGGTTGATCATAAGCCGTGTCTGTATGCTAAACGATTGATCAATACAGGGTCGCCACAGAATCCGCGAGACACATCAAGACTGCCGAAGCTTATAGGATAGAAGTACTGTTGCCCCTTTGTAGATCAGCAGCGCTGAGCTGTATGGTTCAGACTGTTACCACCGAAACTACTACGCATGGAGCAGCCCATCCAACATCGCGGAGGCCGCATGGCCAGAGAAACAATCCGAATCCGATGAGCATCCACACATGCTTAAGCGCTCTCGGCTTTGACAGATTTGAAGTCGAGGAATGGAAGATGAAGAGACAGATTCGACTCACAAGATGTCTTGGACCGCCACAGCTCGCCCTTAACTGGCAGCGCAGGTGCCGCTACATGTCCCTGGAAGGCTCATCTGTGAGCATGGACCTCTGTCCAGGCCGCAGAGAAAGCTTGATATATCTGACAGCAACTATATGATGCGTCACTTCAGGTCGATTATTATATCATGCCAAAGTTTCGCGGGAGCGTAGACTACTAGCAAATCCCCGGATGACACCGTAGGCAGACCCTGAACACGACCTTGTTGAGGGCGGACGTGTAGCAGTCGGAGGCGTTTACGTCGTACCCCCAACATTAACGCCAGGTAATGGAATGCGGCTCACCTGCCAGGCGTCTTCTACATATGGCCCAGTATCAATTGGTGCGAGATACGGCGTCAGCGACAAACGTTGAGTTACGTGAAGCTGGCCCTGTAGAAGGCATTGATTCCTGTCAGTAATCATGACCGCGGATGGCCGAAGAAGCAATTTAAAGACCACTCATCGCACCGTCATCATGGGGGCGAGGCGCTGGATAGTAAGATGGCTTACTCACGACAGCGAAGGCACGCTGACAGCGACGACCTTGGGGTGCGTAGCCATGTCTTCTCGCTTTCCCATCATCCAGGACATGCGGTTGGGAGCAAAGCTGAGTTAGCAGAAGATCTGCCGCCAAGGGTCTGGGATTCGCAGAGGCATCGTGTGTTTCAAGTACTGATGCGTACTGAGAGCGACGAGCTAAAGGCGCGGAGACAAATATTCATCACGTTGGGTCCGACGGCAACGCCGAGGGCCATCCGACGATCCACTGCTCGTCCTCCGGCCTAACACCTACACCAAAGACATCCCTCAGGATCTCCACCCTGTCACTTTCCGTCACGAACCTCTTCTCCTCCACGACTTCGCGTCCGATCCTCTTCGTCGCCCTCGCGCCCTCGAGGTTCCACTTACCAACGAACGGCCCTGGACCAACATCTCCCAGGTCTAGACCCTCAGCAGAGTTGATTGATGTCGGTAAGGCGTGTTTGTCGCGTAGCCGCAGCTCTTCCTCGTCTTCTGCGGACTGCAGTACCACGAGAAAGCGCCGTGTGCAGATGATGGTGGTAAGAAAGAACGAGCCTGGCATGCGGCTTACCGCAAAGCTCGCCGCGTCGATGTCCGCCTGGAAGAACTCCGCCTCCGCGAAGGAGTACAGCGTGGTCCACTCCGACTTCTCCGCCGACGAAGAGGTGTCGGAGGTGTTCGACGGATGAGCGGACGCATGCGAGACCTGGAGGTGCCAATCATGGACAGGGGCGCGACCCGAGCCTCCGTGCGTCTCTACCCTATGAGTTTCAGCGTAGGCAGTCGGACTAGTTGGTGATCGCGACGCACCAAGGCTGCTGTCGGGCAATGCGCCACGAACGAGACGATGCCGCTCAGGCGGGTACGTGCCCCATATCCAACCGCCAGTGGCTGTGCTTTCCCCGTCCGGGTCGTTATGATCTCCATCCTCTGGTGTGCGTTGCTTCAGACCTGAGCTGCCGTCCGCGAGTAGGATTGGACGCACGGGTCCTGTCCCTCCGAAGCCTACGTCGACCATGTAGGTCATGTTGCCGTGAGGACCTGACGCGTCGTGCGGCTGGACGAGAAGGACGAGGTGGTGCGGTGCAGAGTACACGAGCGTCGCGGAGTGCGGAGATGGAGGGGAAGGAGGAAGAAGGACACGCCCTGCGGCTGCGTACGCGCTGCACCATGGATCACAGACGTTATAGATATGAATAAGACAGGGCTTCGGTGTGGTAGAACGTGTACAAGTCGACTGAACGCGTAACTTACCGGTAGCCTAGTCCTCGCAACATGCCAAGCAGCAGCCCGTTCTGCCCAAAACAGTAGCTGCCATGTTTGCTGACGACCATGCTTTCGTACATCTCTTGAGGCGTCACCGGCATGTGGTGGTCCCGCGTACTAGGTCGCCAGGAGTCGGGTCAACCACTGCCAAAATCACAAGGAGGGCACTGATCGCCAGAGCCATAACCATACCGTGAGTGACGTGTTCGACACTCACTAGTGCAGCGCGGAGGTGTCCTGCGGGAATGCTAGTAGGTGCAAGTACATCAGTCTGCGAAGATTTGCGGCGTTTGGCTCGAAGTGGGAGCTGCGGTGCCCTGCCGCCGATCCGGGCGACCAGCCAATTTTGTCGAGGTACGCATTCACTTGCGCAGGGGAGTAGGGCGATACTACGCGGCGAGCGAAGGTTGCATCGCGGAGAATCCCAGGTTGCTGAGGCTCATCTCCATCTTCAGAGGCAGGAAGGGAGATTGTCGTCGAACGCGAGGAGGACATGATGGGAGGAGGAAAGTAGTCCGCGGGCGCTTACTGACGTACTCCTCCCCGGTAAGCCTCACTCCGCCTCCTCGACCACCATCTTAACCAATGCACCGCAATTTTTTATACATCCAGGAGAGCTAGACCATACGTATTGCATGTGTGGTGGTTATGCCAGAATAGGAGACATTCTTCCTTGGGAATCAAAACTGAACTGGCCGCAGTCCTCTCTCGACCTCGACGGGAGGCTCGAGTCGCTCGCCGGATGATGTGGCCCTCCGGCCAGTGTCCTATGGGCGCTACACAAGGTACACAGTGAGTTTCTATCTGTTAATACAACACTCGTTGTCTAATGAAATCACCGCCCTCCATTGAAACAGGTATGTACCTCCCGGAGGTGGCTGCCAGTGAGCGCTGTCAGTGGCTGCCACTCAGATCCCAGGACATGCTCGGAACAACGCCTATCATGAATTCTAGAGTGTCTGATACCCTGAGATGGCATGTGCGTAATGCTCTGATTTCGTAATTTTATGCTCGTAAAGTTGACAGTGTGTCCACTCCGACAGTATACATACAGACCATGTGCCTGGAAGTTGTGATCCGTCGATCGTCTCAAGCTTCTAAGCGCAAGTTGGTGAATATACAGAGGTGTATCTTCCTTCTACTTTCCAATTATATTGCTAACAGCGCTGTTATTCTACACCCTGGAAGGCCACAGAGTACCCCGACTATCGTCGACTAGACGCGCTATCGACTATGACAGAGCTCGCCACTATCAAGATTTCTTCCATTCCATTAAGGAATCTGGCCTCATCCGCTGCCATGCAATATGGGCGCGAAGTGATAATGAATCCGATACTGCCCGTGCTAGCCATGCTGTGTTTTGCAGATTTACACGCAGATGCGGGCCTATACTTATAAATTGATTATTCGAGCGGCAGTGGTTGTCCTGCAGCACTACCCTGCAGAACGTTCTACGGCTGTTGAAAGCGTTCATCAACAAGACCCATGACGACTTCTTCCTTGACCGAGCTATTGCATCGGTAAGCGTGCATTTGTATCGCTCCAGGTCATCTTCGGCGACACTGATACACTGTTCAGTATCGCCTACAACCGTCTGCTCATCGCTAGTGCAGGTGAGTTATCGGAGCTTGAGCCTTTGCCGTCACGTCCCGCTGAACGCATAATGTACAGCTGTCTATGCCTACGATCGGATGCTAACCGCCGCGACGGAGGTCAAACTGATATGGCGCCGCGAAAGAATCGGTCTCGTCATACCGGTCCTCTTCGTATCTATGCATCTGTCCACGACCTTGCTCCTGTCGATCAATATCAGTCTGATACTTCCGCTCTCGTCTTGTGAAGTAAGTGACAACACTCGTTCTTTGAGCAGCGCGCATGGACTGATACTATCCCAGATGTCTGTATTATACCAATTCAGTCGTCTATAGCGACTGACAACATCTTTCCTAGCTACTACATCCTCTACATTTCCGGAGCGATCAACGTATGTTTCTTGTATCTCATCTGGGGAGGTGAGCGCAATCGAATCCTCGTCGAATATGAACTAAGTCGTCTCGAGCTGCCTCCGCCTTGCGCATATTTGCGATCAATGGCAGGAAGTACGGACTCCCTGCGGTGGTGATGATCTTCTCGCTTGTACCGTTTGCAACGAACATCGTACGTCCATCGGATCAGGGGACGATCCAAGCATGACATACTGAGGCTGCCGGACAAGTTAAACCTGTCGACCGTTGGTGTGACCCCCGCCCCTCCTCCCCGTAATTGTGTGGTTACTCGGGGTGCTATCACGCCTTTGCTGTACAAGTATGTCTGTCTCGCCGTACCGCGTCCCGCTCAGCGTCTTCGTTGCAACTGACCGACATTCGTCAGACGTATGTCTTCCGATACCTGAGCTGCGTATCGACTCATGACATGCGTACTTGCTCCAGTCGAGATCGCTGCGCGCGTCAGTGCAATGTTGGCCGACGCTGTGGTGCTCCTAGCAACGTGGAAGGTCACTGGCGGAGTCCGGAAGCTCGCGAGAGGGGTTGACATCGACATTTCGATGACCAGACTCTTGCTCCGGGACGGTATGCTCTTCCTAGTTGTACATGATACAGTTTCAGCTCATGATATCGAAAAGGAACCCTATATTTCCTGTGCGTTCGCTCAGTGAGAACTTCAAATTTCACCACACTGATACGTCTTGCAGGGCACTTTTACTCATGAACTTCCTCGTCCTGGCATTGAACGTCTCACCCGTACGTCGTCTGAACGGCAAGGCTATTTGGCCCAGTTACCGACTGACGAGTCGCAGATAAGCTTTGCAGGCAGCAACGTCGCGATGCTGTCAGATGTGTGCGTCATCTTGCCCTAGGCCCATGCATAGTATATCGCAACTCAACGGTTTGGACACGTCAGCGCGACGACCATCCTTCTTTCGCGGCTGTTCCTCAACCTCCGCGAGGCGGCCCTGGCGCCATCAATGACCTCGAGTACGTCACACGTGTCTGACCTGCACTTCTCGCAGGTCCTTGGGCCCCTTGGGAACTCGATCGATGACGGACCGGACAACGAGCCGGAGTTGGACAAGGATGACTCGGACGCGCCGCAGGAAGTGGTTGACTCCGACTTCGAGCTGAGAGAACTTGGGGAGGCTTCGGGAGCGAACGTAGCTTCTCCATAAGTAATTCGGTCTTCATACACTTAGCCCTTAACCTAATGCGCTTATAAACTAACACATCATTGACAATATTTCCATGTACCTAAATCGAACGAGTCAGCCCAAGCTGTCATCTATGGGAAGGAGCCATGCGCACCTTTCCCTTGGCTTATCTGCCCTACGGCCGCGGCCGCAGTACATATCAGAACGAGGAAATGCTTATCATCTCCGCACCATGGCTCGAGTGTGGAAATTCCTTCGTGTGGTTGACTCCATCGTTTCCGACCGGCGAACGAGAACTAAGTTATGTGTTCAATCAATGACTCGGAGTACGGGCATGGCGTATGAAGCCTGGCTAAGGATGACAAAGTCGTCAGCCGGGAGCTTTTTGACACACAGGCAACACATCTAACATTCTACCGCTTGGATGACTCTGTAGTGTCTCTTGTTCGCACCCGACATCATCCCACCGGCTGCGCCGCAAAGTATCAACCGCGGACTGGTGAGATACTGTACCACGCTATGTAGTACTCATGTCGACTCACCGCAGTCTGTGTGTGTCATCTTCAATGAGCTGCGGTGGCCTGTGAGCTCGCTCGGCACTGCCCCTGGCCTTCTGTCCGCTGTACCTCCAACCCAAGGGTACCAAATCGGGAAGGTCCGTTGCCATATATGGTTAATCGACTGCTCATTCACCAAGCCGGATCCACCGGGTTCAGAGCCGCAGAGCAAGAGTGCTTCTTGAGCGCAGTCAAAGGAAGCATAGCCAGTCCTACACCTTATTGAGGATACAAAAATCCTATATATACGTAGGCAGGAGAGACCACAGGAGCAATCTGGACCACGTACTTGCCTACTAGTCCACGGCATTGCTGTACTGGCCTCGTCATTCCACAGAACATGAACTCGCCCGCCGCATCCACAGTCATACTTCCCTTGTCTGGGGTGGAGGAAACCACCCCAACCAGCTCGACGACGACTTTGATACCAAAGGTGGGCGAGAACTTGAAGGTCTCGGGTCTCCGTTGTGGATGCCGCTAAGCCGAGTCTCTCGTAGATTCACCACAACCCGGATACCGCGCAACCGGAATCCTCGACGAAGGCGGGCAATACAATCGCTCCCAAGCCAGCGACACAGCCGAAGAACTTTGAGGCAGCGTTCGGTACGCTGTCGGCGTCGTATGGCTGGGGGATGGGGTCAGATACGAAGGGGGTCAGGGGAGCGAAGTCGCCCAAGCAGAACGCGAAAGCCAAGTCCTCCGGTTCCTCTGCAAAGCAGAAGCCCCCGCATGCCTCGTGAAGAGGGTGTGGTAGTCGCGAATCATGTTGTCCGTGAGTGGTTCCGCATCACCCAGACTACGCCGCGGACCTGATGCTCGAGACACAAGTAAGGAATCAGGGAACATTCGTATCAATGATCATGAAAAGAGGTGTTGAGAAATAGCGTACTTCAACAGTCGTGACTCTCATGTCTTTTTGTCATGATGATATCGTCACATCAAGTTATGCCTTGTGTGTCCAATGCCCCGATCACTGTACAATTGAGTGACCAAGAGAATATGTGAATATGCCGCTTCGTCTGTAGACACTGATTCGAGCACATACATCAATGTTCAGAAGATACCGTTTAGGCGATTAGCGAAGGAGGGAATGATCGTCGACTGTCATTGGTACTGATTTACCTGCGCTACGAAAGGGATGTTGTGGCCTGAAAGGATACGATAGATTCTTAAAATCTCGTGCAGGATTTGCTATGATGGCGAATTCAGCGAGGAGGAGGAGGTCCTGGCAGACATGCGGCAAGGGCCCGGGTACATGTGACAGGAAGATCTGAGCATGTCACTCACACATGACCGTGATCTGTCACGGACGCGTCTGTGGCTGACGCTGACGCGGCGCACTAAGAATTAGAATTAAACACTGACACTCGCGACGCCTGTTGAGCAAGTCGCGTACACGAAGGGCCACCCTCAGCGTGGGGACACCAAAGGCTCTCATTGCCTACAACCGAGGCACATGGTATCCGGGTGGGCATTGAAGATGAAGATCGTGGGCTTGCGCGTTGTTGATACTTAGTATCAACGGAAACCCTGGTAGGCTCGACAAGAGTCGTGGGATTGGTTGGAGGACAGAGAAAGTAGAATTCTTACCGGAGATAAGTACTATATTACTTACTGTACGGACGCACTTACCGCATCCGCCACATGCTTACATAACCACGCGTAGATCGGGCGTCTGACTTCTGGACGCGTCGCTGGCGTCTCCAACTTTCCGCCCCCTGCCTCCGCCAGCGCAAAGACTTCCGACGAGGCAGAGGGATCATTAGTACGCAGACCCTACCTGCGACTCGCGGATGCATCAAGGATGTCCGCCGCTCTCTGGTCTCGACACGTGCACGCCACCGACGGTCTTCGAGACAACAAGATTGGCCTCTCAGTGAGTACCACACTGCTCAGTGAAGGCTGAAGCTCTGCCTGGTTTCTTTTCACGGCCATAGTACAGTGCTCTGCCTTCAAATTGAAGACATCGGGGTATCGACAGGCGCTCGATGGGTAGCCCCATGCGCATCATCGTGTTTAGCTCTCCTGGCGACGTCCCAGCAGAGCAGGGCGCGCTGTCGCGCATGCGGCCTGCTCACAGAGCCGCATTTACCTACGACTGACACCGTAATATCCTGTTCCGCGCGAGCTGTGTGTCCACAAGCAGGCAGTCAATTACGATTGCCATATTGAGGTAGGTAGATCTGTCTTTTTTACGGAGCTAACTGATGTATAACGTTACGAGGCCACTCGTCGACACGAGCTTGCAGGAGCTTCCGCGCGCGGGCACTGGAGAACCACTGATCAGCTGAACAAACCGTAAGGGCAGGAGCCTAATTTGTAAGTCAATTCCCAGAATGATACACGCGGCCGTTGAGCCAGTGGAAGACGCAGACGGCTTGATAGCATGCTGTGTGCTTATGTTCGACAGAGCGTACATGGTGAGTCATGGGGAGACTATCCGTGGGTACCATGCGGTTCACGCTCACGCTCCACAACCGCAGATGTCAGTGGGGTCGTTGCCTGGTACCCGCATAGACTTGTCGAAGCAGGCAGATCTCGCCATATCTCGCGAAGATTGCTACATGGAGGTGTGTTTGACATGTCTCTCACTTTCTCAGACTCCGTCCTCGTATTGATGCCAGCACCGTTCAACTGAAGATTGCGCCAGTGCTAAAGTGTTGATGCACGTGTTGCTGCCCCTCGGGGCTACCAGCGGTGCTCCTCAACTACATTGATGAACATACCACTGCACTGATCTGGCGGAGTGACCGAATTGAAATCTGCGGCATGTCGTAAGTTGCCAAGATAAATGCATGCGTCTTGAGGAATTAATAATTATGCTCAGTTCAAGCCTTCTGACTGATGAATCACGCGATCACGGCTTGGTGGCCAGAATGTGCGGTTCTCATGCAGTGTGTTTGAAGTCTACTCAATGAACCGTGCAGCAGTTGTGCTAGGGGAATGTACAAGGCTTACGGAGTTAGGCCTTAATGGCGTTACTATCGATGAGAACCTCCTGCACAGCTCACCTGTCAAGGCTACGTAATGCCTTTGCGAGATGAAGGCACCGTGGCCCACCGTGGTCTGTCTGACATTCAACATCCCTCTACGTCCTCCGCACTGACCATACTGTTCGGTTCATGGCCGTCTCTGAGTCGCGCTATAAATTGTCCTGTTGCGAGATTTCAGAGAACAGAACCCTCTGCATAACGGCGTCGAGAGAAATCCATTGGATTGATACATGTCAGCCTCTGCCGAAGAACCATCCCATCGGTAGGTGTTCCTGCCAGTGTCTATCCTGATATTCTCAGACTACTCAACGCCTCCTCTATTTAGCCTCGCTGATGATCGCATTCTGGTTGCCTGTGCGGGTAAGTGCTGTCGACTCTTGCTCGCATACTGACTGTGTGGTTGACACGATACGCTCAGCCGTCTACACATATGATCGAATGCTCACCGTCGGGAAAGAGATCGAGCTCATATGGCACCGTAAAAAGATAGGCGTTGTCATACCCGTTCTCTTCGCCTCTATGCATCTATTCACGGTCTTGTTATTGGTGCTCGACATGGCATTCATTCCGTCTCCGCACACATGTGAAGTAAGTGAGATCTCTTCTACACGGCTCAACATATGGTGGCTAACATGATACTGTATCAGAGGCGAGTTTCTGGAACTTGAGGACGGGTCACGGCACAGTCGAAGCTCAAAGGGCTCATCTACCTTCCTTCAGCTACTACATTCTATATATTGCAGCAGGTGTCAATGTCTGCTTTCTATATTTCGTTTTGGGAGGTAAGTCACTGTAGTGTCGGATCGCCGCTGCATCGCAACAACATAGGCTGAACCTCCTCTAGCTGTGTCTGCCCTGCGCGTGTTCGCAATTAACGGTAGAAGATACCGTTTTCCCGCCATTGTCATGGCTGTCTCGCTTGTTCCGGTCGCGGCGAATGTTGTACGTCCATCATAGTACGTAACAAGACATCAACAATGACTGAGGTTCGCGTCAAAGCTCAATCTTTCCACTGTCTACACGCTTCCTACTGCCTATCCTTTCCGCTGTGCGGTCAACTGGAGATTAAGCTTGCCCTTGATGCGCAAGTGCGTTTCCGTCCATTTGTTCCCTGGAGGCAGTCTCGGATACTCATTGTATTTGTATAGGAGTACGTTCTTCGTCTTTTGATGCATTGGACTGGTCATGTAACAATGGACCTGTCAAGTTGAGATCACTATACGTGTCAGCGTCATGCTGTCGGACGCGATGGTCCTTTTGGCTACGTGGCAAGCCACCGGTGGGATCAGGCGGCTCGCTCACGGACACAACATCAACATATCTATAACAAAGCGCTTGCTACGGGGTGGTACGTGCATTTCATGATTGTTTCGATGCTATCGTCTCATTATTACATCATCTGTCAGGGACGCTGTACTTCTTGTGTGCTCAGTGTTCATTCGTTCACTGAAACGTACGCTCACCCCTTGAGATAGTGCACTTTTGCTCATGAACGCACTCGTCCTCGCACTGTACATCTCGCCAGTACGTCTTTCCCCACTGCAGTTACACGGAACATTGTCACGGATCCCTGTCAGTGCCCTGTCACCGAGCTCACTTACTCTTTTAGGCGAGCTTTGTGGCAGGCAACAACATGGCATTGCTCTCCGACGTGTACGTCTTTCGCCTCTCCCCATTTCGCTACTTATTCATCAGTCTCCCGTTGCGACAGCGCGACGACTGTCTTGCTCTCTCGCCTATTCCTCAGCCTGCGCGAAGCTGTCCTTGCTCCCCCAGATCCAACGTTCTCGGGTCCAAACACGTCGCAGACATCCCACTGGTCCGATCTACGCTTCGCGCGCGCCCTTGGGCCACTCGGGAACTCGGTCACAGATAGCGACGCTGGGCAGGGGATGGAAGACGGGGAAGGCTTGGTTGAAATGAGTATTGAGTTAGTTGCTGGCTCAGACACGGCTGAGGAGGTGGCCCGCCGTTCACCTGCTCCTGCGTGGTCTGGGCTTGCCGGCTCTTTCGAGTCGCCTCCGATCCAAAGAGACTCCTCCACTGCCGTCACTGATAGGTCACTGCTCGTGGCCATCGAGGAAGTGGCATGAATGACGACTCAAGATACACCCATAGTTCTCCTCTAGATGCATTCTTGTGACATTTACCTTCCCTTCCGTCTGGCTGATGACTTGTATCTATGGAGACTGATTGAGGTATAACTATGGATATGAACGGACGTACTCACACCAGTCGTCGAATTTCATGTCACTAATGCGTATGATTTTCCGCGCAGAGCAACGGCATTTCCTGAATGTTTCATATACAGTACGGATAGAGGAAACTGGCAGTAACTTGCGGCAATACCGCACTGCGCACACCATGTCGTTTGTGCGCGAATACGTTGAACAGAAGCCGATCAAGCAGACCAGTTGACGGGCTTCCTTCCGGGTTCCGGGAAGCAACAACGATATCGGCGCGGAGCGGACGTGGCACTTCCTCGGGTGAAAGCCAACTCGCGCATGTATGAAGGCCCATGCCGGACAAAACCCAATGTCGACAGCCTATGTTTGGCCTATGTACATACTCTACAGCGCCTCGACCGAGCGTTCCCGAGGTATCTGAAAGAATCACATGAGATCATAAGTGAACGTGCAGGAAATGTATACTATCCTATACTATCCTTCGGAATCCTTGGAATCATTCATGAGCTCGTCGTTTCGCACCGGAAACCAAGCGATCATTCGGAAATGGTACAGATAATCCGAGATAACTTGAGATCATGCGGTATCACGCCGGATCTCATGTATGCTTGTCACTTCGCGTCACTTCATGTCCCATCGCCACCCGTCTCTTCCCGCCTCTTCATCTATAAGCCTGTCTTGTCTTCACACTTCCCAGTAGTGCACTTCAGGCTAAGTTGGACTTTAATCTTGCTATGTCCCACCACTCACACAGATTCATACGGAATCATTCCATTTCCTATCATATCCCGTGCTATTTATCGTGAGCACGAGTGTCCCTCTCGTGTCGCTTCACTTCACCTCACGCCACTTCACTTCGTTCCGCTTCACGTCACGTCATTCCACTTCACTTCACTTCACTTCAGGTCCTCACCAGGCCTGACCTTCCGATTATGGAAGGCTTGGTCAGCGCAACTCGCGCGGTTCAGCATAACTTACTTCGCTGTTCTTCATCTGTGTCTGTCCAGGTCTGTCCACATACCATCGCACCCCATCGCGCTCCTCAGCGCTCGCCGTGCACACCTGCCATGTATGTACACCCGCAATCCGCCTCGCTTGCAGGACTTGCCTGGCACCCTGCTTGCCGCGCTCAGGCTTGGAAGTTGGAACCAACATCCGACAAAACATGGCCAAGCTCCCAAATGCATCCAGGTATTACTGTCGTGACGACGACGCTCGCAGCTTCACTGCAATGCACTCCTGAGCACAACGACCAGCGTGGATACGCCGTCCCCGCCCCTGCAGCCTGCTCGGCCATGTGACCTTCCAGACAACCCGCCAGACGACCCTCGGGCCTCGACGTGCCAACACTGCACAGAAGCCATGCGTTAAGTGCATCCGCACACGTGTGTACCAAGGATCGTGGAACTGCGGACGAGTGGGCCAGATATTTAAGAGAACGGACGGCAAGAACAGACAAGGAGCCTCAGAGGGCAAGTGGGGAGGAGGACTGCACCCGGTCAGCACCCTCCTATGTCTGCTCCCGCGAACATTGTCCGTATGCGTGTTGCCCTGCTGACGTATCTTTTGCAGGTCCTGGATGCTCCTCCGGCATTGCGTGCGTCGGGCTTGCCCATGCGCTCGCCCGCCCGTCCGTTCGCTCGCCTGTTCACTCGCTCGTCAACGGTTTCCCGTCCGCCCGGTTTTTCCACCGCCCCATTGACTGTCCATTGACACGTCGTTCTCCCGACGAACGCGTGGTGTCGCTGGACGAGACAAAATGCGCCCGCCAAGTGTTGGTCTTCTTCCGAACAGGTATGTCCTATCTGCCGAACTAACACTCCCAACGCGACCACTGCGTTTGGGCTATGTCGTACACCACCATGTGCATTACACACTCATCAAAATGCATCTATCTTACCTGACCCCTGAGTCCCGCAATTGAATTTCCACTGTCCAGCACATCACCCGGCTTTCTCGCGCCTCTCTGTTGTCGTCTTTGCGTCGGACGACAGCGTGACCCGCTACTCAACATGTATCGGACAGCGTGGACAGTCCGCCCACGCAAGTAAGCCTTCATCCTCACAATTACAGTTGTTTTCGCCCTCTGAAACGGACTGGCCACTGGCAGGGAACTGCTAGGATCATTGGCACTCAGTCTAGCGACCCTCGTCGTCCATCTCTCTCTCATTATGCCCGCCCGGCGTGATGTGAGTTCACCCTGACATAGACGACCCTTGCGACAAGTTCTGCATGCAGTACCTGTCATACAGTGTGCGTTGTTCCGTTTGTCCTTACATGCAAGGCGAGCACGAAGGCTTGATTCCAAAGGTACGTGCCTACCACTCGCCTCAGCTATTCCTAGTGCCAAAGTGAGCAGGCAAATCAACAAACTTACTATATCGGGTCACGATCTCGGACAGCCTAGGTAGTCGGTCACGCGAGCCTCATTCAACAACCACCCCTTCTATAGCTATGAAATAAATTGTAGCATGTCTCAATGCATCCTTGTAATGCCTGTACAAAATTTGAAGCCAATACGCTGAGATCTGTGTGCAGGAAAAATCACCCTTTGCGATGATACCTATTTCTGGTAAGCAGTGTGGCTCACCCTACTCTCGACCAGAATTTTAGCTACTGAGCTCGACTCAATGATTGTATATTTCTTCTCATATTTTTCTCATATTCCTGAGGTCTTTTAACATACCTCCTCAGAAGAATCCAGGTCATTATGGCCCATACAGAGTGAGGAGGGCTTGTTGTATGCTAAGGTGGCCGAGATCGTGACCCGATATAGTACAGCTCGTTGTGTCCACTCACTCACACATCCACCAAGTCGCGCATTCCCCCGTCAGTTCACCCATCTGCCTGCTGATTTGTCTGTCCAGCCATTCGCTCGTCTGCATGTTCCACCGCCTACCTGCTAGTCCATCCGCTGCCAGTCGGGACTCGGGTGAGATGATGTCGGTCCTGATCTCGGTCTGCAGGGTCGTGATCGGAGAAGGGATTAATAACAAGTGTATGTAGACATGTACATGACACAAGTACTGTAGCCACAATACATGAGATGTGCGTGATGATGAGAGGTGTACGAGAACGGACACGGGCAGCGTTTGAGGCGGACTGCGGATAGCAGAACAGTAACTACGAAACGGTCACCAACATCAAGTCGTCCGCACAGGATGTACCAAAGATGAGAGGGAGAAAGCACGCACCTTCAAAGCCATCAACACCAGCGCACTTGCCTTTGATGGGCTAGATAGTGCGGGTGCGCTCGAGCTCGTACACCTACCAGGCGTCGCGGAAGGGTGTTCATAAGCATTTTCAGACGTGGTTTGGCTTTGCAGACTGGCCGAGAGATCGCAGCATGCACGATGGCCCTACCGCATGCACAGCATCGCGTGGACATACCAGTCCTGCCCCTTCGCCTTCTTCGTCGTAGAGACGCGGTCAGTCAAGAGGTAGCGGATATGTCAGCGAGCCCTTCGCGGAAAAGAGTCGAAGGTGGTTGACAACAACCTGCTGGTTTGCCCCTGCATCAGCGGCAGCACAACTGCAGCGACAGATTCTTGCTCGATGGCGAGGGGCGTCCTGTGTGGTGTGCAAAGCGATGCGGATGTTGGCGGGGTCGATGAATCCTGGTGGTGTCGACGGCGATGCAGACGACGCGGGGCTCGTCGAGGTGGAGTATGTTTACTCCGGCGTGCCCACCGTGTCGAGGCTCGTGGGCGCATTTGGGTACGCTGCGCGGGCAGGAGCTTCGGTAGTGACGTCAACGGACGCGCGGCAAAGCTCGGGGTGGTGGTCGACATAGCACCGGGTCCGCGCTCGTGGATTTCGCTCGCGCGGTACTTGCTCCGTGAGCTCGTGCTCGTGAGCCCCCGCACTTGTCTAATCTGGCTCGCCGGGCTCTAGCTCGTCGGGCCGTCCATATTGGGCCATGCGAGCTCAGGCTGAGGTCGGCGTCATTGCGCTTTGCTCAATGCCTGCCATGCAAATGTCCTGGCGATCTCTCAGCTCTGCAGGTATGTGACTGCAGTGGAGTGGCCAGCGGGTGGGCAAGCGATGCGGCAGGTGCGGGTGTTGCTCGTTCGGGGCGCCTGTGTATTTCAAGGGTCAGCTTGGCGATGCAAACGGGAAGGTGCGACACATCACGAACATGCATGGGGCGGGGCACTCTACCTGCACACTGGGGGTGGCCGCAGTTCACGTGTGTGGCTGTCGTCTGCGTGGGTTGCGCGTCGTCCACGGCAATTTGAATGGGTACCAGGTGGGCCAGAGGAGAGGCGAGAAGCAAGGAGGGAGAGGAAGGTGAGGCGGTTGAGTGGCGAGACAAGATGCGAGTGGGCATGACAGCTGGGTGTCGATGGCGCTGGCAGACGGCGCTGGCAGATGATTTTCAGGGGGGGACATTGCGCCACATGCTCCGGGCACACTCGAGTCTCGGGAGGTGGACCGTGGACGCAACAGGACGCGCGTACCTATCGCAAGCTTACGGGCTGTGGGCGAGCCAGGGAAACGCGGTCGAGAGCAGTGGTAGGCGGTCGCAACTCACTTTGTCGAGGGCTGCATTCACTGCTTTGTGACCCATCCACACTCGTTGACCCTCTTTCCTGCTAATGGACCGCAGACCATGACATGGATCCACATTGCTCGAGCTAGGAGCTATGGTATTAGATCAGTACACGCACATGATTCCGAGTCGGAGCACGGTAAAGGCGACTTACTGCCATTCCTGTAGCTTCTTGTCACCGTGGCTGCAGTGCGGCTCTTGCGGCTCGTTGCCAGACTCGCCACTGCGAGGCTCGTCATCGACCATCGGTGCGGAGTTCGTAGCGCCAGCCGTCGTATTTGGGTTCATCGCCAGAGGTACATAGATAGGATGGAGACGTCGACGCCGCGGTCATGGTGCACCTGCTGCGATCGATCTTGTAATACTAACTTAGATCTGGACAGTTCGGCAACCTCCATACATACCTTATTCGAAGGCGCCGGATTGGCTGGTAGCTGAGTGTACACAGCTATGGTCGTAGACTGAGGCTGGAGGCCTTGGACAAAACCCCATCTTGGACAAAATACGGTGTTGGAGACTATGTACTGACGTGAGTGAAGGGCTGGAACGAGAGAGGACACGAGGGGACGCGAAGGGACGTGAAGGGACGGGGATAGAAGTTTTTCGCAGGTTCACTTGAGAAAGCTAGGGATTCCGAGTGGAACGGGGTGCAAGGTAGGGAAGTGACGCGATGGGATGGGATGTGAGCATTTGAGAACGGACAAGATACCGTAGGTAAACGTGGGATTCTGCGTGGGGAGACGTGATCGGTCGCTGACCCTTGGAAGCACGAGTGCGCCCGACGGAGCCCATCCATCCACGACGGGGCCCTTCCATCCACGACGGAGCCCTTCCATCCACGACGGAGCCCATCCATCCAGCTGTGAGCTCTAGTGATCTTGAGGGATCCCTTGTGCCCCCGAGCGCTCCCTTGTGCCCCCTTTGCTTGCTCAGTAGCGCGTTGGGGTTTTGTCCGAGACGGGCCTTCATACGCATGCTACTGAGAACCACATATATCAAACTGCGAAACGTTCTGCGTATCATAGATTCATGTCCTTGACGCGTTAACAAGAAGACCTATGCCATCAAATTCTCATATAAGATACTTTCATGGACAGAATTTGTCGTGTGGTGAAGGATAATGCATGGCGAGTCTGCAGTACTGTGACCTATTGAGACATGCATTTGACTCGACAGACCGGTTACTCACCTACTGACGCTGAACCGGTAATGCAAACGGTACAATAATGCAAACTGGCGGGTTTCTTCCTCCGTGTGCGCACCAAAAATTGTGCATCATGTCGCCACATGCTGTCTTACTATTCTCTCGTACACATTAAGAGCTACCTGCTCTGTGCACCTCAGGAAAAATCCACCAGGTGCTGGCAGGCCTATGTATAGAATACCTGTAGTTAGCGCAAAAGGGTGTATACAGGCCCCCGGCAACTACCCTTGATCTTTGTCCGGATTTTGGGTGGCGGAGGGGCCCCGGAGGGGCCCGAACTTTGTCCGTTATTGGGTGGCGGAGGCTGTGGAGGTCACGATCTCTGTCCGGATATAGGGTGGCCGAAGGCCACGGAGTGGCGACCCGGCGGGCGCTTGCCGGGGCTGCTGATTAGATTACCGATGTACTTAGCACGACGCGTGTCGCGCTACTCAACGTTAACGTTCAATGTTGTCAATGCTTAGCCGGCGCGCCACTGCCTCATGAAACACATTGTGCGCCCCAAAAGGCCTAGCGTTGACTGCGGGTGGCCTCAGGTCTGTGGCTCACGGAGCTATTGGCTCGGGCCACCAGTAGTCAGCATTAAATAAACCTCGGGTTTCGACACCGTGACGCCTCGACAGATCGTAGTATCGCGGCCCACAATGACTGAACATCTCGACTCCAGTATTCGAGAAGTACGCGGAATACAAGTCTACAGCCAGGATATCGAGCCTCTTCTCTCAGGGAAGCAGCAAAAGGTGCCCGGGACAACACTGAATGCATTCGGCGCGTGGCTGCAAGATCTAGCACCATCCTCCAGACAAGACACTTGCTTCCTGTCTTCGTGGCTGCCCTCGATTGTTAGCGGGCAAGTACGAAGCGACGCGTTTCACGGGTCTGTTGAGGAGCATGTACTGGCAGCGGTGCGGTGTCTAAATCGAAACCAATGCATCTATGGTCTGACATCTCGAATAGGGTGGCCTGCCGGTGTTGACCGCGAGAAATCGTTGGGCCATACCCCTGTGTGGTGGCGACCCGGCGCACTGGGTACTCGGGTGGGTTGACTTCTCAAGCCACCAGCTCGGGATCTATGATAGCCTGCCCGAATGTGATTCACAGCACTGGGCTGAACCGGTACGTGCCCGACTCGGATGCCGCTTGTATGGCAGGTGCTTACCCACAACCACTACCACAGCTACTCTTGACAACACTCGACAGCATTCTACAAGCAGTCGGGCGTCCTAGTGTGCAGTGGAGTAGCACAGAATGGTCGAGCTTTGCTGTAGTCTCCCCTGACGAGCTACAGCGCCAAATGGACTCCTGGTCTTGTGGCCATTTTACACTGCTGGCGATGCTCGACTTCGCTCAGACTGATGGGCCAAGTTATCATCTCGGTGAGACGTCTAAAGAGGAAGCTCGAACTCGTGCTTTCAATGCCCTATTAAGTCTTCGGTGCGTGGCTAATTATCCGTCCGGTTTATGTTCAAAACACTGACTCGATCCAGTGTCATGGAGCCCTACGTCCGCAAGAGAAAGCGACCCATTGATTCGACTCCAGATGCGTCAGAGCGCACCTCCGCTGAGACCGGCCATCCTCATCAATCAGACGAGCAGAACCGAGACTCGGACGAGAGTCACGAGACTCCTGATCTCACCATATCCAGCAAACACGACGGTGCTGAACGATCTGCGTGTGACCGAAAGAAAGCGTTGGATCCGCCTGCTATCGCTCCACCGAAGGCTACTAGGAGTGTTCAACACGACGAGACAGACATCGAGGACTCGGATGGCGACAGCACGGACAGAGAGCACCAATCGAAGCGACGGAAACAAGCAGCACGAGGCCCAAAACTGTCAGTAGAGGAGCGCAGAAAGGTACTGGAGGATGACGAATGGGTCCTGCGCTTTGACTTCCACACGGTTGTCTGCGCCGGATGCAGGAAGGAGCGCAAGCTTGACAAGAAACGGAAGTATGTGCTGGGGAACTGGGCCCAGCACAAACTAGAATGCGAGCAAATTACGGGCAAGAGCAAGATCCGTCGGGCGGTAATATCAAAGAAGACGACAACACCGGTATGTATTGACAGAATATAGGTTTGAGTCGGCGAAGTCTAACTGAACGTCTCTAAGGCGGCAGGTACTCAGGCGATTACAAGCTTTTTCGGTGGCCAGAGACAGAAAACTGAGTCTCAACTGGTAGTACTCGCCACCGACACTGGCAAGGCCGATCGTCTTCGCGTGCGATACGAGATGACGGCCGTAAACGCGGTATGTACAACACTTCTATGAATAAGTATAATATGCTCAGTTCGTTTCATCCAGAATAAAGCCATTACTTCATTCTTCAATCCAATGACAAAAGGCGAGCGTAGCACTGCACTTATGGCGAGCGCTCGTCCAGGATCTGCGATAGGTGGCGTGGTCTCAGAGCTTACACGCAAACGTGTTGTCTGCCAGCGGCTACGCGGAGAGGAATACACGCACTACCTGCTCAGTACGTCTACGAGGAGTCTCGGCGGGATTTCATTCGCCCAGCGGTCACGGATCGTACGACAGCTATTCCCCTACAAGTACCCCGGGGAACGCAAGGTCAAGCTGGAGTGCCCGTCGGATGGCAACGTGCAAGTGAAAGAGAAGGATTGGACATCTGCAGAGCACAAGCGTCTTGACCATCAGCTGCAAGGCTTTGCGCGGTGGATTGTCGACTTCAACGATCGGAGTATTCGCTCTAGAGCATGCGAAGGCAACACTGTGAATGCAAGTGGTATTTGCGACCAGTGCGAGAGTGTCGACAAGGATGAATCGCTTAGACATGCTGTGCGCCGAGTTGAGTATTTGCCTCTGGTATATGATTCTTCCTTAACACGTCGTGTTGCCAGGCCGAACGTGAAGCCCAGCTGCCGGAAGCTGAGCGCGAAGCCAAGCGTGCCCGCCACGACAAGCACACACCGAAGACGCTGACAAGTACCGATGCGCGCGATCTGCAGTCACGCCTCTCAGATCCGGTGGTCCGCGGTATGCTTGCTTCCCTTGAGAAGAACGATAAAGTGGGATGTTTCCTGCAATTGTATCAGCAAGCATCGGAGGGCAAGTTGGATAAGTACGACACCTTCACAGATATCTGTCGAGTCTTGAGTGACCGCGCAAGGCGTGAATCACATCCAGATGCAAAGAAGCTCCTTCATGGCATGCGGTATGGGGCCGATCTCTGGCAGTTCTTCACTCTGATGCGCTCGTACGGTGGAAACTCTGCTCAACAGTACAGTATCCTCGCTCAGGAACTTGGTTTCCCTTCATTGCGAGCCACCCGGTAAGAGTGGTGATCCTAGGTCTAAGGCAGAATTCGCTGACTCGACAATCCAATCATATTAGGTACTACGTCAAGAATTCTGCGGATGTCCTTCAATCTGGCGAACTTGAATTCGAGAATGTTGCACGTGTTAAACGCTTTCAGGATACGTTCGGGTACCATGGGCCTGTGGCTGTTGGGAGCGACTGCACCAAGGTCCGAGCACGCCTCAGCTACTCGAATGACTATGGCAGCCACATTCTGGGCTCTGTTCTGCCCCTCGCGGAATGTACAGTTGACGACGCAGACGACATAGACGATGTCATCAAGAACATCAAGGATAAGAAGGCATATGCAACTCAAACAAGGGCTATCATGATCAAGGTAAACATGTACAGCTCATTGACTTCGAGCCAGTAGCAGCCGCTCACACGAAATTAGATTGCTCTACCACAGGTACCACCAATGGTTGTTGCACTGATGGCAACATCTGGGTCCGACTCGGCACAAGAGATCCATAAAATCCAGACACGCCTCATCCAGATGGCTGCTCAACTGAAAATGTCGGTCATCGTATGCGCTGCGGATGGCGCTGCAACCGAGCTTAGTGCGCAAGCGATGATGGACTCTACTGCATCCGAGCAAACCCCGTTAGCATACGAGTACACCCTGTACGGCCTATCCTTGCGGGCTCCGGTTTTCAAGGACACAGGCCCGCTGATCTCTGTTCAAGATCCCAGCCATGGACGGAAAACGGCACGCAATCAACCACAACACGGGACGCACACAGCGAGTCTCGGGAAAGGCTATCTCGTCAATCGAACACTCGTTCAACTCTATGAAGGTGGTGGCTCTGGGCTTCAACGGAGCGACATCAAGAATGTCGACAAACAAGACGATGGTGCAGCCCGGCGACTCTTCCATAATGTTGCCCTGACAGCTATGACCTACAAGGGCGACGAGAACACGCAATATATCAAGGAGGAGTTTCTCGGCCTGTTTGTCTACCTATATGTTCTTGGTATGTATGAGGTTATTCGCAGTGTTCTGTGTGCGTCTCTTATGGTTGTTTATTGTAGGGGACCTATTCGATGCTTGGCTATGTCGCCGGATGTCAGTCAAGGATCGCATTCTGGCAGCACTGCGTGCACGTTCTTTCCTGCATATATGGCGGGCGCACGTCTTGCTGCTCGAACGACACTACCCGGACCTGTATTCGACAGCGCGTTCTTTCATCTCCCCCGCCAGTTTCAAGATCTTTAATCGCCTCTGCGACACACTGATTCTGCTGGTCCTTGCCTACGCACAGTACTACCCAGACGAGCCCTTCTGTCCTTGGCTACTGGGCACTGACTTCCTCGAACACTTCTTCGGCCTCGCTCGCCGCATGCTCCCGAACTTCACCTATGCCGAACTTCTCAAGCTTGTCAAACATGTCATGCTCCGACAGAAGATCCTCCTCACACGGAAGATGAAGTCACAACCAAAACCTGAACGCGAGGCCCGTGCTGGTTACATTTTCGATTTCGACAACACACCACTATCTCCCGAAGAGCTGGCCAATAGTCATGTGAAGCTCTCGACTGCGGAACTGAACGTGCTGGTGGAACTTGCTGGGAAAGAGGCATCGCAAATTGCGAAACAGCTCCTCCACATGAAGATTCCGAAGCGCCCTTGGACTCTGCCAGGCTCTGTTGGCGAAATGAGCTCATCGTCCCGCAAGGGCAAGGCTTCAGGTGATGGCAACGACTCTGACTGGGAATCCGACCTCGAGGAGGACCTACATGATGATTGGGACAATGACGCCGACGATGTCATTGGTGATGCCGCGCCACAGGCTGCTGGTCAGCTAACCATGGCTGTCCAGCTTAAAGATGCTGTACAGCACTGTGCGCGGTACGCCGCCCTTTGCGAGGACTATGATGCATCTGTAGCCGAGCTGGATCGTGGCGATGCTTCATCGGTCGATTCCAAACGGCCACCGAAGATCAGCTTACCTGTGCGCCCAGATGATGTGCCTGCCCCGGCGCATGACAACTCGAAGACGGCGAGTGCGATACTTGACAAGGATGGGAAGATCTCGATTCCCATGATGATTCGTTGTCGTGAGCAACATCAGTCGGGCACCGCAGTCAAGTCGGAACGGGTGGTTTGTCTTGACCCGAAATACTCCTTGAGCAAGCTCGACGGTGTCATGTCTGGCAAGGTGACTCAGCGACAA
Organism: Fomitopsis serialis; assembly: GCF_022376445.1. Lineage (NCBI taxonomy): Eukaryota > Fungi > Basidiomycota > Agaricomycetes > Polyporales > Fomitopsidaceae > Fomitopsis > Fomitopsis serialis. Next base: position 222,929 of record NW_025954981.1, on the reverse strand, counting down.
TCAAGAGATGATAACAAGAAAATGTCGGTGAAGGAAGCCTCGCATCGCGTACGCATTGTTCAAACGTTGCACGGTGAAATTCCCAAGGAGAAGACCACGCGCGAGCATCGGTACGCGACGCAGAGTAAGCGGATCCAAGTCATTGCACAACAGAAGCAAAACGGTAAGCGTCAACAGCTATTGAATAAGTATTGCTAGCTTGCTAAACCGTACACTGTCGACTTGTACCTAGATGTCCCGAACATACAAAGCAAGAATATCAGTCAGATCAACCCGCTACGGCCTGGTTGCTTCGTGGTCGTTCGAAACCCACAACGAACATACATAGGGGAGGTCTTGGATATCTACAAGAAGGTCGGTAGCCGTCATGGTTCAATTGCTTCTGCGGACAGTAGCAGTCGGCTCTCCGGCCTCTCGTTGCGATGTTTTCTTCCATTGGAGAATGTAGGTTTACTACTTAGGTGTCCCTACAAGCTTGCTGACGACTATTCACACGTAGAAGCATGACGGGGATTCCGAATTCGAGAGCGAAGACGATGATGGTTCTGCTACTAGGCCTGTCACCCATTTTTCTTGTCATATTGACAGCACAGAGGGTCAGCTCCACACCTATGCTCGTCCGTCTCATGTTCTCTACAACCTCGGAACCAGCACATTAGTTGGACCCACGCGACGCAAGACATTCCGTACACAGCAGTCCAGTGACCCATGGCATCTGCTAACGAGTTCGACTGTGCAGAGCATATTGAAGGGAGACGGAACGAGGCACTGAAGTGGCTGTCATATTCTGGATTCTCATGTACTATTTACTATCATAGGTGCATTACAATGATCTCTGCGTATAGACCGTGCATTTGCACTGCTCAAAACAGTGTAGGGATGCAAGTTTTCGGTGCGCCTGGGTTCACAGACGAGAGGCGAAAATAACGTGACAGATACGCGTGACAAACGGCACGTGACGTGACAGGGTGACCAACCTTGTCCGATATTGGGTGAGTGACCGCGAAAACATTGGGTGGACAAGGGCAAATCGGGGCCCTTGACGCGGACAAAGATCAAGGGTAGTTGCCGGGGGCCTGTGTATACATGAAAGGCCTGTACTTACCGGGGGCTGCTCCTCATACATGAGCCGCCACTCGCTCATGTATAAGCGAGGCGCCGTGCTCACTACCCAAAGAGGCAGCTGCCCTTTGGGGACAGCTTAGGTCACCCGGTGCTGGGGACAGCTCGCGGCGCCGCCGCCGCCGCCTACCCAAAATAGGTGCTGTCGCGCGCTCTTCGCGCCATCGGGCGAAAACGATCGTGATGTACGATCAGTGAGATCTGACATGTTCTAGGGCTAGGCATGGTGCCGTATATAGTGTGTATGTCGTGCTCCATGACATACACGCTGTATGTTGCGCTCTGTGACAAACACTAGATTAACTTTTGTTCTTTGCAATGCTATTTACTAATTCCAGTGTTGTGCGAAGGCGAGTCATAAAGCGGCAGCCCTCCCGATTACAGTTTGGTATGTTTCAGGCCCTGACAATTCGTCACACCCTAACAAACAGCGCAATAGTAGAAACAATATATATTAGTATAAGTATCAATGATGTACAGTGTGCTGTGCTCCAGGATGGGCACCAAAAAAATCCCTCGCGAGCATCCCCGCAAGCTCAACATCCTCCATATGCTCCGTCCCACGCTTGCGCTCCTCCACGACATCCACGACACTCTCAAGAATCTGCGGTGTCCTGCAGCCGAGCATACCCGTGGTGAGCACGAGGGTGTGCATGTTGGTGAGGTCGTGCAGCAGTCATGGGCTTGTGAAGAACGTATATACTATAGAGCCGTGCAGAGGTCAGGTCGCGCTTGCGCAGGCGAGCGACTCCGTGCGCGGGATGGCAAAGAGCTGGAGATTTTGGATGGCGAGCGTTACGTACCACAGCTGTGATGGCAGGTAAGCCTCATTCACCTCCACCAAGCCCGCGCCGACGCAGGCCATGTTCGACAGAATCCGCACTGCGCCCGCCGACCTCGGACTCACGGACGTGTACAATGGCTTGCAGGCTCTGGAGGAACCAGCTGCAATACGCACGCAGCCTCCCATGGAGGCTGAGATGGTCATCCTTGCGACAAATCGACATGTTAGCGGCAATGTTTGGGAAGAGGAGGAAGGGATGTACGAGCTGCAGTCGACGCCGTCGATGATCGCGGCACGCATGGCACCGCCCGTGTAGCCCGCGGCGACTCTACTGATCGATGTGCTGCCGTTCGTACCCACCGACGCACCATTCGTGTTTGTTGACCTGCCGCCGTTCGTACCCACTGGTAGTACTACCCACTGACACGGCCCTATTCATCCCTGCTGACATGGCCCATTTGTACCTGCGGACGCGCCGTTCGTGCTGGTCAATGTGCCGCTGTTTTTGCTAGTCCAAGGGCTGGTCTGGGGTGGGTAGAGGTAGAGCTGTGGACGCAGTGAGTGAGCTTTGTGGGCGCCCCCGTAAAACCAACGTTTGCGTCTATTTGTTGCCTCACCAGATTGGGCAACCCCGATGTCGTCGGGCTGTTCCTGGCCAATCAGAACACGTTTAAAGGTCCCACTGAGAGCTGCAACATATCGCCGACTCGTGTTCGGGTCGTTTTTGCACTATGTATGCATGTCTTTTATGCTACAATAGGGACTAGATACATGCCTAGTTACATATACCGGAGGAATACAAATATGGAGGTGCAGTACAACACAAAAGCTGTTCTTGTATTCGGTAGGGATGTCTTTCTACACTAGTGTAGTGGTTCTCTGAGTTGCGAGCCATGAATCGTCTACTTCGGGTGGATTGGCCGCGATGGCTGCTGTATATGCATAGAACATGTTATTACTACCATTACAATGTCTCTATTTACTAACATCTTGGCCGTGTCTACGTGCAGGGGCGGTAGGGCAGTCGCCTGGCGCACTCACGGTTGGCGTGTGTTGCGTGCCCCGGCCCTGCCCACCGTCGCGCTCACTCGCTGTTCACTCACGCGCCCGCCTTCTGTTCGTCGGCCGTGCTTGCGTGCTGGGCATTCGCCCTGCACGCTCGCGGTCGCCGTGCGTGTAATGCTCATCCGCACTCTGTGCCCACGGCCCGCCCGCCGCTTTCCCTCTCACTCGCTTTCCCTCTCGCTCGCTTTCCCTCTGGCCCGCCTGCCCTCTCACTCGCCCACCCACCCACTTTCCCGCTCACCTTCTCTTCTACTCGCCCACCCACTCGTCTCCTTGTTTGCTCATCTCCTTGCCTGCTCGCAGCTCGCCCACTTGTCCGCACGTCCGCCCGTCCGCACGTCCGCCCGTCCGCCCGTCCGCTCTCCCGCCCGTCCGCTCTCCCGCCCGTCCGCCCTCCCGCCCGTTCGCTCTCCCGCCCGTTCGCTCTCCCGCCCGTTTGCTCTCCTGCCCGTCCGCCTGCCCCTCCCGCTCGTCCGCCCGCTCGCCTGCCCATGAACCCGTTTTCCCGCCTGCGTGTGCATCCGTCGGCTGTGTCTGCGTGCTGGGCATTCGCCTAGCACGCTCGCGGTGGGCGTGTGCTGTCGCCTACTCACTTTCCCGTCTGCTCGCTCTCCTATCCATCCGCTTGCCCACCCGTCCGCTCGCTTGTCCGTCTGCCGGCCCGCCCGTCGGCCTGCATGCCCGTCGGCCTGCCCGCCAGTCGGCCTACCCGCCCCTCAGCCTGCTCGCTCGCCTGCCCTCGCGTCCATGTGATCCGTCCGTGGGCTGCGTTTGCATGCGAGGCATAAGCCCTACGCCCTCGCGGTCGACACGCGCGTTGTACTCCACGTCGCCGCCCTGTAAACAAGGTCAGCTCGCTCGCTCCTGTGTGTGTCTGCACTCACCTCGTTGCTAGCGTCGGCTATATCTGCATGCAGGGCCAATCTCTGCATGCTCGCTGTTGCCATGCGCGCTGTTCTCTAACAACGTCGGTGACCGACGTGGGACGGTGGAGTGGAGGCTGGTGGAGGTCGCAAACGGCAAGCGGAAGCGCTCACCGCTCGCTCGGCTCGTTGCGGGCTCCCCGGCATGGCCGAAACTGACGCCACGTAGCAGGCAGGGCGGGATCGTATGTACCTGATCTCAGATGCCACTGACCCCGATGTTCATCCATATCGGGCAGCTCGCATCGCGCGCCAGTGGTGCTGCCCCGCCGCGGGCGAAGGGACCGGGCTACCCCGGCGCCGCTGCTATATCGGGTAGCGACCGACGGCGCCTCGTTCATACATGACGGCGCCTCGCTCATACATGAGCGAGCAGTCACCGGTAAGTACAGGCCTTTCATGTATACACCCTTTTGCGCTAACTACAGGTATTCTATACATTGATATGCCGGTATAGCCTGGAAAAATCGAAAGGTGCGATTTCAGCGCCTATTCTGCAGCGCCAGTTTTGGCGGGCGAACACAGTCGCTCATTTGCAGACGTGCAGACGACATGTTCCCGCCCTCCTTCTGGCCTTGAAATATTTAAGGGTGTGCTCAAGATGTATGAAACTAAGTCTAGCAGGTTAAAATGGGAAAACCCTTTGTGTTGCGGGTGCAGGACAGTAATGCAAACGTGATTGCATTACCGGTTCAGCGTCAGTAGCAACCACCACCGCCCGAGCACTAGCAGCGAGGAGAATCCGCACCCGACGTCTCCTGGCAGTGGGATCTAAACACCTCGTCCAGGCGGTCTCCCATTTGTCTCCACACGCCGGCTGCTCTCTCCGCGTCCTCTGGCATCATGCGGACGTAATGCGTACCCAGTTGATCTTCGACTTTGAGCATCGGATGCTCCATCTTTGTGTAGCAGTCCCTCAACATGTCTTGTACTTCCGTGACATGCATTGGCATCTTCTCGCGGATGAAATTCAGGATCTCCTTCATCTCATTGTAGCTGTTTATTGTGATGGGGTACTTCGTGGGTAGTCTCCTCCACGCCTGTAAAGCGGCATGAGCGAGATTGACTTGATACGCAGTGACTTGAACGAGTCCACCACTTACCGTGTGGCGCGCTCTTAGCGTTGGTGTTACTGAGGTGTGCATGAACAGCGTCGGCAAGGGCAGTGATGACGTTAGCGACCGGGTGAACGAGGGCTAGGATCTTCCCGATGTGGGAGATGAGTTGCACGACCGCTCTCAGGATTTCGGGGAGGGACTCCCGTATCTTCGCCCATACGATGTGCCAGCGCAGATGAAGAAACCAGTGTTTTCCCTTCTCTCGTATACTATCGATCTGCTCAGCTACGTCATGCAACGCACTCTGCAAGGCGTCGATGTGATGGCAGAACTCGGAGAATGATTCGCGGACGCTCTGTCCTGTGGCGACGACGTCCGCGTCTCGCGCGACATGCCCGTCTTCCTCGACTTTTGCGGCATTACTGTGTGCTCGCCATTTGGTGGCAGAACAAGATGTGAGACCTGGTGATCTTCCTGGACAGTTCGAGCCCTGTGTTGGTTTCTCTTTGCACCGTTGACATCGCGTCCAGGAGACCCTGCAACTTCTCTCGCTCCCAGTCGTGTTTGCTGTGACACTATGGTCAGCTCATGAACTACGGAGTGATACAATGAGCACAACGCACATCAGGTCGTCAAGCATGACTTTTAATCGGTCAACCTCTTCTTTGCACTCTTCGAGCGCACTCATCGACTCCGAAGCTTCCTTCACTATCCTGATTTCTTCTCCGGGAACGCCATCTCCGGGCAGCATTCGCTCGATGGGGATCGACTGTATGTTAGTGGGCGAATCTGGCGACTCGGTTCGCGTGCCAGCCTCGATGCCGTCGTTGCTCTAGTACACATACCACAGCATCAGCAATCATCACAGCCGTCCGAACAAGCGACATTCACCTGTGCGATGACGATCACTGGTGCACCATTGACGAGCCGCTTTACTATACTATGCAGGTAGTCAGCGTTGTACGGCTGCGCACTGCCAGTGATTGCTTCGTCAAGGACCGTAAGGGACATGGCGAGAGGGGACTGGGGACTGGAGAGATGTTCGGGTAGTAGGCTGCTGCGCTGAGGGAATATCGTCCAGCAAACCGCGATCCTCTATATGCATCGTGGGTGCAGAGGAGTCCATAGCAATTTGGGGGACTACGACACTTAGGTCTTTGCTCAGGAAAGTCCATTCGCATCCTTGCAGTGGCTCGCAATTCAATCTGTGGTCTAAGCGTCAGTTGGTGGCGGCATGTCAAAATTACTGATGAAATCGCCGCAACCTAACTTACAACCTGCAGCACACGCCCTTCCGCTCACTGAGACCGGCATACAATCCACAACGCACAAGGACGACCGCACATACACTTCCCTGCACGAACGAGACACCCTTATCTGTGATGGGCAGGCCGGGGGTAATATAGCGGGCGCGTCATGATCTCAGCGGCACACGCCACGAGTTGAGTGGAATGCACAGAAGGAGGTAATCTGAAACGAGGACCAGAAGGACTGTATTGACTCACGGTTTATATTCGGACAGTCTACGCGCACTGGGGTATCTTCTGCCGCAACGCTTCCTGGGCCACACTCGTGTAGCGAGCCACAGCTCGACGTGCTATAAATACCACGGAGGACTTGTTGAATCGTAGAAGGAAGACTGATACACACGTTGGCTCCGTTGTGTGGTCCAGGCAATGCTGTGCCTTGAGCTGGTGGCCATCGGTAGTGTTCAACGCAACAGAGTGAAATCGGATGTCATCATACACGTTGAACCGACCAAAGCGCTCGAATCCGGGCTCCGAGGGGTCTGTGTCCTAAAGAGACTATGTTAAACCTCTAGTTCAGCCTTTTAGCACGTAAGTTACCCACCGACAGGGAACATTAAGACTTCATATCCGCACTTGGTTCCAAGGAAAGGTACACACACCTTCGCATGGCCCGTGTCAAATACCCTCAGGCCACCGGATCCTCAACCCTCAACAGCACCTTCTCTCCGCCCGCACCTCTACCCGCGGTGCCCAACACCTCCCTCACCCTCTTCCCCGCCTCCTCGTCGCTCCACCCGCCCTGCACCGTAAATACGCTATGCTTCGGCTCCCGCAACTGCACATCACCGCGTCATCAGCACCGCCCACCCACGACACCCGCACCTCCACGCACCTTCATCCCCACGAGCTCCCGCAACAGCGCCTCCCGCTCCTCCCGCGCATGCTCCTCATACCAGCGGCTCATCCAGAACCCCCGCGCGACGAGCCCTCGGAAGATCAGCGCGCCCGTCGGGAGCCCTAGCGGCTTCTTCGACATCGCGCCGTACGACACCAGCTGCGCGTCCCGCCCGAGCAGGCGGAGCAGCCCCGTCGTCTCCGGGCCCGACACGCAGTTCAGGAGGAGGCGCGGCGGCTGGCGGGAGGTGAGATCCTTGTAGTGCGCGACGAAGGCTCGGTCGGTGAGCTCGTCGTACGTGTGCGTGTGTGTCGCCCCGAGCGCGGTGAGGTGTTCTTGAAGTGCGTTGAGATCCTGCTCTGGTCTGGATCCAGTCGGTAAGTACGTGTGAGCCGCAGATTGGAGAAGGGACGCACCGCTTGCGGATGAAGTTGAGTGTGCGGATGCCCTTTTGAGCCGCAATTTGGATGACGAGCTGGCCGACCTGTGCACGAATGACAATTCACCAGGCATGGATAGACGTTAGATATTGGATGTTAGGGAGAAACGCACCGCGCTGTTAGCACCTATGTCGCCGCACGTGGAGCAGCCCGTCAGATCCATACCACACAGTTAGCGCCGGGCGCACCATTCTGCACGATCCAGTCGCCCTCCTTGAGCTGCACAAAGTCTCGCAGCATACACAGCGCCGTAGTAGGGTTCACCTGTACGCATCCAAACACCTCAGCTCACACCGGCCATCGCACGCGACTTGCGCACACTCACAGACAACATCGCCGCTGAGACCTCGCCCGCGCCCTTGTCCACCCTGATCACATCCCGCTCACCCACCTGCCGCGCACTCGCCCATGTCCCCGGTTGCGTCTTCGCGAACACAACCCAGTCCCCGACCTTCAGCCCACCCACGCCCTCGCCCACTGCCGTGACCTCCGCCACGCCCTCGTTCCCAGGAACGTACACTCCTCCCTCCTCGGACGCACCCTGCACGGGCTCGCCGCCCGTAACGCTGAACGCTTGATCACCGTGCGACTCGGGGGTGAGAAGTGTTTCTGGCGTGGGCTTGTTCGGATAGACACCCTCGACGACGTTCACGTCGCTCGGGTTCACGGGCGCGAGCCGCACGCGTACGTTGACGAGCCCTGGGCTCGGCGGTGGTAGGGCGCGGAAGGTTTGGGTGGAGAGGGCTTCATTGAGCGCGCCGTGCTGTCGGAATATGAGGGCGCGATGCGCTGAGGGTCCTGCGGTCGTGGCGGTCGATGAGAACAGGCGGGAGGTGGCGAGACTCTTTGCGCGTGAGAGTACGCTGCTCGCAGTTGTGGTCGACATACTGTTCAATGATCTAAGGGGGTGTCAGACAGTACAATTGCTGGTGCGGGCTGCAAGTGAGTTACATACTGAACGGCCTCATGACAACAGCCTGAGGAGGGCCGTGACTTGGCGTGGAGATTGGCTCCCGCTATCTCAGATCGTAGATGGGCAGCCCGATGCCTTCTGTTGGCGGTTTGATCGCCGACTCGGAGACCGTGTCCCGGGAGGTCGCCCCAGTTCGACTTGAGTTCGACCCTGTCAGATCATGCAGCATATCGGCCGCGGGCGAAATGACATTGAGAAGGGCAACACGGCATCAATCGTATTTCAGACTTCCGACTATGCGGCATATGAAGTACTAGTAAGGCACGAGCTTGACACTAACCTTGAGGCCTGCTGGTCGAGAGCAAGGGAGCTGCCGGGAGCGGACGCGAGCAAGAAAATATGCGTGGAGGTTGACGTTGAGGGGAAAGGTACGACAAGGGAACAAGCAGCCGGGCTCGCTATAAGTACATATGGGGTGGGCGAAGAATTCTGGAACATCGAGAGCGAAAAAGGAACAGATAATGACACATTATAGTCATGTAGGTGGACAACGACGTTCGAGACCGAAACGTGACGCGTGGCGAGTGAGCAACGCAGGGTGGTGAGCGAGAAGTACCGTGACAGCTGGAAGTCGAGCAATCGGTGACTGAAAAGAAAGGCACGGTGCCAGATAAAGAAGTAACTATTCTGCAGTAAGAGAATGATCACCCGTCCGGGCGATGAATGGATGCCGCAGCTCCTCCAGGTTCTGGCCTTCACAGTCTCAAGGCTTCAAGAGGTCCAAATATTCAAGTTGGATGTTGCGCGTTAGTCACGAACCATCGTCTCGGTAAGTACTAGTAGGACTCAGCATTGAATTAGCAGCTCGTGAGCGGTGCTATTCGTTATATAATGCAGCTCTCCGCAGTGAATCTTCCTTTATTAGCCATTGTATGCGAGGATTCTGAGTTTCTGAATACATCAGAGTCTGGATTCCGGTAAACCTCAGCGTTACAGGCGCGGCGCGCGCGTCCTGCCACTGGTTGGACGTATGCGGTCACGTGGTCGCGCAACCTTCGTACGGTGCGTATGCACCGAGCATACCCGGCGATTAATGCTGCTCATGGCATTGTTCTTCGCATTCGCATCTAATTCGTGCTATCTGTGCACCTACTTATGTTAATGAGGTTATCATGGTGTGGCGATTTTCCGTTCTCAGTTTAAATGTGAGTGGTTCTGGAATGGGAAATCACATGCTTACATACGCGTCACCGGTGCTGCGACGCGTGACGTCACCTCGTTCTCACCTTCCTCACGACGCCCGCCTCCTGCCTCCGCCTCCGTCTACTCTCCTTCCTTCACCCGTATCTTACGCAGCGTAACATTTCTGACAACTTAATCAAGTTGAAACATGGAAAATCCAGCAGCGGAAATTGAGGATGTAATCCTCGCCATCACCGCTTCACTCAACCCGGAGATCCAAAGGGCCGCCATCTACCGGTACGCATCCCTCTGCTTTACTTCACTCCCTACGGCTGATTAGACACCAATTATCTGTCTAACTTTACAGGTACTTCGCCCCCGACGCCTCCTTCCGCCACCCCCTCTGCTCCGTACCCCCTCCAGCAAGCCCCCCACCGTCTTTCCCCCTTCGCAGGCCTCGCCTGTGCACTACTCCTACCCCCTCTCTCTTCCATACTTGAACAAGCTCCCTGTCTTTGTTGTTCGCCTGCTCACACCGACCGGCATCGCGACCTCCTCGAGCCGCGAGACGATCCTGCGCGTGTACCAGTGGTACCGCGTGTTGAGCCCGTACCTGCACGTGCAGGTGAAGAAGGTCGTGTACGACGAGCCGCGGAAGGAGATATACGCCGAGATTGTGCAGCGCTTCCACGTCCGGTGGAACGTGTTTATGCCTTCCGCGGAGTCCAGGTGCGCACCCTCGTCCTTCCTCGGATACCCACCAGCGTGCTGAACGGAGGATATCGGTACAGGCTGATCACGCACGTCACGCTGCGCGAGCTCCCGTACGCGTCACCGGAGGGGAAGCCGCTCTACGTGATCGCCGCGCAAGAAGACTTCTACCACCCCGAAGACCTCCTCACCTTCGTCGCGCCTCTGCTCGTCCCATTCCTCCTCGCCCTCCTCCTTCTCGGCACCTGGGCGTGTGTCCTAGGCGCGTGGTTCGGCGGCGCTCTCGGTGCGTCTCGTTCTTCTCTCTCCTTTGACACCCGACGCTCACAGAACCGCTCTGCGACAGGGTACTGGAGCGTGAGGCCTGGTGAGCGCGGGAAGGACGTGGAGCTGCAGCACATTGGCGAGAACGCACCGCCGCCGGAACAGGAGGAGACCTCGTACGCGGACGTGACGAAGCACGGGCTCGTCAATGGGAAGAAGGGAAGCGACGAGGAGGAGGCGGAGGCGGAGAGCCCGGTCGCGGAGCGCGCGAGCAAGGAGTGGCCTACGCCGGAAGAGGCCCTTGAAGTTCATGAGTGATGCGTGGCGGGTAGGTCCAATACCGTGATGAGGAAGAGGAGCGGAGGGTGGTGCAATATGTATGTGTTCTGATGTGCGCGAGTCGTGCACTGGTAGACTGTAGATCGTGATATATAGCCTCGTCTTTCTTGTAAGTTGGCAGTAGTACATGGACTCGACTCGAGGTGGTGCGCCTCCGCGTACGAACGGACTGTAAGCATCCCTTGCGGCATGCTACACGTCGCCGTCTGTACCTGCGCACTGTGAGCAACACGATATCTGCAGAAGACCAGCATCGATGCGTACAAGGGACTGCTACGACGCGACAGTACGATGGTACACGTCCTGAGCCACCCGTGCGGCCGCATCTCAAAGGCGTCCCGCCAAGTCCTCTACAGCTCCGTCCGTCGCAGGACTTCCGACAGCCCCGAGAACGCAGGTCGGACAGCTGACTCGGAGACTGGGACGTGCTCTGGACATCGGCGAGCCGAACGCGGCCTCGCGCAGGTTGAGGACCGAACGGGAGAGGAGGACGGTCGTCGCGCTGCGGCGGAGTGTAAGCTGTGCTGAAGAGAAGACACAGTGGAAACGACGGTTCGGAGGACGTACATGTCCATGTCTGGGACGCCATGCTCTTGCAACCACGAAGTCCGTCTGCGCGAGTGTCAGTGACCGAGTACTAGGCTAGCCTGCGATATCGGCGAAGACGTACTGGTAGGATGTACACTGTAAGGATGAGGGCGTTGATGAGCAAGAGTACACGTAGACCACACTCCGGGCCCTCAGCGCGGGCGCCGGAGGGCATCTGCGACAGGCCGAGTGAGTTCATCCTTAACAAGCTTGGTACGGATACTCACCGCCTCACATCAAGAGGAACTCTGTGACGCGTTCAGCCTCTTTTTTTTTTTTGGTTGGAGGGCCCGATACCAGGCTACAACGAGGCGACGCTCGTTTCCTCCCGGGGGAAAATGCAATTACGCACGAACTCTCGCGAGAGAGAACAGTGTAGGACTCAAGACCGTCATCGCACCAATGTGTCGTCGTCGAGATGTTGGTGGTGCTCTGGTCCGCTTGCTATACCCACTAAAAACCCCCGGGCCGCCGGACGCTCGAGAGGACCCGGAACCTCCGACGGCGGATCGCTCGCATTGTCGGCGAGCTCGAGTGACAGCGCGTCTGGGGCACGAATGTCGGAGGGGAGTAGCGGTGAGATGTATAAGTTATGATGAACGTATCTACAGCTTGAGGTTTGGCTCGGGTGTTCCTGCGACAACGTCAGAGACACTCTGCGATGATCGTGACGAGCACTTACGTTGCACCCTTGCCAGGGGCGCCGCTCATGTTATTTTTTCTGTCTTTTGCAGCGACGCCCCTCTTCCTGGTACGTTTGTGCGCTAGCACGATGCAGTAGCCCGACGATGCGAGCGTGCACTGACGGCAGGGACGTCCCCGTACCATGATGACGGGCGAGCCCACTGCAGGCAATCTATCTGCCGTGCTGCCATCGGTGCTCTACGTCGGCGGTACGGTGCCTCCGGCAGCCCGCCGCATGGGCAGGCCACCTCGCGCCAGAGGCTGGACCCTTTCGCACACAAACGACGTACCAGGGATGTCTTCCGCCCGATTGGGGCGATCGAGGATTTGGATCCGGAATTCCGGAGTTTTCGCTCGGGCGATCCTGCGAGACCAAAATTAGCAATCGTCTACGACCTCTCCGCGACAAAGACTCACATTGCACCCTCGCCAGGAGCGCCGCTCACCTGATTTGATGAGCGACGCCCCTCCCCAGTATGGTCGTGCGCTAGCCAGCAACGGTAGTCCGACGAAGCGGGCGTGCACCGGCGGCGAAGACGTCCCCGTACATGTTCGACGTAATGACCCGGCATAATCTCGTTGACAGTGAGCGTAACGCCCCGTCTCCGCTGATGCACGGCGTCGTCGGTACGGTGCCTCCGGAAGCCCATGCCAGAGCATGAACCACCTCAAACCGGAGGCTGGACCCGTTCGCGCAAATACGACATACCAGGGGTGGTTTGTGCCCGATAGGCGGTAGAGGATTTGGATGCGCTCGCCGCGGACCAATTGGATCCTCGACGTCGAGACGTGGCCTACAATGACGGTGAGTCGAGCTGGAAGTCAGAGACGACGTTGAGCACTTACGTTAGGCCACGTCGTCCCACCCGCACGCCACAACTGGCTAGCCTCGTGGTCTACCGACGACGCGTCGGGTCTCGGACCAGTCAACGGCGGAACGGTCCCCGTACAGAGTCCGTGCACCGTGTCCCTGCGGAGGCGCGTATTCGCGACACTCCTGACCCTTGGTGCACGTCTGCAGTACAGCTGCTTCCAGCTACCGACGACGCGAGTAGCCGGGCCTACGTCGCCGCTATCGTGCGGACGACGGTAGACTGGACGGTCCCATCACCAATTGTGCAACGTACGGGTGTGCCCTTGCGGGACTTTGGGCCGTCGTCTGGCATAATTCGTTGAACCCGTAAGGGATTTGTTGTTGCATAGGTTGGTCATAAGTCGCATAGTCTTGAGGCACACATATTGATGGAAGTCTTGGCGCACACAGATGCACTCGTCGTCTTGATGGACGCTATCTATCATCGCGGTCAGTCGTGATTGCATGACAAGATTCAACATTGACTTACTTTGTTGTCGACACCTAGGACAGCCACTGGCACGCACCAAGAGACGTGTTCGCTCGTCTGAGAGGCGGTCGCACGGAGATGTGTGGCGTCGCGCAAATGGCAGGTGGGAAAAAGGCAGGAGAGTGCAGAATACGTTAGTAAGTGCTTTGCGCATCGATAAGTAAACGTACCTAGGCTGCCGGTGCTCTGGACCCCGGGCCGGCCCCAAAGCCAGGGTGTGGCGCATCGTAGTCAAGGCCGACTTCCCCCATCCACGGAATGCGACTACGTGCGAAGGCCGAGTGGCGGGTGGTGGAAAACTGGAGGCGCGTCCGACATGGTGGTCGGAGGGCAAGAGGGAATGGGGACGAAGTGGCGTTCACCTCGGGTCCTTATACGCCTCCGTGTGGGTCCATATTTGGTCCTGACAAACAGTCAGCCGCACCTATTGTCCGCCATTTCGGGCTCAGCCCTTGTGATCGATTTGGGTAGCTGTTTGTTCTCGCTGCCTTATCGATAATCAAAGCCCTACTAGAAGCACGGACCACGCTGTGGGCGGTGCCCTCTATCATCATGGGTTCTCCGAGCATCGCGACGGCCTTGTTTTCTGCGACACGGGCCGACAGCGCTGCTTCGTTGGAAGACGATGACAAGGATGGCTGATCTTGGCGTTCTTATCTCTCAGAATCTGCGTGATGACTCTTCACGATCCACTCTGGACTCCCGGCTCTGACTGGGACGCACGTGAGGCCCTTCCAGCCACAATAGTACACTTACGAGCATGGAAAGTTAGTGAATTAGGCCGCAGAATAGAAAGAACAGAGCACTCACCGTCGCTCGAGGCTAGCAGACTGAGGTATCTGCGACGGCCATACGGCTCAGGGGTCAGATCTGGACTAGCTGATGTCGCCGAGCGCACGTCACACGCGCGTCGCGGGCGAAGCTATGTAAAGGCCCGCCGGGCTATCGACTGCTTCTTCCAAGCGGTAAGGGCCAGATATAAGGTGCAACGAGTTACTAGATTCTAGCAGCGTTCGTGGGCAGTTTGTTCGCAAAGTTGTGAGCCGGTGGATCCAAGTAAGTCGGCGTCGTAAATTGAACTTGTGCGCCACATTCGCCACATTCGCCACAAGCGCGTCCGTGACAATCCATCACGGTCATCCCTCGGTGACACCTCACTCATTTGGTAGTCACACACACCGTTCAAGTGAGCCCTCCACCATGATGTTACCTCTCCAATACTTACCGCGACTCAAGTACCGACACTAGGCTCTATTCACCTACATATCATCGCTACAACGCAAGGGTTCCGCGATGCCGGTGCTTATAGGGTAAACCCGTCCAAACCACCATCAGGTCGCTATAGCTAACTCGGAGTCCGGACCCCTTCAAGTCACCTCCACATGCCAGCTGGCGAGCAGCTGAACAGCAACGAGTTACAGTCGTTTGCATAATGGTTGTCGCATGCGCGCGACGAGAAATTTGTTTGGCCTTCTTTGGCTGGCCCCGACACACCACCGGAGCTGGTCAATCCCGTTGTTTGCACAGAGTGTGCGGGGTAGCCAATGATAGTCTCTTCTCAACGCCGGCCACGAAACCCAGGACACCTAGCCTGCATCCTCGCCACAGAATATGGAGGGTATTCAGCAAGATACCAGGTATCCCGAACATTTCGGACGAGGGGCCCAGATGCTGTGGTCGTTCCGCCGATGTGTGCCGTGGGGCGTGGAGCCTCGGCTCCACCTATGCTGGTCAACGCGAAGCGACAACCATTATGCAAACGACTGTATGAAGAAGGGAGCCATCATCGATCATCAACTGCTCCGTTCGCTCGGGTGGCGTCTGTTCGCATATAACCCCACATCGGATGTGCACAAGGTCAGGATACCTCTAATCTGCGGCACTCTCTTGAAATTACGGCGTTGAATCTCACGAGTGCGTTTTTGTGGCGATACTGGTATCTGACAGTTGATAGCACGTTGCGTCGGCGATTTGCTCGCCAATTCAGAGTCAGTGCACTATTTCATAGGCAGGTGTGCAAGCCAATGCTTCTGTGGTTTTGCAGTCCAGCTACGCGTGAGCTGGAGAATGGATTGCATAGCATTTGTGCTCGTCAGAGTCTAGGTGCGCGGCTATGCTGCGTTGACTTACTGTTACGAACAGGCGTGAGCTGGCTCTCACCTTCGTTGAATCCTACGACTGAGCGTCGTGCCGAGGTATGCAGTGTCCCCTGATTCATAGTCTGTTGACCTGTGTCCGGGCAACTCATACGTATTTGCTAGACTGGGAGCATATCTCTCATGTCATTCCATTTGCAACCCAAATCACTTCGGGAGTGCGCGTGGATTGTTCCCGCGACTGAATACATCTCGGTATACATGGTTGCCTCCTCCGTGCGTTAGTTCATCGAACCAGGTCAGTCGCGCTGGCCTTCCGTGAGGCATAAGACATGAGGATGGCTCTGTGACACTGCGTCGTAGCTTTACATCACCCACCGTGAATATGCTAGCGCTCGCGCTCACGGCATTCGCTGGACTGGCCGTCCTCGGTGTGTCTGCAGCGCCACAGGCCCGAGTACGTCCTCGTCCCTCAGATCTCCACGGCGAACTGAGTGCCCCTTGATAGGCTACCTCTGACCCCTCGTGCCCGGTCCTCTACACCCCGACAACCACCGAGACGATCTCGATCATCGCGCCGACCTACACGGGGCCCTACTCGACAGCCACTTTGACCGAGACGTTGTACAGCTTCCCGATCGCCACCTCTACGACATAGTGGGACAACATATATGGAGAGGCATACACTCAGGCGTGGACATACACGGATAGCCGCAACGACCCGCCGTACCCTTCTTCGCTGCTACTGTGCATCTCCCCTTCTTCAAGCTCTCTCGTTCGCTGATGAATGTCTCCATCATAGGGACCTTCTCCTATAATTGTCATGTGGATCGAGATGCATGACCCACTGGCGGTTTGCGACATGTTTAGGGTAGAGCCTCGGAACCAGACTGCCGTTCACACCTACCATTTTGTACAGACCGTGCGGCTCTCATTGGTGTCAATCTCATTGACAGCAACGAGGGCAGTGTATTCAGTGAATAGGACCTGGTCAGCACCTTCAGCCGCACGACGCCAACCGCAACTTACTTCTCATAGTAGTAAAGGCGCAAGTCTGCCAACACATAAATGTGGTTCGCACAGTTTTCCCGACTGTCTTCTTTCAGTAC
Organism: Fomitopsis serialis; assembly: GCF_022376445.1. Taxonomy (NCBI): domain Eukaryota; kingdom Fungi; phylum Basidiomycota; class Agaricomycetes; order Polyporales; family Fomitopsidaceae; genus Fomitopsis; species Fomitopsis serialis. The sequence continues at coordinate 206,163 of NW_025954981.1, read as the reverse complement.
TAATTACTGATATACAGCATTAGTAGGTGTGAGCCAGAATCAATACAGAGTGGAAGACAAGCCAGACTCGTAGGCGAGCGGCCGCTTCACATGCCCGCTAATATAAGTCTCAGTGAGAGTGGCTCCCCTCAATCATTCGCACGTGAACTGACAAACGTCCCGATGCAGCCGGGCTCTTCGCGTAGTCAATAACGGCAACCTGCCTGAGCTGTGCAGATCACTGCAGCGGAAATACCATTATTGTCCGGTGCTTGGGGCCCTTACGCCCCTCCGTACTAGATCAAATTCCCACCCGAAGAGTTGCGGTTGACCGAGATGATTGATCTACAAGCTCGCGCGAACCTTGCGAAACCGCACAGACAGGGCGGTTTCTAGATACAGAGAAGACGTAATCCATGGAGTATTTGGCATGTTCGGCGGCGTCTGGCTACTTATGTAGTGGATTTCCCATGCCTATCAGAGTCTCAGCAAACAGGTCAGATCGACGCCAGATGCCCTAGCTCCCTGTATGACCCTTTCCAACGATCAGGTAGCTACCGGCGGAAGAAACGCTTCGATTGACTAAGGCGATCCGTTCGAGCTGCCAGTGGTGCGCATTCGAAAGCTACCAGCATCTGCCAGTGTTACGTGTCCTCGTACTCCTGGACGGGAGCATGACGAGAGATAACATAGGGAACTTGCTTCTGGTGGGCACGGTGATACTGGAGTGGGGGGGAATGCTTCTGAAGTGGACCATCGAACTTACTTAGGCAGATGACCCACTTATTTGGAGTCGTTATGTGTACTGCGCGGACCGTGGCCACATGGTGCATCTGCAGCAAAGACGAATATGCATGGGCCTACACCCATCGAACGGAAATGAAACTTCCTGAACCTCGTGCGCCGATAGGCTTTGCCTGGCTATCTGTTTCAGTACCAGCTATCTGAACGTTCTAGAATTCATCGGCGTGAGCTCTGGTACACCTATTCAGTCGCTTTGTGTCCGAACTGACCGCTACCATCGTATCAGAGCCTCCGGTAATACGTTGAATGTGAGAGGCGCGGCTTTGATGCGGCGCAGCGACTTTCGGCACTGCCATGACTTCCTTCCGACAACGAGGTTTCAAGACACTGCTGAACCAATATGATTAATCACATATATCAGCAATACTGGGTTCTACGTTTGTGGTTCCTGTAGGCGTACCTTGCCTTCTCCGATACTGGATGTCGTGCCAGTACACTCTGTACAAAAGGGCAAGCCGTGGGTAACTCTATACTGGCAACTGGCAAGCCAAGTCGCCAGGGATGCCACTGCCAAACGTAAGCTACCCTCCATGCAGAGTGTCAACCATTACCGAACGCACTAGCCGCAGGGCCAATCCGCGACTCGGACGTTGATTCTCAACGATCGAGGGGCGCACATCCGAGTCGATCAAACAACCGAGGCATACATACGAGATCTTCTGTCGAATCTCAATCGGCGGGCCCGTGGCGGAGGTGCCTGTGGGTCATGCTACCGCATCAATAACCGTGGTCGCAGCCTCTTAGTAGTACGAGGGCGGACCACGCTTGGGAGCAACGGACTTAGCAACTTTGCAGCGCCGAACGTAGGTCGTCTCCTTCGCATAAGGCTAGGCTACAGCGGTCCCGATCTGTGCCGGCTGAAGCGTTGACGACTCGGTGGAGACCAATATACACGGCGGTCACGGTTGATGAACATGACGGGCGTCCTCTTCAGCGCGTAGTTTCCGGAACACGACTCCGTTGACTGAGTATCTGCAGGCCAAGCTTGAGAGAGGGACGCAAAGTTCGACTGTCTTCATTCAGTACTAGTGATATACAGCTTTACTAGTAGGTGTGAGCCAGAATCAAGTGAGTACTTACTTGCAGATCGGCCAATTCGGCGGCGTGGCAGAACACGTGCACATCCAACTTGAGGAGGAGGAGGAGGGTGGGTCATTAGTCATCGGCCGGGAGCGCGGTAGCGCCCAGCAGCATCTGACGATGACATGAAGTTCCGAGTCAAGTTACATAGCGCGCTCCTCCGATTTGAACAAATTTAAACTGTAATGCCCAATCTGACGGGCCCATTGAATGACGAACCGAGGCCGACTGCATCTAGATCTGTTGACTGTTGTCCCGTTGTCTTGACTGAATCAACTCAAGCTTGTGTAATTCGTTGAAGTGCCAGTACCTGATGGATGCGTATTCACACCTCTGAACGCATCAAAGGCGCTGCAGGACCGACAATTTGGACGGCAATCTTTACCGTGACTACAAGCTTAAGATGCATGGATATGAGTGAGTGATTCGGTCCGTCCCAACCCCCGGATCTCTCGAATCACAATTGGTGAGCGAATTTGTCGACATGTCAACAACGACGCAGAAGCTGATACAGTCCCGAGTCTGCACGAGTCAGCGCCAGGTCTCGGACATACTATCATAGCAAACTATGCATGCAGCGCATAGTAAGTAACTGTCCCCGCTGAAGCGCTGACTCATGAACCGCCCCCTTTGTCAGTTCACGCCGTGGAATGACGTCTACCACTGGCTGCGTGTTCGCCAGATATTCTCCTAGCGCTTTCCGTTCGACCTACTATATTAGTAGCGCCGCGCGCGTTAGTCGCACTATTGTCGCGGGTAGTTCCGTGCTCTTCACATGCGATTGTGTGATGCACACTGGACCACTCTATTATCACGGTGCGCCTATTCCAAAACAGCGTCTGCATTGGCAATTGCCCCGCGTATCTGCTGGGTCTAAGCAGGGCATGACAATGCAATCGGCTCTTTCCAGATGAAATTGTTAAGATGCACGTCAATGCATAGGCGAGTGGCTCCTGGAATTTGACGTCCCTCTGTGAACTGACACGGCGTTTAATTCGCTACGTGGCCCTCCACTCCTTAGCACCACCATCATCGGCGTCAGGGTCATCACCTATACTCGGTAATGTCCGGGCACAAGTGCATCGGAAAGATCCAGCCAGGCTCCCTATCATACACGAATGTCTTGACTCTGAGCTCACCGGTCTCCCCTCGAAGTGTGGCAACAACCGCTCCCCTTGTATCAGTCGTCTGTCAATACATATGCTTCCTAGGCCCGAGCAGGCCTACAAACGAGTTCTCCCGTGTATACGGCGAGTTCTCGGCTCCCACCCGCGCTCGGAGAATATTCATGATTGAAGCCGGCAAGTACCGCCACTAAATGTCTGGCAACGCGCGAGACGATTGCGTCTTCTACTGCCCTTCTTTCCTACAAGCATCATTACCTGAACCGGCCGCTGCCATCCACTGAGCCCGACGGAGATTGCCGCCCACATTACGGACGTGCGGCTACGCGGCGATGGCCACGGCAAAACAGGCTCCTCCGTCGAGACACTCCCCCCTCCCGCTGTGGTTATATATCACGCCGAACGCTGCTATGTGCCACACCCAGCATAGGACCGCCGTGGAAGAGGGCCACAAGACACCCAGAGCAAGATGGACCGTATTCCTACCAACTTCGAGTGTGTACTTTTCTCCAACATCCGCTCGGAGTGGCGCACTCACCATGACTGGACGTAGCATGTTCCGTGAAAATTTATTTGTCGACCTACACGGCGCTACATACTCGTATTATTCCCCTGAGGTTTTACCACCTGCGGGGAATGCTCTGCAGCAGCATCCCAGCATGGCGACTTCGTTGTCCGCCTCCACCTTCCCAATCCTCGACCCTTGCGATCGTCGTCGGGCTCTTGAGCAGTTCACCGACATTGTCTGCTCGTCCACGGCGTTACCACCCCAAGCCGACCGTATTTTGCACGATGTTCACACATTCATGCTCGCACACCCGTCAACATCTCTATTCACGACGGGGGAAAACTCGTTGAGCATGTTTCCAAGTGGAGAAGATAATCTAACTCGCGCTCACGTTGGCCATATTGTACGTCCGAGTCAACTGGCTCAGAGGCCGGAACTCATAATTTGTTCACTTAGAACCCCAACGTCCACGAACAAGAGCTCGCTTGCGACGGCAAAGCATGTCGTTTCGATAGCTGTCGTGAAATCCTTTGGGACACTACGACTGCCGGCATCACCAAACATCTCTTGGACCATCACTTCATGGACGACCGCACGGAATGGGAGAACTCAGACGAAAGGATCCGCTGCCTGTGGAGGGACTGCCGACACCGCGGGACTCTCAAGAAGCGCAGCGTCGCGAAGCACATCGGCACGTCTCACCTCAAGACGACGGAGGTGAGGTGCGACGTGCCGGGCTGCGACACCGTCTTGAGCAGGGGAGACGGCTGGAAGAGACACGTCAAGACCGTGCACGGCATGGCGACTTCGCCCTAGGTGAGTAATCCTTGACATCGAAGCCGTCGACATTGTATCATGACCTTGGTGTACGCACAGTGATCGACGCTAGCGGAGCAGTGCCACTGGCATACGATGGTTGACCGATCCACTTGTACTATAAGTTGGGCCCGCTGTACCATGTGCTTTTCAATGTACCCTCGCATTCGCAGCTCGTGCAATGCAATTATGCTGAGTTCATTGTCATTGTCATTGTGACCGGTGGTCGTCTGCGTAGCCCTTCGCAATCCCACTCCTGCCTTGCTCGAGCGTACTCGGCGCATCCTGGCCGATCCTCGTTTCTAAGCCCTGGAATGTACGGGTTTGCAGGAATTGTCCTGAGATGATTGATCAACAGTTGGCCTTCACACGATACCCACTAGACTAGCGTACCTGCTGCACTGTCTGCGAGGACAGCAATTGAGTTGTCTTTATTTCGGAGAACGACTGCAGAGGAGTCGCCTGAGGGGGTTTCAGCGGGAGCTGAAGCTGTGTCGCAGTCATGACATGAGCGAGCAGACTATTGAACGAGAGTTTCGCTACGTACCACCATAACGTTTTGCGTATCGGTACTTCCCGGTGACGAGTGAGAACACAGGTTCATCGGAATCTTCCTCATCGCGAGTCGACGCGTCTTCTGAGAGGAAGCCTTCGCATCGCGTACGTAGATGGAACAAATCACTCGACTCACCTTCCTCCTCGTGTCCACTGTATTCCGCGAGCACTCTGTCGAAGTCCAAGACGTACCGTCCTGTCCAGCTCTGCTCCGCCCGGAGCGCCACCTCCAGTTCATACGGAGTCACTATCGGGCGCAAGAAGTCCTGTACCATTCTCCGGTGAGCGAACTCTCAGGGAGAGCGGGCGAGTATGGCCGACCTTGGCTTCGATCAAGCTGTTCTCCGGACACGCGACGAGCACGAAACACTCGATCTCCAGGAAGTTCGCGAGTTTCGCAGGATTGAGCTTTCCTACACTGATCGTGTAGCTCTTCTTGTGGGCTTTTGCCAGCATTTTTCGTAGATGAGAGATCAGTGGGAGGTAGGAAGCTGAAGAATCGTAGGTGATGAGTTGATACATTTGGGGGAAAGGCGGTATGTGGGTGTTCACCTACACCGAGCGTTCCTATGAGGATGCCAAAGACGTCCGCATCTCTGGCCTTTTGGACTGTAGCGTATCGACGCATGAGAAGCCTGTTTGTGCGCGCGGATTCTAGACGGGTGGCTGTTGTCTGAGGATCATAGGAGTAGACCTGCGCTGGGTTGAGGCGCCGGATCTTCGTGCGGAACGATGAGATTGAAAGGCTCACCTGGCAAGACGCGTGTGTCATGAGCAGATTGGTGAGACTGAGGCTTTCCCCTCCGACGTAGAGGATGACACAATTCTCGGAGGACGCTTCTTCGAAATCATTTTCCCCAGAGTTTGAATCTTGCTGAGGCGTCTGGTCGAGCTTGTTTGGCTGCTTCGTCGGATAAGTCATACTCGGAATCGGCGACTGGAGGATCTTGGTTGGTGCAGGGAGAGCCGCTCGAAGCTTATTCATAATCGCGTCTGGAGGTTATTCGTGAGTCCGTAGCATATTTTCGGGTACAAGTCTAGTCCACCTGCTCTGTGAGCATATGCAACATCGAGTCGGAGCATACATGCGCCCTTCGTGTGCTCTGAGCTTGAGCTTGCTAACGCTTGCACGAAGCTGTCTATACAATCCGCGGAATCGATCGGCTTCTTCCCGAATACGTAGATGACCGGAAGGCGCGATGTCCTTGTTTAAAGCATCGTTCTTATGTGGGACGACAATTTGGTTGACGAGGTTACTCACTGGCTCATGCATGCATGTCCGTAATGGACCATTGCATCCGCCTCGACGTGCTGAGCGGCAACTTCGTCGACACAACAACTGGGTGAAGGTAAATTCAAAGCCATGAATTGACTGGGACAACAAGCAACATACCTGCCATAAGATGTATCGGCTAGAACATATAGCTCTCGTCCGTCACCGAGCCGAGCCTTCAAGCGTCGAAATATGGGGACGGAGTCACGCAGCAGTTCATCAGGGAACTGGAGTGCTATCTGTATAGCCATGAGCCCCTGGTCAAGCATATCACGGATTTATGTGTAGAGTGTACCCTTTTGTAATCACCTTTGCATATTTGTTCTACTGTGCGGTCGATGTCATAATAATCTTCGAGTTCTTCAGGCGAGAGCTCCTCCAGAACATCGTCGAGGTCAATCGTCCGCGTGATCGCATCCTCGCCGCTTGCGGCAAAGGCGGTGGTAGGCTCCATTGTCGCGCAGAGTCTGAGAATGGGTAATGACAAGTAAGGCAATGGGAGTAGGATGGAAGGAAGATCGGGCAAGATTCGAGGATCGGAGGCCTCGATCTCAGCGATCTCAGCCAGCTCAGACCCTAACCTCTGTCTTCACCCCTTTTGGAAAGTGCATCACATGTGACCGTCACCAGAAAATGGCATTCCCTCACGCGCCCGGCAGCCAGGCCGCCGTCCTTCCGTCATGTCTTCCTCCTCCACGTCCTCGCAGGGCGTCGTCGAGCGCGTCCAGTCTTTCGTCTCCGAGAACAGGCGGGCGGTCCTCATCGGCACTGCCGCCGCGCTCGTCGCCATCGGCGGTGTTGCGTACTATGCTTCCACGTCACGCGGGCCAGGAGCGGATGGGGACTCGGAGAAGGGTGAGCGCAAGAAGGACAAGAAAAAGGGCAAGAAGCGCAAGACGACGAAGGACAAGGACGGGCCCATTCTCGAGGAGCGTGCGCCGAAGGCGGAGGTGTCCGAGGAAGGTGAGCTGGCAGTGCTGTGCCCGAGGTGGGAGGTCATGACGGACGGTGCTCCAGAGGATGTCATACTCTCGGCTGAGGACGTCGCTCGCATGTCCACTGAGGTGCGTCTCTTAGTGTCTGTGGACGTACACATTCATCTTCACACTGCTACAGGAACGGTCAAAAGCAGCAGCCTCTTTGAAGGCGAGGGGCAATGCCGCGTACTCGAGCCGCCAGTTCAGTACCGCCATTGACTTGTACACGCGAGCGATTGTCGTCACCCCCAAGCCCGAGCCTGTGTTCTACAGCAACCGCGCGGCATGTTACATCAACATGAGCCCTCCAGAATACGAAAAGGTCGTTGCGGACTGTGACGAGGCGCTCAAGCTCGACGCTAGCTACGTCAAGGCCCTGAACCGTCGAGCAACTGCTCTGGAGGCGCTGGACAAGAGTGAGGAGGCATTGCGGGGTATGTTCGGATGACCATGGCGCGTGAGGGGAGCTAGACTTATCGCTGGCAGACTACACCGCGGCGACTATCCTAAACAAGTTCCAAAATGAGGCGGCAGCACAGTCTGTCGAACGGGTGCTGAAGAAGCTGTCGGGTAAGAAAGCCTCAGAGATCATTGCGGTACGTCTATCTCTGGACCTCTTGAAGACTCGCTGAGCGATGCCGCAGGGTCGTGAACGGCGCCTTCCCTCACATACATTCGTATCTGCGTACTTTGGAGCCTTCCGTACTCGTGAGTTCAAGTTCGTGACCTATCTTAGGCTCACGCGCTGATCTTTCTCAAAGGTCAACTGCCCACCCTCCCCGAGACCCCTTCGCAAGGCGACCAAACTCTCCTTTTGTCCCTCCAGGCGCTCGCCGCTGGTGACTACACGCACTCGCTCAGCCTCGTCAACGAGGCGATCGAGCAGAGCATCTCGTTCGACGAGGGCAAGGCCGAGGCGCTCAACCTGCGCGGCACGTTCAAGTGCGTCCGTCGGCATGCACACTCCCATTTCGGGCTGACGTTCTCCCGCTGCTTGCCTTGTGGGTGCCAGGTTCCTGATGACGGACGTGACTGGCGCGAAGGAGGACTTCCTCGCATCGATCGACCTCCAGCCGTCCCTGACGCAAACATGGGTCAAGATCGCCAGCGTCTATATGGAGCAGGGCGATCCCAAGAAGGCATTCGATTGCTTCGAGGAGGCGATTAAGCACAACTTCGGACGATCCGGACATATATTACCACCGTGGGCAAGGTAAGTTGCCCATTCGTCTGAGGCGGCTGCGGTTTGACGGAGACGCGTGGTTGCTGCTAGTTCTGTTCATTATGAACGAGTTCGAGGAGGCGGCGCAGAACTACACGAAGTCGACGCAGCTGGACGACCAGTTTGTGTTCAGTCACATACAGCTCGCGGTGGCGCAGTACAAGGCGAACAACCTCGCGAACAGCATGGCGACCTTCCGGCGGACGCTCAAGGCGTTCCCACATCGCAGCGAGCCGCACAACTACTAGTCAGTCCGCATTGATACTCCCGGTTAGTGATGACTACTGATAGCTTTTGTAGCGGAGAGTTGCTGCTCGACCAGCAGCGGTTCTCGGAAGCAGTTGACAAGTTCGACCGTGCGATTGAGATTGAGACCGAACGCTCGAAGTAAGTTGGAGAATACGGTTCACTTGTTTCGCACTCAGAGAGCCTCGCAGACCGCCGCCTGTCAACGTTCTGCCCCAAGTGAACAAGGGTCTTGCATTGTACCAGTGGAAGCAGGACGTCGGAGCGGCAGAGCGGTGCTGCCAAGAAGCGCTGCGAGTCGACCCGGAGTGCGAGGCTGCTGTTGCGACTCTGGCGCAGCTCAGCTTGCAGCAGGGCAAGATCGATGTCGCGATGGAGATGTTCGAACGCCAAGCTGACCTTGCGCGGAGCGAGCCGGAGCTCATGAACGCGCTGACGTACCAGTTTGTGAGTCAAGTTTCTACGCGGGTAGTGTGGCGATTCTGATGGTAGTTTACAGGCGACGAGGGCACAGGTCGAGTTCATGAAGAACTACCCGGAGATGGCTGGGCAGCTGAACTCGATTGCGCGGAGCATGATGTGAGGGTAGTAGTTACGTTTACGATGTCTCGAGGCGAGGTGCTGCCCGGGGACGAGCAAAACTGCACGGACTGTGTCGCGTGCTATGCGATTTCCTGTTTACATCTACATAGTCTTATAATGATATCACCATCGCTCACAGTGCATCGAGGGTGCAGGATCGCTTAGGTTGGCGACTAGCAGAGGAAAGATGACCCGAGCGGTCGGGGTGGGAGTTGTGATGGCACGCGAAATCGGACGAGGATGGTTCGATCACCTCCGCACTCGTCTACCGCGATGCGTCCTGCTCTCCTTTGCTGATGGCCTACGATCGCTCCTGCTCTGCACTAATCACATACCCGACCGGATACCACACGCCATGAATACCGCGCCCACCTTCAAATTCCCGGCCGACGCGCCACCGCCCGAGTCGGAAGGCTCCGCCGGCGAGGAGGAGTCGCGCACCCCCTCGCGGCGGCAGGTCGCCTTCTACCCACACATGAAGTCCGCGAACAAGCCCCAGAAGCCGTTCAGCCGCAGCGCAGCGAAGCGGGAGAGCGTGATGGCGCTGGGGAGCATCGAGCACCTGCAGCACTACTTCACAAAGTCGGGCATCGCGGCGGAAAGCAAGTGAGTGCTGCGTTCCCGGGCGAGGCGAGCGTGCGCTGATGCGGCCTGCGGCCGTTTCGAGTCCTCTCAACAAGCCGCACAGCGGCATGGTCCCCGCCATCGGCGGCCCGTCCGCCCTCCACATCCGCCCCTTCTCCCAGCAGGTGCGCGACTTCGAGCTCCCGCCGTCCCCAGCCGTCCCGCAGATCATCCAGCCATCCTTCCCGCCGTACGTGAAGACGTTCGAAACAGACTCGGAGAGCCTCCGGCCAGGAGTCATCGAAGACCTGAGTGCGGTCGCGGCGGGGTGGCAGCTGGACGGAGGCATACACATAGACCAAGATCCCAATCTCCTGGGAGCAGGCGGAAAGTCCGGAGAACACCTCGACGTGCTTGATCTCCTCAAGACAACTACGCGTGCAGTACGGTCCGTGCGCAACTACCTCGTATCGCTACCAGACGACTCCCCCACGCCGATGCTCCAGACGTACTTCCGCCCACAGAGCCTGCCGAGCGCGCCCCTACCACGGAGGCGCGTCTCACAGCCCGACGCAGCCTCAGACCAGTTGACGCGCATCCGACGCGGCGCGCTCGAGGTGCTCACGGCGCTGCGGGACCTCGAGGAGTCCGCGCGCCTCCCGCTCGAGCACGACGCGTATGACGCGCAGAGCGACCATGGATCGACCTCATCGCCCGAGCAGAGCGACCTCAGCACCCGCGCGACGTCCCCAGACTTCTTCGACAACGACGGCGACACGTCCGTCTCCATCTCCTTCATCGAGGTCGGCGGGAGCAGGAAGCCGGTGCCGGTGTGGGAGGACGAAGAGTCGACGCGCGACTTGAGCGACGAGGAGCTCGGGAAGCGCGATCGGTGGGACGAGCGGCTCGTCCTCGGGGGCGGCTGGCTCTACCGGCAGGACATGCGCCTCGCTGATATGGCCCGCGAGCGCGCGGTCGTAGGGCGGTACCTCGACGCCGTGGATGAGGTGCTCTTCGGTGGCGTGCAGGGCGGGAAGCGCGGGTGGACGCGAGAGCGGGAGCGTGCGGAGCGCAGGCAGAGGGAAGGTCGCAGGGCGAGCTCCGTGGAAGGTCTCATGAACAGCAGCGCGGCGTCGAAGCGGGCGTCACGCAGAGTCGTTTCTACGGGGATGCTCGACGCGATGCGGGACATGGTTGTCACGGAAGAGCCAGAAGAGATGGAGACATTGACGGAGGAGGACGCAGTGGAGGACGACGATCTGCCGGAGTGGGCGAAACGGTCAACATTCGCTGACAACCCTCTGGGTGAGTTTATTGCTGCCTCTTCGTAGCCTGTGCTCAGATTTCCCGCGTCAGGCCGTCTGCACGCTCTCTTGGTAGCTTTCCTTCCCGTGAATCTCCTGCCTCAGCTCCCCCACGCACCGCCAAACCGCTCCACACTACTAGAATCGCTCTCGTCTGGCCAGTTGCTTTGCGTCGCGTACAACGTAGGCGTGCGCAAGTCGCGGAAACCCTGGGGCTTCGTCAGCAAGGACGCCATCCACGACATCGTCATGCTCGAGGCACAGTCTCCTGGCGCCGGCCAGGAGGGAGAGGCGGGCAAGCGGGGGTGGACGTTCAGACGCACGGACAACCTCCGCCTGTGGGCAGCGTAAGCGCCTCCACGTCCTCAGATCACCACGTTCCGCATACTGACATGCCGTCTGCAGTGCCCTGAAGCTTCGCTATCTTCTTCCGATCACGTCGCCCGCGAGGCCCAACGCCGCCAGGACGCCGGGGTCGGTGACGCCCTCTTATTCTGGGACGCCGGTTCCCTCTCCGTCCGCGTCGCAGGTGAGGTTCCCGAGCAACACGAATGAGGAGCCGATTTTGTTTGACGCCCCGATGGTCGCGCGGCTGGAGGGCGCGTGGGAGGACATGCTGGAGGCGGTGGTGCTCAGGTGGATGGACGCGGTGGTGGAGGAGCGGAGGGGCGAGCGGTGACGTGACGATATGAATGTACGAGCCCCGTTCTTGTTTGTGCATCGATCTTAAGTTTTGCGTTGTGACCCTTTCTATGCCATCAGTCTTCGCGAGGAAGCGGCAGATCGGACTGTCGACCGGAGCGTAAGTATACCGGGGATGCTTGTTGTTCGTGAATAGGCTGCAACGTGTGGGGAATGGGCGGGTGATGATAACGGGAAGGCTACATTATGAGTTGCTACATTACTACCGAGTCTCGTATACTGTACCGAATGCTACAATAACTGGATACGCAAAGTGTGAATTGTGAAGATCCCGGGGATTCGAACTGGAGGGAACGGCGGGAAAATCCTGTACTATATTAGTCGTGGATGCGGGGTATGCTTTGTATTGTGCGCCAAACCTCATATCACCGAGATACGAGGAACGCTCTTGGGGCGTCTGCCCTCCCACAAATAAACACAGCTTCCGACGATAGTAAATGCCAGACTCACCAATATCAATATATTAACCCTGTGCTTCATCTCCACATGCCTCTTCAAGCATCGCCTCTTGACAGCCTCTCGTTGCACCCATCAACGCTGCAAATCACGGTCGTCGACTTGAGGTGCGTGCCTGAGATATGCTTCGATAGGCTGCGGTGCAGCAGGTCGGTGTCGCAGTCGCGCCAGCGGCATGCTACCTTCAGTCGGACGTCTTCCAGGCGTCGAGCGGCTCCGGGATGTCTTGGAGATGGTGTTCTACGAGGTGCTTCTTGACTTCGCCACAGTCGTCCCGATGGACCGGCCGCAGCTGCGCCATTTGCACAGCGGCCCATCGTCCTCAGGCTGGGATGACCCCACAGAGCCTGGGGCCGAGGAGTGGCTGTCGTCCTATGGACCAGGTGTTTTATCAGCACGGATTCAGAGAGGACGCGATATAAAGACGCACGATGCTTCCCTCGGTGGACATGTATGGAAGTAGAAAGCCTGCCTGGGGCGCGGCCATTCCCAGCCGCCCCTCCGTATCCAAACGGTCATACATGACCACCATGTCGAGGATTTGCCGCGCCAATGGACTCCGCTCATGCTCGGCAACGATACGCATGGCTGCGAGGAACCTCTCGAGGCAGTAGATTTCATGGCTATGCGCAGCCGATTCCAGGTAGAACCCTGTAGCGAGAGTCGATGGACCAGCCGTTGACGGGCCAGCCTGAGGCTGAGAGTAGAGGTCGGGACACGGATAGCCGGCAGGGTCGGGGGAATGGTGGCCTCCATGGGGTAGGAAGGGGACAAATTGCGGCCCTCCCCAGAGAGGGTGCAACTCATCGCTGACAGGTTGTGCCCTCGTGGTGAGTGGAAAGGTACCACGAGTCGTAGGAGTACGTACCCATGCATATGCGGGGCGCCGCTTGGGTCCATTGTGGATGAAGCCTACCGAGGAGTCGGAGTCGAAGCAATGGGGGCGAGAGAACGCAGCACGCCTGTCAGCAGCACCACGAACGCTGATAGGAGGTGAATCGAGGAGGCACCTGGAAAAGATCATCGCTGAGGGGGGATTTATATTTCGAGAGAATGACCTTCGACTTTGCGCGCCGAACATCGGTGCGGGCGCGATACAGGGACATGGAAAATCTAGATCCTCAGATTTGGTGCCGTTATGCCCACTCTGTGCACTTTGATCCGGAAATTTCAATTGTCGGCAATGGGTAGTGGGTTACTCAGAGTGAGATTCCGCGAAGGTCGAACTGCTTGATTACGTCAAACGCATTTGGTCGTGCAGCTGCCTGCATAGACGCGTCCTACGAAGCACAGACAAGGCCTACGAAGCACTTCTTCGGGCCATCGACGGCGGTTGGTCCGATTGGTCGTGAGTGGGCTCAGACGCATTCAATTGCCACGACCCCAAGGACATTTGTACAACCACGCACTAGACAGACTTTCGTCAAACGTGCTTCTAGCCTCTTCGTGTGGGGCGTCACACGTACTTCAATACTAAGACCGATGTTTCCGTACTTCATTGAACCCTACAGCTTGCCGTGCATGCGTGTCGCGGAATGGTGGAGATGAGGGAGATATTTGCCCGTGAGATCCGCTGTGAGATAGGGTTTATGTCCTTCTCTCGCGTCGTCCATTATCGTTTATGGCAGTGCGGTTCGCGGCCTCGTGTACGAAGGGCGCCGGGCACCGGAATATCCCTCCGATGTTATGTACCTATTACTATCACGGTCAGTGAGAATAATGAATGCCGGCCGTGGTGCCATCTCGGGCGGAGTAACAACCGACAAGACGAACGTTTGTCGATCCACTGTGAACATTGGAATCATTATTCGCCGGACCGGGCGCAAGGGCGGGATCCCTTTCGGCTTGCCGTTGATTGCGGACACCGACCACCAAGTCTTCTCTTCGGGTCTCCAGTTCCACTGCCACTTCAGGGAACGGAGCTCTTGCGCGGACGCAGCGTAGCAACTACCTACGCCATGTCAGGTATTCCCAGGAGAGGCTGATGTATCAGGATTGCCTATATGATAGCTCACCTGTGTAAGCGTCTGGAACTACCATATCTGCGAGCAGAAACTCCCTCCATTATATTGCCGTCGGGAGTGCAAGCAAGACCCAGAAACGAGGATCGAGTGTTTAAGGGGACCGAGGCTCGATGTTCATCGAAAGACGTGAATGTGAAACGATGAAGCGCTGGGCCCGGACCCTTCTTCACTGGTAGTGTGCCCTCCGAGTTGTTAGTCCCACCATCACGCAATGAGGACATTATTCGTTGCATCTTGACGCACATCATTGATGGTTGAAGTACACAGGCTCCGCTAAGACCGAAGACGAGGGGAACTTTGGGTGTGTTCGTGACCGTGGCAGCGATTGCATGGCATCAAAGGCTTCGCGAGCACACGCCGACCTCCCGGATATGCTATCGCTGTGGCAGGCAGCGATTTTAGGTAGGATGTAGGTCTCGGACAGTTTCTGGAAGGATCACTGGATCTCTGTGTAGCATGTCTGTCGTCAGAGTCCAGCTCATGAGTCTGAACTCGAATGACCTACTCAATCTGGAACCAGCCTGAGGCCTGGTCGGTGCGCTCACCTTCTGAGTGCACGTTACATCTCGATGTGCGCATCAAGCCACTGCTCTCCTTGTGTATAGATGACATGCCGTCGGAGTATCGATATACTAGTCGCTGTTTGATTCTTGATTCGTCGCGCGACCGTACGAGTGACAGTGAGTGCCATTGAACACATCAGATTGTTCGGGACAGAGCGCTCAGATGGGCAGAAACTATAGCAGCCATAGTATGACACTAGCGAATAGATTGGAGCACAACCGTCCGGTGAGTCTGAGCCAAGAACACTAATACCGCTGAGCTCGCGCTGAGCGTCGCCTATTCTAAGCGCTCACTGCACGCCACCCACTGAATGTGGTTGTGTATAATTTCCATAAATGGATATGTACACGCCCATTTGTGGGAGAGGCCTCGGTCGCCTGAGAGTCTGAGACCGGGCATGCTACGCGGCCAGCGTGGCGCCCACAAGTCCTGAGGCCTGAGGAGGCGCAGAATACGCCTATCCCGGGAGAGGCCCCTCAGTCACCTCTGAGGCAGACCTGAACTGTTCAGGTCACCGGCCTGAGGGTCAGACTCGGACAGGACATCTTAGCCACCTCTGTCTTCGGGTCATGGCGATGTCTGATTCAGGTAGTCAGCACATCTGTATGGCCCTTAACCAACACCTCGTTAGAACGAATCGCGAGCTCGTGGTTGGTTCAAGTTGGGTTACGTAGAAAATCATGATAATTATCATGATTGTATTGATACATCACTGCCAGTAGTGACTACGATGTACTGGTCTACCTATTATGGTCTCTAAGGCGAGCGGCGAGTAAGCGGTCAGCGCGTCGGTGACGACCGACAGTGGTGCAGGTGATGGTCAAAGAGAAAACCGAGTCCGGCAGCAATGCGAAAGAGCAATTGCCGTTCGCCTAGCTTGACACTCGTTTCGGCCTAGCTTGCGGAGCCGAAACGGACAATACGTTGTGCTCGGGCGCTGACTGCTGAAGAGGCGGCAGGGTGTCGATTGGTAGAGGCTGGTGCAATAACTCATGACCGGGAGCACTTTGGATTAATAACGTGGGGAGTAAGACTGCAACGTCGTTACTGCTGTGGTCGGTGGGTCTGTGGCTATCACCGTGCAGTCAGTTGGCTCAGATTTGCGCACGAGAGATCTCAGTCACTTATTGTCCTGTGACTTGACATTGCTCGTTCTTGTCTTCGTGTCAATCTGTGAGGACTGTTCTACACAGGATGTTGGTGAGGCCTTAGCTTGTCACCTCTCAGATCGTAGTCAGGTCAGAGCGCAAACCCGACTACAGTATATGGCGCCGTCCGGCGATTCAGGTCCGTATGACCCGCCCCGGTAAGGTATTTTCACGTCACACCAATTGGGCGTGTAGTAGCTGCTTCGCCAGCGTGACTGAGCGCAGGGCGCACTTACTTAAGGGTCTACTGCACTAGCGGCGCGACTTTTCGCCTTGCTGGCAGTTCGCGACCGCAGTTCCAACGACAGTTCGGGCACCCTGACCCGACGCCGAAGCCTCCTCCGACACGTTCATTGGCTGCGCACGCCGGTCCCAGCGCCCGTAACAAATGAAATCAACTGGCAGCTTCAAGTTGCATATGCACCGAAACACCACACTATGGACACCCCGGCCAAGATTCCCGTCATTTGTCGCTCAGCAACCAACACTTTGTGTTCGCGATGTCCTGATTCAGATTGACCGCCGACCAACTTTCACCGAGACTCAGAGCCTGAGGGCCCTTAATATTCCGGTGGAATCATCAAACTGTCTGAAGTTACACTTGAGAGACGTACAGAGAATCCCTGTGCCAGCGTGCGTCAGATCAATACATTGGATCAATACATATAACGACCACTCGGGAGCCCATATGCAGCGCGTCGTGGCAGCTTTGGACACCCGGAGCGTTGACCGCAATTTGCAATTTGCAGCTTACCCCACTCCGCATTCTATCCTCTGCGCCTCTGTTTCAAGTTCTCTGGCTACGTTCTCAGCCTCGCACGAGCTTGCCTAGGGTTATCTGATGTACCAAATCCTATTGTCAAGCTTGAGGGCCTGAACAAGTAGCGGGATTCCATGTAGAGTCAAGGTTTGGACCTGCATTTTTCGCACGAGGCAGTTCTTGTCCACCTCAGTGTTTGGCGCCATGAATCACGAGTCTATTGCGATCTGGGACTCGGAGCGACTTCTGTAATCAAGGCGTCGTCGGACCGCTTGACGCCACGACGATATCACAGTTTGGGATCAGTCCTTACCTGAGGTGCCGACTCGAAGGTGACCGGAATGCCGCTGACGGCAGCCTGAGGCCATCTCCGGATCGTTGCTCGCCGTCAGATTGCATTTCGTCCAGAGGCACGCCTAGGCACCCGTCAATTCAGCCACGATGCCCACGGTGGAAAGATCCAATTTCTCGCTTGCGTAAAGATTAGCACCCCGAGATGATTTCCCGTTAGAGGCTGAAGCGCTGACAGTTCAACGTTCAACTTGAATCAGGCCTCAATGTCTGAATACTTATCTTCGATCCGCGTCCTGCGGAACGCCGTGACCCCGGCCAGCACACCTTCTCCAGCGTTACAGAGACGCAATCTAAGACCGATGGTGAGAGCAACAGCAAGGCCGCGAGTCCGAATTTCCTCCGAACTCGAAGGCATGGCGACCCACCGTCGGAACTCGGTGGCGGGCGCCTATTAGTGTGGCCACAGATCGGACTCCGAATTGGTCGAGCGGCAAACGCTGGAGATCAAATGCCATACCTTGCCATCCGCCCGCACAGATCTGTCGTGCAACAGAAAGAAAGACCTGAGGGATTGGCACTGCGATAATGCTCTTGCGCGCAGTTCGTGCATTGCAAGTTGTGAACTTACCACAGTTACTGAGGCGGTCGCGTGACCCATTGGCAGATCTTTTTCGCCAGCGACGGCCAATTGAAGATTGGACGGACGATCCCGTGTACCACGGTTGTTTGATCGATGTGCGCCCCGAGTCGATCGTCCTGAATCACCGTCGTGGATGCTGATTTGGTCTCGTGCTTGTTCGTTGACCTCCTGCAGTTGCGGGAAGTTGCCAATGTTGCGCGCCGTCTCTGACGATCTCCGCTTACCAGCAGACCCATCTACAGCCAAGGGGTCTCACGTACGTCCACAGGGGGGCAATACTAGTCTATTCACGGAGGCACGACAACCGCACTGGCAGGTGAGGCCGCACTGGCATGTCATGCATCACACCAGATGCACGCACCAATTCTCCCTCGTATGTAAGTGTCTGAACTCATCCGTCCGTTGATTGTTGTGTCACGGATTTATCAAGCGAAGTCGGCTTTTAGGAGCCATAAAGGCAGAACCAAGTGATACTGATACATGGGTATAGAACCTATTCAAAACCTCAGCGTCTCACGGCCTCGTGGACGATAACAGCGCTGCAGTGCGGAACTCACAATGTTATGTCGTCGCTCCTCTCGCGCGACATGAACATCCTTGAAGTTCATGCGTTTCAGATCCGACGTATCACCGGAAGTCCCGGTGAACGTAGTGATCGATTGGGAGATGCAAACGCAACTGTATAGGTGGCTAACAGCTCACGTTGATAGATTGCAGAGCGACCAATCGCTTAGCTCATCCCGGAGCAGATAGCAAGCTAAAGGCTATCGCACGAGGGCGAGGAAGGTTTTCATTTCCGCTTGGCAGGAGCCGTGTATGTGATCCCGGATGTAGGCTCACGCGGAGTCGTCTGTGTGCGCAGCAGCACATGTGCCCATGGTCCACGCTACTAACATAACGTCTTCGAGCAGGTGGTCGTCTGCTACAATAAAGTTCAAAGGCGCAATTCGGAAGCATCCTTCACTCACTTCACTGCGTCCGCCGCCAGAAGCACGTCCGAACCTGCACCATCCTTGGCACTGGCACGCTCCCATTTATCAATAGATTCATTACGGCGACGCTATCTCTGGCTCGCACCTTCAGCCTCGAGAGATCAAAACAGATCTAGGAAGCACGAGGACGAGGACACGTACAGGATGCTGCGAATCCTAGACCACGCCTCACTGGCAACTCCCCTAGGTCGCCCTGACCGCCGCAGCGGCTTATCTCCTGTTCGCTCCACATGCCTGACCCTTCAAGCGGTGATATGGGAGTTTGGTGATCTGGCGTTGACCGGCCGTGCTTTACGACGTTTCGCTAGATGCAAAACTCACCGACTTGGCACCGCCGACCGTGCTGCGCGCGCCGTGCATCATATCTTCCGGACTTCTCAGCTCTCTTGAGCAGTTCCCTGTATGGCCACTTGTCCACCTCAGCGGGAGACTATCATGATGGACAGGAGCGGGTGGTGACAACAGCACAGGCCTCGGACTCTATGCATCGTCGCGGCGATTCGGTTCGATTGTTTCGCTTCTTGGACGACGTCTAGTTCCCTGGCCCCATACTAGGCAAGGTGATTCCCCGGAAAGCGGTTCGCTCGCAGTCGCCCGCAACTCTTCGAGTGGAAAAGACTACGCTGACGGGCCTAAGGTACCTCGCTCCCGGCCAGTGGTATATGCTTGTATTACCACGGGATTGGTGGATTGAATGGCAAAGTGTAACTTGGGATAGTGGACCGTCGGTCCCGGGACAATGAATCTGATTCCGCGCAAAGCCAAGATATGAGGGGGTCTTAGGGCGTCGAGGAGAGAAAGCCTCCGTGGCCGCGTGTGGTACATGCCCACCGGCATGCCAGTGGCACCTGACCTTATCGTTCGCCAACATAGGCTGGCGCTGGTAGTCTGACCTGCCCACGGCCGTCACAGTCTGTGTATTATTTCCGTCAAAATCTACACTCGCTACACCGGCAGATGGCAACTGATTCGTCGCTACGTTCCCTTTTCCCGAGGACCAACATGGTGCGCGATGTTGAGAAGAGCGAACCGTCCTTGCCGCGACAGCGCGGAGACCCTTGACTTCCTTTTATGAGCTTTTCCCATCGCAAAGGGACGATCCCCCACACACAAATAATTATTAGGAGATGACTTGGCCGTTGGCATGCTCTATCGTCAACGGAAGCCTGCGGGGATGCGTTGAGGATGTGCAAGACTGACATCCCACTGGTATCGCCGATAGTATTTTGACTCGGAGCTTCAAGTTCGGGACGCTCGTGAGCACAACAAAGCCTACGCGTCGCTCAATCATGTCACCACGACGCTCTGGCAATGGCACTGTGCATTTCGACTGGTCTATTCTCGTGTACGACGTGGTCGGGTACTACGGACTTTTGTTGCAAGAACTGCCACGGCTGCACGACATCCTCAAAGTCGGCCAGCGGGAGGGTAGATGTGCGAAGGCAGAAAGGCCCGGGAGCTATGGCGGATAGCTACTAGTAAGCAAAACCAGATCGCCACGTAAAACAGAGACGACGTACTGCACTCAGGCATGTTCGTGCGAAGGGCTTTGCGGGCACTTTTTGGCGTGGCGCACCATAGCGTCACGACGAGAGAACGAGTCTGTGCATCCTGGGTGAATACATACGATCCTATTCTCCCGGAGATGCACGTCCTTGAGGTGCTTCGCAAGCGTGCGCCTCAACAGCGGTCTGTCCTGGTTGCAGTGAGGCCACTGGCACACCACGCGCGTGTCGTCGTCGGCTCCTTTCCAAGCATCTCTGGAGCATCCGTCGAAATGACACTGGCGTAGGTGAGACGCTATATCCGAAAGACTCAAAGACGCGAAATGACCGCGACACCCATCGTACTGACACCTAACCGCGGGTTCCGGAGTCGTTGGCACGGAGGAGTCGATTGTTGTGGAATGAGGAGGTGGGGAGACCTGTACATCGGAAGTCTATGCGTGAGTCAACTGTCCGGACGCGTTTTTTGTGACTCACGGAGGATCCAATGGCCTCCTGCCCAGCTTCATCATGATGATGCGCATTGCTGTACGCCGAACCCTCCAAGCCACCATCCAGCTGCTGCATACGGGCTTGTATGAGGGAAATGATATGCAAATCGACCTGCGTGAGTGCCAGGCGAGGCGACGGTGATGTGATAGCACCACAGTAATCCATGATAAGGGCCCTGACATGATGAGGAAAGAACGACGGGAGTCTCTCCGAATCGAGGAGGCGTCCATCGTGGACAGAAGACAGAGAGAAGTGCTGTGAGAGATTGTCAGGCTGTGGGGTCGGCGACTGCGAGTATGGTGCGGGTTCTTCTGCGTTCATTGCCGCCACATCTTCAGAAAGCAAGCGACTGAGACGGTTGACTTTACGTACCTGATGTAAGATACCGTTGAGCCAGTCTGAATAACTCATCGTATGTCGCGTCGGACCTGGCACTCCTCGCGTCAAAGATCGTAGTCCAGGATGTGCGCGGAGACTTACTCATCGGTCTCGAGGTAGGGGTCTGCGAATACGCCATTGCTCGCCTGAGGTGGCTGCGGGACGTCAAGAGGGATGATTATCGTCTAACCCGCTCCAACGACCCGGGCAAATGTACTCCTCGCACAATATCTGCAATTGCATAACGAAGGCAGCCATGAGTCCTCCGCTCCGGCGCCGCTTCTCACTGGAACCACACACTTACCTACCCGATAGTTCGATGAGGTCCTCCGCCGCCCGTTTCCCCGACGGCAGAATTCTAGAATTCCATGACAACGGGATCTGTGCGCAGTCGCATCTTTCGCCTCGCGTTCGATTGAAGTGTTCCAGGTACACGGGTTCTCAGGGCTCCTTCTAGCACCTCTGCGTCTCCCTCGAGCACACCAATTTTGCTTCCTTCCCGGCGGATGCATGTGTACGACGCCAAGCATCCGCAATGTGCCTGTCAAGACTTGCATTGTGCGCTGATGCGCTCGAACACGCGGCCTCTTGCTGGCGGACGTAATGCGAAACAACGTGGTGAGATCGTGATCACCCGCCAGACTTACCCCAAAAGTAGAAAGACAGGTCAGTCCACACGAATGGCAAGATGCTTCGTGTAAACTGAAAGACACGCGATGTTACGGCGGCGACCGCTTGCTCACGGCATGCTCTGACTTCCGCGCAGTCTGGACGTCCGAGTCAATGCGCCACGAGATTAACGACGTTCGGAGGAATAGATCCAAATCTGAGAACGTCCAGCCGAGGCACATCTAAACCCTGCCTCGGGACCAACCACTTGAGGAAGGCAGATGGACCGAAACGCGGCGCCTGGCGCCACATCAGTCACAGAGTGGGATGATGTTCTACGCAGTGCGCACAGAACAGCGAAATGCTCTCAGCGGTCCAAGATCTACGACCAATCCAAGTGGTTAGCACCAGGCTAACAAATCTGACCACTAATTACTTGCCTGAGACTGGAAGGTTGAGCTCGAGACTCGGCCACGCACCCGGCCAAGAGAATACTAATATGGTCATCCTTCATCTGTCTTTGGGGTGTTACCAGGGTCCAGGATAACGATCACGTTCCACATATACGACCTCAGTCACCTGGGCCGCCGAAGAAGGGTCAGTGGGCCATCAACAGTTTAAGCCAGGTCTGAAGGTCTCAGCGGCGAAAGATACGTGGAACGCAGCTCGCAGACAGGATCATCACGTACCAGGAGCGTGGTGACCGTGGTGGTATCCTATTTTTGGCAACTACGCGCTGGAGAGGATGCCCGTCAGGCTTCAGACCTTCGGGGCGCTCGCTTGCCACGCAGGTAGTAGGCTGCGCTGGCGCCAGTGAGGCGGCGGGGCAGCAGAAGGTAGCCACTAGCACGTAGGCCGTTGCGCCACGAGACGATTTCGGAACTCAGACAGCCACCTACCGACCTGTATCGCGAGTTAATTTCATCGGTTAACTGGGTTACTATATCGGGCTAATAGGATCTGCGCCGAGTTAGGTTACTAATCACACAGTAAGTACATGTGAAGGTGGCTCAAGACTATAGATATCTAGTAGGTACTTCTTCTGCAGGAATCCCCAGAGGGAGTAGAGCAATACTAACGGTGGGGCCGAGTAGGTAGGGTGGCTGAGATCCTGACCCGATATAGTAACCTTTAACTCGAACCATCGTTACATGTGCGTTTTCGACTGATACATAACTAACTCACTTCACTACGGGCCGAACACAACGCTGTCATGGACATCGGAGACTGGTTATAGTCTGGGAATAACGTAACCCGCACACAAGATGCGAAGGTCCGCCGCCGGAGATGATTGCGAGTTGGCCAGCGTGGTCACGGTGATCCAACTTGACCTCCGAGGTCATCGTGTCGTATATGTTCACTGAACCCTGTCAACTTTGCAGTTCTGGAAAGAAGCAGCCCTGGCCGCCGACGACCACTCGGCCCCTCGGAGTGAGTGCAATTCAAAGATACTTGGCTCCGTGTTCACTAGGCGCCGTTGGAAGACGGTGCGCAACGGTGCGTCTTCTTACTAGTGTAGGCCGCATGGCTAACTCGGACACGCCATCTTCCTCCGGCACAGTCTGCTTCTTGCCGCGTATACTTGGCGTAAGCTCAGGAACTCTAGTTTGGTGGCGTTGATGCACTCAGTACGAAAACAGGGAATATATCGTCCAAGAGTAAACTAGCTGTGATATTCCCGGTTCCTGTCTGGCAGCAGCTCTCCGCCGAACCACTCGTGCCAGTCGGCGGACATAAGCCTGCAGGCTGGGGCAGAGTTGCGAGCAGAACTGGGTCTGCCGCTTCTCCGTCCTCCGTTTCAGCCTGGTCGCTGTGGCAATATGCCAGACAAGCTCACCCGTCGCTCGAGCGCTCAATATTCAGACCATTGGAGTACAAGGGGCCACCATCCTCCTCCTCCATTACCATATTGGTTCTCAATTCACTCGGCGGCCGCTGAGCGCTGAACGATCGACATGTTGATGCCGCGTTGAAACGTTGATGTCGTTGCGACTCTCAATTGCAATGCGGTGATTGTACACGCCAACTGCTCGTTTCAGGGCGCTCATCCGTGCATCGAACTCCAAGTGGACTCTGAACTTGCCAAATACAGCACGAGACGTGAATCCGAGTTACAATTAGGAAGCGCAGCCGCCGCCGCAGAAGCAGATGGCCTTCGAAATTATATTCAGCGAGAACAATCCTAGGAACGATGATGACGAAGTCTCGTACGTACCTGAGCCTGTAAGGGCAATGGGCGAGCTATTTTGTGGTCGTTCGCCGCTAGAACTGTCTCCTGCCGTGCCCGCATTAGGCAAGTCCCCTCATCGTTGTGTTCTTTTGCGGCTCTTCTGGGGCAGCCGGTTCTTAATGGCCTCAGGGTCCTTGTAGGGTCCCCCGCTTCGAGTGCTCACGACATGATATCGTCCTCGCGGCTGTTGTCACCATGATCATACGCTGTTGTTAGCACGAATGCGGTGTTTACTGTCCACGAACTGTATTCGGTACGTACGTGCCAGTCATCCCGGCGGGTTCTGACAGGTGTTGACAGATCCGCAGGCCGACCTCCCGACCTCTGGGAGGCCTAATACAAATGCCTCCTTCTTGCAATCACCTGGGGTGCCAGAAGCCTGAGCCGCGCGTCGCCTGAATCTTGGGGTACAGAACAAGAGCAGAGCACATCGCAGGGAAACCCCGCGGCGCGTTCAGCCCTGCAGATGCTAGACTGTGGATCGAGACCGATGGGCCGGCGGCGAAGGCGGATCTAGATCCTATGTGGAAGTTCGCCCCCATGGCCGATAACGCCGTCAGTCAATGATCCCCGCTAGCGAAGTGCTGGTTTCCCGTGATTGGCGACCAGAAAGCCTTCGGGCCCCTTGTCGTGCGATCGGTGCCCTGCCGTTGGATTTCTGGCGATGTATCCCGGTTCAGTGAACAAGTACGTACGCAGCTTTGTGCGGTACGCGCTGTACAGGCTCTGACCTGAGGTAAAGCGGGGTCCTATTGGCTGGACAAGCGGAACCGACAGACACTGAGAACATGTCATTGGCTGGGCAACGGACGGTCCCGAGCCTCTAGCGCTTCTGCCACGAGTCCCCGTTCAAACGTCAATATCCAATGTTGGGGCCATCGTGCCTTGCCTGACTCGCTTCTGAAATTCGAGCTCAATGTTGCAATCGACCGTGACCCTGAAAGAACGGGAAACTTGACATAGACCCGCGCTCTCGGTGCAGCGCCTAGTCCGAAGTTCGTTTGGCAAGGGCTTGACTGGAGGCCTGAGCGCTCAGCGCATTATGCGGACTCCGTACGGACTCCGGAGCTCTAGGCTAGAGACTTCTCCGAGATTTCATTTACTGTTCCCGACTCCGAACCGCCGCCTCGGTTCACTTGGAACGGAATGAAATCACCGGCCCATCGTTGGCCCATCGAAGCAACATGCTGTGTCGCCCCGCAACCAACACTTCGTGATGTCTTGATTGTAACCTGTTGCCAACCTCCGAGACTCAGAGAACCCTTAGTACCCTGTTGAGACGATGAACCTGTCTGTAGTCCATATACGCATGAGACACGGACAGTGATTCCTTATGCTAGTGTGCTTCGACTTACCTAGAGCGATCACTGGAAGGCTTGTGTGCAGCGCGCATCGTGGCCGTTTTGGTTGTTCGCAGTCCCCATGTCAACTCGGAGCCGCACGGCATGCAGCCTCCACACTTCTTCTTTTCCGGCTATGCTCTCAACGTGCACAACCTTGCCTACTAGAAGACGTGGCTATCCGGCGCGGCCAAAAGAATCCGTCCTCAGATCCGAGCGCGGACAGATTCGAGTAAGCGGTAACTTTCGCGCGAGCCGTTCCCGTAGTATTAAGACCTGGGCCTGCAGTAGACCCCTTCGTGGTCAGTCGAATGAGCGGGGCCAGTGGTCCGTCATGTTGCGTAAGCCGACCGGACGCCACGAGATCCTCGCGTAAGCTGGGAGCGACTTCTGTAATCAAGTCGGACGAATACACTAAATTAAATAACAAACCGGCATTATCAGCGCGTCGTACATCTAGCGTCACGCCTCCGAGACTACGGGTCGAAGAAGTGTCGATGCACCGGAGACTGCCACGTTGCAGCTGGCTCTAGCGTGGTGGCTCACTTGCATGACGCAGAGCTAGAGATGTCCCCTGGAACAGGTTGAATGGCGAGTCGGCTACATCCTGCCAGAACCAGTAAGTACATGGACAGGTTATCAGTACATAGCGTACTGGTGCATTTCTTGGAGACCGGAAGCGAGGACACGTATATCCCTTCGAACCGTATAGAGACAGCATGGGGTAGCGAGTCAGACTCCGAGGTCTCGGACTTGGACGCACCGCAGAAGCGGATTAGGCGCTTATGGTGTGGCCACAGATCGGGTCCACCAGTCCGGAAATGGTCGACTTGATTTAGCGCTCGGGAATAAATATTCATCAACCGTCGGATATGCAAAATATTTGTCATGTGGCAAACACGAGTCCGCCGGCTCGAAGTCGTCAACTTGCACAGATCGGGGCCGCTGCAGAGTGCAATACGAAGAGGACGGCCTACTACGTTCGGCGTTGTTGCTCCCGAGCGCGGTCCGCCCTCGCCCTCGCAAGTTGCGAACACAATTGCTGGTGCGGTGGTATGACCCGCAAAGTCGTCCATGGCAGGCCCGCCGATTGAGATTCGACGGAAGATCTCGCATATGTGATTTGGTTATTTGCAGTGATCGATGTACGCCCCTCGATCGCTTCGAGTCAACGTCGCGGATGCTGATTTTGGCCCCTACATAGAAGGTAGCGATGTTTTGTGACATCCCTGGCGATTTGGGCCTGCCAGTCGCAGTATGGAGTTACCCACAGTTGACTCTTCTGTAGTACCGGCGCGTCATTGCGGAACAAATAGGGCTCATCTGCCAGCGAGGCGCGATAGCGACATATGAGTCTGCAAGACAAAGAACGCCAGGACCACGCACAATGGAGACGTTCCTCGGAAGATTCCAGTATCCATGTGTTGCAAGGTACGCCTCCACTGGCAGGAATCACAAATGTAGATTCCAGTATTGCTGATGCATGCGACTAACTGAAACCTCACTGTCGAAAGGAAGCCATGACAGTACCGAAAGCACCGTAGCATCGCATTAAAGCCGCATCTCTCATGGGCAACGAATTACCGGAGGCACTGATACAATAGTAGCGGTCAGTTCTGATACGAATGTGACTGAATAGAAGTACCAGAACTCACGTCGATGAATTAAAGGACCGTCACTCGCTTAGCTGCCCTTGAACAGATAGCTATGTAAACCCTATCGCACGAGGTTGAGGTTGAACGTTGAGGAAGTTTCATTTCCGTTTGGCGTGTGTAGGCTCATGCGGATTCGTCTGTACTGCAGATGCATCATGTGGCCATGATCCGCGCGGCTCACATAACGGCCTCGAACAAGTTGGTCATCTGCCAAAGTAAGTTCATCGGTCCACTTTAGAAGCATTCTTCACCCGTTTCAGTATCACCGTGTCCACTAGAAGCACTGGCGCAACATCCCTGTGTCGTCCCTCGCCATGCTCCCATCCTGCAGTACGACGACACCGTGTCGCCCACGTCTATAACCTCGAGAGATCAGAAGAGTTCTAGGGAGCACGAGGTCACGTACCAGATGCTGGTAAATTCCGAATGTGCCCCACTGGCAGCTCGAACAGATCGCCTTAGCCAACCGAAGCGTTTCTTCCGCCGGTAGCTACCTGTTTGTTGGAAATGCCATACAAGGAGCTAGGGCATCTGGCGTCGAGTTGATCTGTTTGTTGAGTTTTTGGTAGGCATGCAAAGAAAAACCACAACATACGCCAGGCGCCGTGGAATATGCCACGTACTCCATGGATTACGTCTTCTCCGTATCCAGCAACCGCCCTGTCTGTGCGGTTTGACAAGATTTACGTGAGTCTGTGGGCGAGAGCAGGCGATGACGGGACGACAGGCCTCGGATCGACTTGGCGATTTGGTCCGATACCTTCACCTCTTGGTCGCTGTCTGGCTCTCGGGCAAATCGACTACTCCCGAGCGTGTGTTGTCCGCAAGTCTTCGGGTGGGGAAGGAAGGCACGGAGGGGCCTAGGAATCCTAATCTCCGGCTTGGATGATTCCGCTTAGGCTTGCCGCTCTCGGGGCCAGTGATTGAGTGGGTGGTACATTATGGCATGGGGTGGTGGGCTGTCGGGTCATGGACTGTTCACTACGCGCAGAGCCAAGAGAGAGTGTCCTGCCTCAGGTCGTCGAGGACAAGGGGCCTATGTGGCCGCGTGTTTTACATGCCCACTGTGGCACCTGACCTTATCGCTCAAGTTCCGCAACAAAAGTTGGCGCTATGACCTGCAAATGGCCGTCTACATGACCCTACTTACCACACTGGCAGACTGAAATGACTTGTACAGACGCGGACCTTCTCCAGTGCGGGGATAGCACCGTTACGGTGACCCGGCCTATCATTCACTCCCTGGTTTAATTCCATGACATCGTCAGCACGCAGCAATGCGTCCGAGTCGCGGAGACCGCTTCTGTCGGTCTACGCTGGCATAGGCAGGACTGTCCTCGCGGCGGTCTGTGTCAGCACCGCCGGGTGCTATGCCGTAGCCTATATTGTCATATTGCTCGACTCGGTGAGTCATTGATTGAATCAGAGTTCGAGGTTATGTACTGGCAGAAGCCACACCCCTTCACTATCAGCCTCCACCCTCTTCTGTCGTGCTGCGTCTTCCCGGAGCATGCGCCCTCCGTCGATTCTCGTCGCTCGCCCGTCAACCGTTCATTCGATCCGAAAGGTTAGACCAAGTCGTTCGTGTCGTCCTTTTACGAAGGAACGTACCGAGCATCTGCGAACCAAGACCAGGGCCCAAATGCCTATTATACCGACACAGCTAGCTCGTGCGATGAACACCGCTGTTCCCGGGTCTTCAAGTTCGCCTTTCAACCTAGATACAAGGCTTTTGCGGTATCTGAGGGATGATACGGATCCGACGGCCTGACCGACTGGCGCCGGGTCAATTGACTCAGTATTAACCTTCAAGTCGCGGAGCGAACGCACCATGTCATATGCCCATGCCCTGCTCATCCATTCGCACACCCTCAGAATCTCCGTCGGCTGTCGTCTGCTCAGGCTGGCGACTAGATAGGAGCAACACCGTGGAGGGGAACAGAGGCAGGCGATATGCTTGACGCGCCGGCCTCGATAAACGGTGCGTTTCGAACGGCGCTAACTCTGGATGTTCT
Organism: Fomitopsis serialis; assembly: GCF_022376445.1. Classification (NCBI taxonomy): domain Eukaryota; kingdom Fungi; phylum Basidiomycota; class Agaricomycetes; order Polyporales; family Fomitopsidaceae; genus Fomitopsis; species Fomitopsis serialis. The sequence continues at coordinate 177,325 of NW_025954981.1, read as the reverse complement.
AGGGCTGTTCCGGTCGGGGACTTGAAGGTCAAAAAACGGCAAGACCCATAATATGGATTATAGCGCTGTGAAGCATAGGTTATCTTGCATGTAGTAGTGAGAACGAGGGTCTCATATATACTAGGGCAGCTGGACTGGAGACAACGAATTCTGTAAGTGTGGTCGCATGTACTAGTGCGCGCCCACTGTGGGACCTAATTTTATTGTCCGCAAGATATGGCGCCAGTGGCAGTGCTCTCAACCTCACGCTGTGTGGACGACCTTGCTATGCAGACATTGGGCTCGGCACGCCTTCACGCTCACTACCTGAGTCTAACAGCGAGACGGCGCTTCATCACACTGGGCTTCCCTTGCCGCGATACCTGGCAGGTCTCCTCTTCGGTATGATTCCCGCTACGGGTCCCCGGTCACTTGCATTGCACAAGAATCGACCCGGCGCATCACCACGACGAGCTGCAGAGAGGACATACCTTATTCCTCGAGGTGTTTTCTCACAAGATGTACGTGGTATCATTTACAGATCTCACCTCAGAGTTTGAACCGTGAGTCCAATCCACCATGCAAGATCACAATGACGCGTCGCTCGGTCGTGTTATATCGCTCTATATGCATTTTGATTAATATATACTGCCTTACTTTTAGGACACGACTCGGCCGCGGGCGAGGAGAGATGTCGGAGAACAACGTCCGTGAAAGTTCACGGTTGGTGAAGCGAAGGGTAGACGGACACAGAGGAAGAATCAACGACTTTGACCTGTCAAGCACCAAGTGAGTCCTAGGTCTCCCGGAAAAGCGGAGACAACGCACTACACTCATACATACTTTCCTCTCATCCTATGGCAAGATCCAGAACGCACTTCTTGGCATGACGCACCATGGCGTCGTAGCGAGAATAGGACTTCGTGCATCCCGGATTGGTACACGCAACCCTCTGCTCCCGGAGGTGCACATCCTTGATATGATGTGTCAGGGTACGCTTCAATATTGGCCGGTCCTGCGTGCAATGTGGCCAACGGCACACAACCTTTTCGTCGTCGGCTCCCATCCAGGCGTCCCTTGAGTATCCGCTGAAGTGACGCGAACGGAGGTGCGTTTCGATGTCGGCGTTCTTTAGGGACTGAAAGTACCCGTCACACCCATCGTACAAGCAGGCGACCGTTCCGTCTGGAATCGTTGGAGTGTCAATTGCGGCAGACTGAGGGGAAGGGGACAGCTATGCTCGGGAAATCGTGAGTGAGGGTAGCGTCCAGCATGGGATTTCAAGGCTCACGGAGGGATTTTCCATAGCCCATGCTTCCGCATCTACGTCAGCGAAAGGCATACCATCCACAGTCGAAGCAGATTGCTCCATACGAGCTTGAATGCAATTAGCAATGTGTATGTCCTCCTGGGTGATGACTAAGGCCGGCGACGTGGATGCGATAGCGCGGGCGTAGCTTATGATCAAAGCTCTGACGGGATGAGAGAGAGACGGTGGAAGCGCCTCGTGAACGCTTTCGTCGTAGGACAGAAGTGGAAGGAATTGCCGCGAGATCTCCTCAGGGTGTGGAGTTGGTGACTGCGGGTAATGATATATCGTCTCTCCTGTGTGCAATATCATGTCAGGGAGGTTGAAGACGACCCATCCAAAGTGCAATACCTTCCGATACTACGCTCCGTTGGTGCGGGCCTCGGATGCTGTTGCTGAAGAGGCCATGGTATGTAGTGTTGGATCCTGTGCTGCTCGCGGTCAGAACTGTGGTCGCAAAATCAAGACGAACGACGTACTCAGCGGATTCAGCGTAAGCTTGTAGATCATCCATGACTCGGTCGTACTGAGGTGTCGAGAAGGAGGGTTGTCCAACGCAGCGGGGCAGCGAAGACACTGTCAATTAAATATCTGCATTGCATGATGAACGTGGCCGTGAGACCACCACTTCCCCGGTACCGCTTCTCACCGGATGATCACATACTTACTACAATTGCTCAATGAGGCCCTCGGCCGCGCGCCTCCCTGGTGACAACAGGATTCTAGAATTCCGTGGCGACGGGTTCTTGCACCGATACGCTGCTTCGCTGCGGCTTCTTTCTCGAATGATACTATTTTAGGATTGACCGACACAGTGCGTGTGTGCAATGACTTCCAAGTATTACGCAGTCAAGTCGCTGTATTCGGCGCTAGCTGCGGGCAGGGGTAATGCCAACAACGTGGCAAAAATGCGTTAAGGCCCCATGAGATAATGCAAACTCAAAGCCAGGTTTCAATGTGTCGTCACGGATCGATTGACCACGGACGCAGACAAGGAGCCACAAGGTTTGCAGCGAAAGGGCGGCGTAGGCCCGAATGAGATTGCCAAGGCGCATTTGAGGCGACATCCATTGTTATCTAGGCACAGACTCCTCTTGTGGGGCATGTTGCATGTACCCGAAACGCGGTACTTAGCGCCACATCAATCCTGACAAGACAACGTTCTCTACGTCGAAGAACTGGGGTGTTCAATACCATCATACCCCAAAGCAAAACGTACTTACCTGGGAAGCAAGAGACCTTGCACGACAAGCAGGCACCAAGCGGGCACTCCCGCTGCAGTTCAGTACTCGGAAGGTACTGGGGAAGGGGGAGCCAAATCGTGCAAGCCTTGTTCTGGAGGTAGGGAAGCTTACCTATGTGGTAGTCTCCCGAGTACCCCCTGGACTCCAATACGGAGGACTCGGGAGCAGTCGCGACGAAGCCGCAGCGTGGGTTTCGAGATGCGCTCGGAGTCGGCCGAGACGGTAGACTCATCAACTTGAATGATCATCAAGGGTTGAAGTTCTTGTTTCTCGTATGTATCTGTGAACAGAGGACAAGCATGGAAACGAGGACAGCCTGGCATCTGCCCGTCGTTGGCATGAGGTGCCAGTGGCACCCGGGTGGCACTTGGCCGCGGCAGGCTGTTTGGGTGGCGGTGAGGTTTAGACGTGCTACAACTTGAAGTTCATAGCGCCTGCCGACCCGTTCATGAATTATTTGCTGCGAACACGTACGGCACGCCCTCTAAAGTGTGTATCAATCGCATAAAAGGCAAGCTGAGAGCAAAACTAGCTGGTAGTCAGAATCCAAGTTTGTTCACAACTGCCAGTGACTCTGAGCCGCAACCACCCTTCTGCGGGCACGTGATTGTTGTCAAGGTTGAAGTAACTCATTTTTCAACGTTGAGCATCATCTCATTCTACTGCTCGGATACGATCAATATCGCGACCGCTGGCAGTACATTTTGCTGCAACTAGTTACTCGTATATGGAGGCAGAAGACGGTAAGCAGCTCGGATGCAAAGCAATAGATTCTGGCCCTCGGGCCCCGATGAGTCGACGATGACACTACACTAATGATACTGTTCGTTCCGCGTTGCTTGCTTGCTTGCCGAGTCGAATCGCCTATGGTGCATTGCCACAAGTGAGCATTGTGAGTTGGTACGCAAACACATTTTTCATTTCTCCTGGTACGCGACTGAAATGCAGTGCTGCGTCCATAGTTTCCCAACGCCGTGTTCTCCGCGACCCGCCGATGGCGCCGTGTGGCCTGAAACTGTTGCTTACTAGGATTCGAAGATCACCCTCCATCAATGATGCACCAGCACACCGTATGCCAAATGGGACACGGTACGCCATAAGAAGAGATGTCGGCGGATTTAGGCAGGTTCAATGGCGTCGTTTGTCCTCCCGCAACGCCGCCGCATCTCACCAGTTAGCCTCGTTGTCATAACGGCGATTCAATGTAGCTCTTTTTATCTTATACAGACTACTTTTTGGAATCGACTTCGCACGCCGCCCCGACTCGGAGACGAGAGTCTCGGGGCACGGTACCGTGTCTAATTGCACCCGTCACAATGATGTTCGGCCGCCGCCACGGCGCCATTAACTCGTTGGTGTCCGCAGTAAGTGCAAATCACTACTTAACTCGCCGCATATTCCACAGATTCATGCGACCGTTTAACTTTCTAGAACATAGGACCTGACCATTCGATGCAAAATGATTGGTAGGATATGTACCAACCCCAACTCAGGCGAAAGAGCCGCGTAGCGACCACCGTAGAAGCAGATCGGCGGCCCCAGTCACTAGAAACGGATCATGGTACCAGCTGAGCTTCGACATGACCTGGACATGGGCGACATTGCCAATGCATGACCGTAGTCCCGTCTCTGCGGTCAGCACTTTCCTTATATGCGTTGGCCTGAATACCCTCTCCCAGCCGCATTCTGGCGTGCCTAGTACTGCCGTTTCCGAGAGCTGTGTCTAGTGCCAGAGTCCACTGCTTCTTGTGTCCCGGTGGCGGATTCGCCGCGTCCAGTCCGAGAACTTCGCTCCCTTGCCAGAGTCGGAGATTCGTCGCCGAAGATAGACAAGACCTATACATAATTCCCGATAGAGCTCCTCCCGCCCCCGATATTATGGTCGGTGCCTGAGATTGCGCTGCGCCCAGGAGGCTTCGCTGGGCTCTGACACACGGGCGCCCCACCGACCTCTCGATGCTCAAGAGGTCTAATACAAATAACCGCCCCTTTCAGACTTTGGGGCGCCAGAATTCGGGGAACGTGTCGACTGCGCCTTGTCGTGAGGAGCCCCAGGACGCCGCTTTTGCGTGAAGGCAACGCGGCGTGTCCTGAATTATAAACGGTAGCGCGATTTTACGAACGACTGTACGTGCCGCCGGCACTAAGTATGACGGCGGAGGATGTGTATGAGCCCGCACGCACATGACCGATAACGCCACCGAGGTTCAGATTGATTAATGAGCTTACCGCGCGATCGGCGCCCTGTTGCTCAAAGTCCAGCGTTCTATGTACGGCATTGCGGGAGAGGGCGCAAGTATGTACTGATACAGCTCTGTATTTTTCAAGAGCAGGAGGACAGAATTCCGCATACCGGGGAATAAATTACACAGAATCTACCTTCAGAATCCATCCGAATGAGACGAGTTAACCATCGAGAGCGCACACCGAGAGTTCCCACTCCCTCCTCAGCATGTCAGCCCAGGCCATCACGAAATAAATAACACCGGCCGGCAGCACGCATTTTCTGATGACCTCGTTCCAGTCCCAGCGCCGCCGACGCAACTTGATCCACTCTTCTCGCATGCCGCTCGCGCTGGCGACAAGAGATCGTCGGAGCGGCGACGGCGAAGGTGGCTGGGAGGGGCGTGGAGGAGGGGCAGGAGCAGGGCCTATGTTCGACGTCACCCATAGCTGAATGCTCCGGCTATAGCACGTTGTCGTGCCGATGACTGCCCAGCAGAGGGCCGGGCGCTGTCCGTGGTTGAGCAGTTTTAGGGTGAGGTGAGTGGCAGGCCAGCAGATCGCTACGCAACACGAGAGGTTGAGCAGCGCCACGACGAAAGGTACGCGAGACGTACCTTGCAGGGCGAAGAGGCGAATGAGGGTTGCGAAGGGAGAGTAGTAGACCCTCCACCGCTTGAGCACTCCCGTCGTTAGTTGTAGACATTGCCAACCGGTGAGGATAGCCTGGTCTCCAGTCATCGAGCATGAATACAGAACATCTCGGAGAGCGCAATCAGACTTACCCATAACACGCTTATGAAGTAATCGACACGCCAGCTAAGAGCGCTGGGACCCAGATCGCTCGGAGGAGGCCATCTAATGTGGTAAATGTTCCATATGGTCCCGAAAACAGCGGGAACTATAGATAGCAGGCGAGAAAAGACGAACAGAGACGCGAAGACCCAGGGGGACACGCAAAAGGCGCGGAGGCTGGGAGGGCCGGACGTGTGATTCGGGCGGTTGGGAGGTTGCGCGGCTGGTCAACAAGTGGAATGAATGCTCAGTGTGCACAGATAGCTTGGAAGTAAACTCACAGAATCGCTCTCCGTCTCCGTCTCCGTCGTTCCAGCAACTTCAGAAGCCGTAGTGATAGGTCTGAGCTGCTCGCTGTCCTGTCCCGGGTCTTGACGCCCCAGCAAACGCGAGCGTAAGCTTGCTGCGAGGCTGGATGGGATGGCATATATCATGCCGTCCTCTGAAGCTGATGTCTCGTCAGCTTCATCGCCAGACACGTTGGTTTGCGGACGCGAGGAAAGGGTGGACGATAGGGGTTGAGGAGTGAGAGCAACAGAAGAGGACGGGTGTGAGCGATACTGGACTTGACGACTCGGATGCTGGTGGATTTGCGGAGTCGAGGTTGTGCGTTGTAGTTGGGCGAGGGTAACTGAACTAGGAGGCGTGGGAGAGTACGGAGGCGGGCTACTGTCAGTATCCGGCTCGCTCATGGGTGGACCGCTTTGGTATGGAACGAAGGAGGAGCCGATGTGGGCGGAGAAAGAGGCTGGAAGGCGAGACGAGTTGTTTGACCAACTGCAGCCCCCGGAGAGATCTTGTGAAGCCCAGTGGTTAGAGAACCGCTGACGTTCTGCATTGTCAATCAGTTCAATCAGTTCAATGCAGTAGGTATCTGCCTGGCGTGACGCACTCGCTAATGCAGCTCAGACTCGGAAGAGGATATGAACCCAGTGACCAAACAAGTGGACTAGGACTCCTCCCCGATGCAGTGAATCCAATGGATCGCGCGAGTTCTACTTCACAGGATCCTCAACATTCAATTCATTTGTATGCCCGCAGACTTACGGAGAACTTGCCGCACGCTCAGCGGCGGGTTGTGCTCAGGCTGGTCGCTGACGACGTTTCGTTCGAGTCCTCGCGTCTGTTCAGTGGGCGCAGCTTCATTTGCTGGGCGTCCATAGAGTGCCCGACGTCCCGAAACCCAGCAGAACTAGACTAGAACGCGATGGTCGTCCGCAGAGAGCTGCATACTGCACTCCTCCAGCGACTCTCCGCCACGCTGTGGCGCGGCCATCTTGCAGCGTGGGGAAGCCCTTAGCACGTGACCTCCTACGTCTGAACGTGAACAACTTCAACAAGAACTGATTCAACTGAACTCCTCCTCCTCACCGTTCGTCACGAAATGCTCATCTGTCGATTGTCAATTCAGGGTAACCCGAACTATGCAAGTGAGAATCAGAGAACCTACCTTTCGGGTTACAGATCCAACAAGATATATTAGCGGCGAGCATTATGTAGGCCCGGCCGGTGAGCATCGTACTTAGCCGGAACTCGAGGCCAAACTTGCTCTCGGTACTGATGTCCCACCATGGAACAATTTGGTCCTTGAACTCCCCACATAGCCATCGCGCAATAGAGTAAGTCGACAGTCCACACCGTTCATTATGTGGTCTCGGTTCGTATGACGCGACCGATGTGCGGTTCTGCGGCCATGATGACTTCAGCTGTACGAGAGTGAGTACTCACTCCTTTCATTCCCTTTCTCCCGGAACCTAATCAGAAACTACATCTCCCCAGATATTGCGCTCTCACGCGGCAGAACGCCTTGTGAACTCATGCTGCTGCCTGCTGCTGCGCACCGCAGGACAAAGACGCGCATGAGCGCGCGATCCACGGGACATTTGCGAGGCGGCTGCATTCCCAATGAGGGTCGGACACCAGGTGTGTCGCACAGAAGATCATCTGATATCTGAGACAAATGTTGAGCGCGCTGCGTCCGCTTGGAAATGGTCCAGCTCTTCCAGCGCAGTCTCAGGCCCGTTAAGCGGTGTCAACGCCCCATATGCGCTGAGCCAACTTTCCCCGCCATTTCGGTGCGTGGTTGTGCCTCGATTCCCCAATACGTTGCTGACGTTTCAAGCGGTCACTTCGTTTCTCCCGCCCCGGCAGCCGCCCAGCATGGCGGTCTGCTGCTACAAGCGATGTTCCATGCGGAGCGAACCTCGGATGTACACCATGGCCCGAGTGGACCGAGTTCAACTGAATCAATTCGAGCGTGGGCGCAGAAGCGGGCGATCGCCCGCTCGTTGCGACTCACGGTGCAACGATGGAAGACCCTGGCTCACGAGTTTACTTCCCCGCTAGTGCATGACGCGCTACTGTATCTGCGCAATAGCTCGCGCAGTACTTTACTCCCCCCGCAGAGTACCTTGCTTCCCCCCGTGGAGAACTCAAAAGTGGAATGTGCGTACCCTAAGTAGGCCTAGTGTCCATGCAAATCCCGTGCGCTCGTATTGCTCCGCCCACGTCTTGCGGCAGCGCTATCACGATTCGCGCAAGTCATCACCACAGTTCGAAGGACGAAAATGTACGTTATACCTCTCTCATTTCGAGCCTGCGAAATTATCTTCTGCCCCGTTACATGAGCGATAGCATCATGTGGTCTCGTCTCCGTGGTACGGGGCTATGGAATTTGTATTTGAACTTCATTCGACACAGTGCGCATTTGGCCTGGCCGGGCGTCCACTGGGAATGGTGAAGAAGTCATGCACTCGCGTATCACGAACGACTCTACGAGTGCAGTACCACATCCACATGTGCCCCTGCGGAGAGCTCGCGTGCGGAGCCTTCTGCCTTCGAACGCATTATGACCCCGGGAGTCGGGGGTGCGATGCCCACCGTCCTCCGCTTGGGCGTCAGGTCAGGAAGTGGACTGGAGCAGGATGGTGAAGTGGGCGCTGCCTGCTAGCGTGGCCTCTGACAGCCTCTGACAGGGAATGTCAGGCATGGCCGGGATCCCCACCTCGTCGGCACAGCAGCGGACGCCATCTGCTCTTCCTCTCTTCCACAGTGGTGATTCCCAGGTTCATTTAAGCATGTGCGTCTTCATTGCAAGTCTGTACGCGTATTTGCAATCGCTACGGAGCTTCATTGATTCATCTGCGAGGCTTCCGTCGCTTCCTCTGCGAGGCTCTAAGCGTTCATGATTGCTTTCTATTGAGGGGCACGATGGTTCGCGTCTTCTTCGCGGACTAGGTTTCGCTGGGTCGGAGAATGCAGCGAATCACTGAGGCGCCGGCCGTCGGTCGACCTCTACCTTCTCCAATATGCATCATCATATCCCGTAAGTTGGACCGCACATATCTGATGCCGGTACTCACGCACTGACTGTTCGACCGGCTATGATAGAGGGTATTGCGGAGGTCCGATAGGGAGCGGCGGCGAAAGGACCTTGGTAAGTAGTATGCGTTCTCCTGCCACACGCTGGCTTCAGACTCCGGGAAGAGCCGCTTCTGCGTCCGCATCCCTCGTCACAGCATGTGCATAACCTCGAGTGCCAAGGCTTTGACCAAGGCTTACCAAGGGGGTGATATGCGCAAGTTCCATGACGTTGAAGTTCATTGGATCCGGCCGTGTGCGTGAGTGCTTGAGGGGCGAGCGCGTGCGCAAGCCTCAGGGTGGCGAATAGCTTCATGTCCGAATGCTCAAACTCTGCGCCTCGTACTAAGTAGCTCGTGTGCTAAATGTGATTCGATTGCTTGCATATTTACATCCTCCATGTTACAGTGACGGTCTCTGAAATACTTACAGACTTTACAGTATGTATTTTCAATAGTAAGTTCCGCTTTGGGACGCAAGCGCTTCCACTTGACTTGCTTTGCACGTGATGAAGCGTGACCGACGCGACTCCAATCTTGGAAGTCCGACGCGCGTCGCTCCGAAGTCGTTGAAGTCGTTCACGCCGCGCACGACTTTATTCAATCTTCTCTCCCATTCCCTCTCGCTGACACCGTCGTAGTGGCGGCGGCATTTTTGACGCACCTTTAGGCTTGCTCTAGTACACGGCGGGCTTTATCCTGCTGTGATTCTGCGACCAGGTCGACATCTAAGCTCGCTGTCACAACGTCCGGTAAGCTACAGACTACAGTTCATGTTCTTCGCTATATCTTATGTGACCTTTTGCGTCCCCTTTGACTCGCGCGACTTACACCTGGACGGCACACATAGGTAATTTAGCCCACGCATATAGTCACTCACTTCTTGGTAGGTCACGCGCCGGAAACCAACATCGTAATTTGACCATTAGGATGGTGCCCGATGCATAAACCCGACTGACACGGGGTAGAACGAGCCTTGTAATAATGTTGGTGAGTAACGATTGAACGTACTGTGATTCGCTGTCTGTATTCGCCAGGAAAGATGCCTGACAAGGTAGACTCGTAAACCAGTCACGTTAGAGTGCACGTGCTCGCTTTGGCGGAGTTTGAAGAGGCGAGCAGCACTCTAACGACTGGGACAATTGGAAGCCGTTTACGGGGGTCCCCAACGCGCTGCCGGATTTGGTACCCCGTGTGAAAAGGGACTTAGAGAAATCGCGCGCATCGCAGTGTACTGGTACTGAGGCCCTCGAATCGCGGTCTCTTCATGCGTCTCGCTCTCGAGCGTCCGAGTGAATATATTTTATTACTCAAGATAAGGATCAACATCATCCTCTTCGTCTAGGGAAAACAATTCCTCGGGCTCTAGCCAACTCTCTAGAGTCTCGCTGGCAGTCATCTCCTCCCCGCCCTCGTCGTACTCATCATCGGACACCTCCTGTACACCCGAGGCCTCGTACTCCAAGTGTGCGTTCGGCAGATCGGACGCTAGCCGTTCCGCGGTCGGCACACGATCCCTCGAGCGATCATGCGACTCGGAGGTCGCCGCCGTTGCTTGTCCAGGAGCACCCGCAACGAGCGGCGATGATCTCCTACGGCGTTTCTTGAGCTTGGCCATCAGTTTGTTGTAGTCATTGAGCGGCCCAGCGAGCTGTGAGAGACCAACAGCGACTACGTTCGGCACCACACCTTTCTCACCATCAATAATACGTCCCGGCTGTACCACGTACACGTTGCCTTCTGCGAGCGAGCGTCGCAATTCCTCGAGGTCGCGCGTGAGATCCGGCGCGGCGTGCTTCATCCCCTGTTTCGATCCTAATGCCTCGTTCATCGATGTTACGAGCTGGCGAAGGATGTTGATGCAGGGAGATATCATCTCCAGCCAGTCCCACGAAGCCCCACTACCCTGGGCGTTGTATATCGTCTTGTTGAGCAAAGTATGGGCGTCAGAATTCACGCGCATAGACAGTGTGGAATACGCTTACCTTCGTCCAGAAGATGTTGTGTTCCTGCAACAAGTCAACAGGGTACCAATGGTTCGGCTTTCCTGTCGTGTTGACGAGCCAATTCTTGATGATGATGTCACTGTGCATGCTCGTTAGTTATCACAGCAGTGACGGTAGACTATGGAGGCGCACCGCAACGGCTTCGGCCATAAGTGCACGAGATTGTGTACAAGATATAATGTTTCCTGGGCATACTTCGTCCGACCGCTGCCCCGGTAGCTTAGAGTTAATATCTTCAGGATGATGATGAGCCGTCCCGAGTCACCGGCCTTGATCGAATCGCAGAACTCTCGCAGGATGAGAGCATCTCGGAGAAACAGGCACGCATTCTCGAAGACCATGTCACCCTGGGTAAATGCAAGCGGCTCGTCCGAGCTGGCGCGAGCTGATTCCCGCGAGCGAGCACTACGGAGCTTCGAGACCACAGCCGGATTCACGAACTGCGCCACAATCTCCTTGACATGCTGTTGCAAGTCTTCGAAAGTCACACTCTCGGCGTAGTTGTCTAGGCTGTCGCATGATGAGACCAATTCGAGGCAGTGGAGTATACGCCCATAGAGCGAGTGAAAAATGAGGTCACGCCCGACGCGGTATGGTGGACGGTTGCTCAAGACGAAGGGCTTGCGATCCAAGGTGGTATTGTGCCAGTAGAGGCTCGCCGGATCAAGTGGCCCTAGACTGGGATCGCCCCAGTGCATCTCAAGGAGACCATGTGCAGCGGCCATCTGGTAGTGGAAGAGACCTGGGGCAAACGTCGTGTATAGAAACGATTTCACGAAGGTATCATGGCCCATGCGGTTGTTGGTGACAGCGCGGACACGGGCCACAGAAAGCTGGTCGCCGAAGACGATCTTGACCGTCTCCGTGAATTTTGTAGAGGAAAGATCGTGGCCGAGCTCACTGAAGATTGCCTCTAGCACCTCGGCATTGCCTTTCACGCTCGCCTCCTCGATGTTCATCGCTGGGAGCGGATAGACCTCTGTCTTGTGTAACGCGATGCATTCGGCCGTACGTGGCAAGGTGCGTTCGACATTGACACGAAAACGGTTGAAACCTTCGCCCCCATAAGAGGTGATAATGCGGAGAATGTTGTGTTCGAGCATCGTGAACAAGAGCTGTGTCTCGCTCGCATCGAGGAGGATGTCGTCGCGTATGAGAGGGGGTGCGGTGTCGAAGGCATGCAGCAAATCTGTAGTCCGCATATCCTCGCAGGGTGCCTCAAAGAGCGGGAAAACGGTGGCGCACGTCCCATTCTCGATCGAATCCTTGCGCCCCATTATCTGTTCAGCGGCGCGAAGGATCCAGTTGATGTTGTCGTAGACGTGGGCGAGCTCATGAAGACGAGCCTGAGTACGAGCGCTGCTGCGGCAGACTTCAGACAGACGCCGCAGGAGTCCCGCGCCTCGAATGGATACTTTGCCACCTCCCTCGTCAGGTTCGTCTTCATCAATATCGTCCAGCAAGTTGTTCTGCGCTCTCGGTAGCGTGTCCTTCTCGGCATGCGAGACCTGGCTTTGTTCTATTGGTCCTGGAGCCTGCACCTCTGGGAGCTCAAGGACGTCTTGACTTGCTCGACTCGGAGATTGCGGCGACTCCGGCAAGTCCGACTCGTCTCCCTGGTCGGATGCAGAGTCTGTATCGCTGTCGCTGCTGCTACCTGATGAATCCACAGAGTCGACGGAATGTTGTGGGGTTTTGGCTGCTGAGGTCCCTGCGATGGTCGTGTAGCTGCTGCAAATGCCGATCTGCGACAGGACACTGATGTTCTGTCGCTGAGCACCGGACGCATATAGGTATAGTCCAACGATATGCCTTCCATAACTATTCTTCTGACTGCGCTCTGATAGCAGCGTCATCAGGGCCGAGCCAACACGCTGCACGTAGATTGTGTCTGCGTCAGTCTAGCACTTAAGGGATCGAAATCGGATGACTTCGTACCAAGTTGTTTCGTGCCGCAGAATCGACCGTGACTGCCTTCGTCTGCCGTGTGGTCATCGTAAACTCCCGTAATAGCTCTGCCATGAGGGGACATAGCATGGTGAGTCGTTCATGAAGTTGCGTCAGGCTGAAGTTCGTCACAAAGGCCTCGCTCATGCGCATACGCGAGGACTGTAGGACACCGTCCTTGGTTGCCCGGATGCCCTCGCGCGTAACAAGTCTTCGGACGTAGTTCACGATCCAGGTGTATAAGGCTTGGCGTCCGGTTGGACTGTTCCGAGACGAGGTCCAATATGTGAGTACTTGCTCGATGCGACCTGGAACATCGAACATGCCCTTGTACTTCTCAAGTCCCTTCTTAGAACTCGGGTCGGAGACGTATAGGACGAGATCGCCCCACGTCAATCCATGGCTCTTGAGCAATGCAAGCACCTCCTCGAGGACATCTTCCCGTGGGCGCGGACTCGGAGCTGGCCCATCCCTAGCCTGTGCGAGACCTCCGCTCGCATCCTCATCGCTTGAATCTCCCAAGGTGAGCTCCATTGCATGTGCAGCGATTGCAGCTTGATAATTGGCGTTCGCCGTCGCAAGCTGCTGGGCACGCTCGTGTTGTTCCTCTCGCTGCCGCCGCAGCGTTTTCGCTCGCTTCTTCTGGCCCTTCGCGCGTACAATCTTCTTCTTCGTCGAAGGAGACCCACGGATGGGCGTGGATTTGTCTAGCCCATTGCTGCTCGGGTACAGTGGTGGAGTGGGCTGGCGAGCAACAGGAGTTTGTGGTGGGGAATTGGCAGCAGGAAATGAAGGAGAAAGAGGGATTGGGGTGGGCACGACTGCAATGGCAGCCTCAGGGGTCCTGTTTGCGGATTCAATGGGGTGGTCATCAGCACAATGTCCTTCTCCGGTCTCAAATGGAAGGCCTTGCGAGTCAGCCTCAATTCCCGAGCTGCACGGTGAGCCTTGGATCGACAGCGCGATGGGAGTGAGCGGTGAAGACGGAGGGAGGGGTGACATGATATAGAGGTCTTGTAGTGCAAATGGATACTCATCTTCGTCTGACAGATCCATACTCAGGAGTTTGCAGTGTGTCGTACTGCCAGTGCGAGGCAGTCAAGAGCAAATGTTTTAAGTGGTAGACAAGTACAAATATATCTGTGTGGTCGATCCCGACCTTGTCGCGGTGTTGCTGCAGTTCCACGCCTGACACATTCAACTAAAATCCTCACCTCGCACCTCCATCGTTCACTATGATCCCTCGCCATAAAGCTATCAAAAAGCATCGCTGGACTTTGCGAAAAGAGAAAATATCGCTGCATAAGCGGCCAATCCTGAATGACAACGATGTCCAGAAGCTCACCCGTCTCATGGAGGAGAAGTACCAATGGGAGCCTCGTCCTTTCCAAGTTGCAGGTGTGCAGGCACAGCTAGAAGGAGTCGACATGATCATCCAGGCACCCACAGGAGCAGGGAAGACTGCTATAGTTGCAGGTGCACACCTATGGCCTCACGACGAAGCGAAGGTTACCATTATGGTCTCGCCACTTCTGTCACTCGAAGACGAGATGGTGAGCATCCTAGGCAGTTCACGAGTATCTATGTTGACAGCCAACAGGTAAAAACATTCAAGGACCAATTCAACCTGAACGCAGTCGCTGTCAGCAGCCAGAATGGGTCATGCTCACCTACAATCGTCAGGGTACGAGCCCCATATTTTCTCTGCTTTTTGGTGATTAATGGCATGTGTGCCTGTCAGGACATTCTTGCCCTCAAATACCAAATCATCCTTGCGTCCCCGGAAATGCTACAGTCGAGAACATTCATCAACCGGGTACTGCGGAACTCGAAGTTTACGAAGCACATACTGTCTATGGTCATTGACGAAGCTCATTGCGTCTCGCACTGGGGCGCAGACTTCCGTAAGAAGTATGCTTCGCTTGGTGTCATCCGCGCCTTCCTTCCGCGCGGCGTTCCTGTCATCGCTGTGACAGCAACGCTGACAGCACGCGTGCGACGAGACATACATAGCAAATTACACTTTCCTAAGGGTGGCAGTCGCTTCTTCAATGCGGGCAACGGTCGTCCCAATGTGGCCCTTGTTGTACGCGCCGCAGAGCACCCTCTAAACACCTACGAGGACCTCGACTTCGTCTTGCCACAGTCAATCACCTCTCCTGATCAGATCCCGAAGACATGGATCTATGTCGATAATATCAACACGGGCACAGAGATCATTGACTACCTGACCAACCAACTCGAAAAGCGCACTGCAGACCATCCAAATGGGCCCTTGTCAGCCGACGTTATTCGTCCATTCAATGCGACATTGTCAGCTGACTATCGTACGGCTGCCATGGAGGCTTTCCGAAAGGGAACCGTTCGTGTACTTGTGTGTACTGAAGCCGCAGGAATGGTGAGTTCACAATCCCTGAACTGTTTGTCTCTGATTGCAAAGATTGAGTCTCACCGACATCTACCTCCGCCAGGGATGTGACATACCGGATATAGACATTGTCGTCCAATGGAAGCTCCCTGCAACTTTCTCGAACTTCATCCAACGTGCTGGTCGGGCGGCGCGTGGTCGTGGTCGGGAAGGACTTGCCATCCTCATCGTGGAGCGTTCCGCATATGCGCTCAATCTTACTCTCGACGAGCCATCATCAAATGGTCTGAACCAAGCTCCGCGACTTTCGGATGCTGCACTGCCTGCACAACGTTCCAACAAAGCACCGGCGCGGAGGGGCAAGCCAGTGATCAGAGGCAGGAAGAAGAAGACTTCAACACAGGCGAAAGCAAACAAAGAGTATGCAGATGCACACGGTATCAATCGTGGCGGCACGTCTCGTAAGGATGGTGTCCCAGCCAGCAAGCAACCATGCTTGGACCCAGATGCCCTTGACGAAGGGCTCCTGGCCTTTGTGCAGAGTACGACTTGTCGTCGACGTGTATGGGCAGATGCGTTTGAAAGCCCCTTCAGTGGTCTGTCAAGTACAGTCCGCTCTCACTAATTCGTCACTGACATCCATATTTAGCGCCTACCGGTGCACTGGCATGCTGCGACATATGTCATCCTGGACTACTTGATCGTACACGTCCTGGGCCCGGCACCCAAACCGCACGGACCAAGCGTGTCATCCGTGGCCTCCAAGATGTCGAGGCTCAATCGGCGCTGTATCAGTGGCGAGACGACGTGTACGAGCGCGACCACGCATACGCTCTGTACGACTCGACAGCCATTCTGGATGACGCCATGGTCGACCGCCTCACAACGACAGGCAACTTGGCCCGCGATGTCCTCGTGTCGATGTTGAAGCCGTCATGGATATGGTGGGATAAGTATGGCACCGAATTAATCACTCACATCGCGACACTCGATATCACCTTCACACCCAAGCCCAAGAAGCCATCGAAGGGCAAGCATCCCCGAGTATCGCCGGCATCTGCTCCTGGGCCACCGGCTACCAAGGGGGCACCCGCTCTGCCTTCGGAGCTCGCAGTTGATGCGCGCCAATTGCAAGACGCGGCGGCGGCGGACGCCCAATGTACGGCGCAACAGCTCGCCGCACTCGACGTGCAAACTGGTGTCCACGACACCCGACCTAAACAGAACAAACGTCGCGCCGAAATCAGCGGTGAAGGCTCATCCGAGCTTGGGAATGACACCCGAAGTCCAGCACCAGATCATCGCGGTGACGACTTCGACACGTCGAGTAGACCTGGCAGGCCTACGAAACGTGCACGGAAGTGTACAGTGCAGGATGGTGACGCACAGCAAAACCCAGCCTCCACCAGCTCGGTGCCATACCCCAATCCACGGCCTGTAGAAGCTCTGCCTTCCGCTGGTGGACCAGGGATCACATCCTATGAATCGTTCTGGGGATCGTTTGCATCCCGCGCCGAGGCGCGTCCGCGGTGAGGTTTGCTCTCGTAGTACAGCTTATTGTGGTCCATAAGGGTTGCCATATGTTGTAGCAAATTGCGCAGGGAGTTAAAGTGTATGCATATCGAACTATGTGATAGATGAGACATTGGCAATGGTCGTTCTCCACCCATTGACAGAAGGCGAACGCGCCCAATATCTCTAAGTCCCTTTTCACACGGGGTACCAAATCCGGCAGCGCCTTGGGGACCCCCGTAATCGGCTTCCAATTGTACCAGCCGTTCTTCGAACGCGCATCGGAGTTCGAATTGAACGGCTGGTCACGAGCCTACTGACAAGGCTTGCGCAAGGGATACCGGCCGGTTCGCGCGCGCGTTGCGTACGCGAAAAGGTGCATGTGCCCATCCCGTGGGAAGGTTGTCGGGCATCAGCCGGGCTACCAAAAGTAGACATTGCATCAGTCACGCCTTGGTCACGCCTCACACCTGAGTGTGAGTCCATCCCATTGCTCAAGCCATCTCAGTCGCTGCCAACGCTGCTTGGACCTCTGCAATACTCAAGAGGCCTAGTAGGGAGCACATCCTTGGTGCTGTCTCTGTACTGTGAAGGCTTCGAGACCAGTGCATGTAACGTGATGGATGTTGTGTTCCACCTGGTTGCGCATGGGGTGCCCCTTGGGCTTATGTGATTGGCATGGTCGGAGTGCTCTGATGCCACGGAGGGAAGATATTTATTTAACCTCACTGTATCGAGTCTTAACACGGCGTTCATTTGTCGATTGGTTGAGTGCAGTGCAGGTGAGCAGGAGCAGGTGGTGCATTGGTTGGTGGGAGGCCTGGCTGGGACGAGGGAGACAGGGTGAAATGCTCACTTGCCGGCTTCTTCGGTCTGTAACAGGGGTTATGTAGCTGGAAGGATTCCAGAGCACGACAAGAAAAGGTAGGTGTCGGATGGAACAATCATAGACATGTCTATGGATCGATATATTTGTTACATGAGGTGTAGGCATTCACGAACCACGACATCGGATTTGCGTGTTACGAACAGTGAGATCGAATGCTCGTACGCACCACAAAGTGGTGTTGAAACCATTACAATCATGTAGTCAAACACTCAGTTTCAATAAAGAAAAGTCCATCGTTGGGTGTTATCGTAGACTCATTTTCAACGTTGATCCATTTTCAAATTCAATGTCTGAAGCACTGCTATTGAAACAACCAGTGCTTAAGGCGCTGCTTTCGAACGAATACCCTCCTCCTCTTTATTTTCCTCCTCGACAGTTACGAATTTCATGCTTCTCCCTTCCCACTGCCAGTGGGCAATGGGTAATATTCAATCGAGAGCGATGCACCTTTTTAAGTATTTCTCGCTGCGCGTCGATTGGCGTCTCCCGTGTTATGCATCACATCTCGCGATCACTGCACCGAGGCCGTGTCTAACCCCCTTCTACCTCCATTTATGTGTCCTGCAGAGTCAAGCATAATCTCGTCTCGCCAATGGCTGGACGTCTGGCGGCCATAAGTCGTGCGAGACCTTCCCAACATGGTGCATAGCGATATCACGAGCTTTAGTGGTGGCTGCAAAGTGGGCCGACAACGAAAAAGCCCGTCTGACTTGAACTGTCTTGAACGCTCCAGCCCGCGCCCTGCCGGCTCTCGACTACTCTCCTTGCCCGCTCATAAGCTGCCGGCGTGCCATGGAGTTCGCAAGCTCGTCGTCCAGCATGTCCTCCAACCACTACGACGTGGTCATCGTCGGCGCCGGCATCGCAGGCTGCGCGCTCGCCCAGGCCCTCTCCACCCTCAAGCGTCCCGCGCCCCTCCGGATATGCCTCCTCGAACGCTCGCTCGCGGAGCCGGACCGCATCGTCGGCGAGCTCCTCCAGCCGGGCGGCGTCGAGGCGCTGCGCAGGCTCGGCATGGCCGCCTGTCTCGAGGGCATCGACGCTATCCCCGTGCGTGGCTACTGTGTCGTGCTCGACGGCAAGCCCGTGCACATCCCCTACCCGGACGGCTACGAGGGCCGCAGCTTCCACCACGGCCGCTTCATCCAGTCGCTCCGCAAGAAGGCGCAGGCGGCGTTGGGCGTGGAGACGGTCGAGGCGACGGCGTCGGAGCTGGTCGAGTGTCCGACGACCGGGCGCGTGCTGGGCGTGCGCGCGACGCGGAGGGCCGAGGGCGGCGAGCAGGCGGCACAGAAGGAGACGTTCCTGGCCGACCTCACGATCGTCGCGGATGGCTGCTTCTCGAACTTCCGGAATGCGGTTTTGGACGGCGCAGGCATGAAGCCCGTCACGAAGAGCCATTTCGTCGGCATCGTGTTGGAGGACGCGGAGCTCCCCATACCGAAGCACGGAACGGTCGTCCTGGTGAAGGGCCATGGGCCCGTCCTTCTCTACCAGATCGCGGGGCACGACACACGGATGCTCGTTGACCTCAAGACCCCTCTTCCCTCTGATATCAAAGTGAGTTCACGCATCCTTCCTGCTGAGACCATATCGTCGGGCCCAGCGGCACAGTGGATACCAACGTCCGACGACCCCGCACCTGTACGCACTTTTGTGCGGGGCCCAACGATGTGGGTTTAGCTGTCACTAGACTTCCTTCTAACGCCCTCTGCAGCAAGTAATCCTAGACGAGATTGTACCACAACTCCCCACCACACTCCAAGACCCAGTTTCCACTGCGCTCTCAAAAGACCGAATCCGACGCATGCCCAACACATTCCTTGCGCCGGCCGAGCAGGGCCAGCGCACGAAGGAGGGCGTCTTCCTCGTCGGTGACTCGTGGAACATGCGGCATCCGCTCACAGGGGGCGGCATGACCGTTGCGTTCAACGACGTCGTTGTCCTGCAGGATCTCCTGCGCGAGGTGGACGACCTCGGTGACTGGCGCGAGATCTCGCATGTACTGCACCGGTGGCACTGGCGGCGGAAACAGTTCGCGTCGACTATCAACATTCTCAGTGTAGCATTGTATGACCTTTTTGGAGCCGATGGTGCGTGTCCTTGTGTTGGAGTTACGCGGTGATCTGAGACGTTATGTAGACGAGGCCCTCGAGGTTCTGCGGATGGGCTGCTTCAAGTACTTCGAGCTTGGCGGTGACTGCGTCCGCGACCCCGTATCTCTCCTTGCCGGGTACGTTCCCGCCCGCGCATCTCACAGTTGTATACTGACGGCACGTTTCTAGCATCGAGCAATCGACGCTCATGCTCGCGCGTCACTTTTCGCCGTCGCTCTGTACGCCATCTGGGCGATGTTCACCCACCCGCGGCGGATCGTCGTCGACGAGAAGGCGGTCTACGTCAAGCCGGGCTTCGAGGAGTACCCCATGTTATTCGTCAAGTGCATCCGCGTGGTGAGTAGCCGTCTGCTCGGTATTTCTTGACTGGTGGCTGACCCACCTGCGTTTCGAACAGTTCTGGACGGCGTGCGTGGTGTTCCTGCCGCTTGTGTGGACGGAGATTCGGTGGTGGTAAGCACCTAGACCACATCATAGAATGAGATCTAGAGGGGGTTTGCTCTGCACGCGTACATGGTAGAATACTTGTTCGTTTTAGTTGTTGTCGATACCGGGCGCGCCGTTGCTCCATCTTTCATGGACTATGACTTATATTCTTGCTTCTGACGAGGAGTAGATTTCCGTCTCATATACATATAGACTTGCACACCGGACGAGACATCAGACGGGCTTCGAAGCTCGCGGGAAGGACGCGTCGCGACGCGCTGGCCAGTGAGTCATGTGACTTCGTTGATTCCAGGCCCCACCGAGCGACCGCCGGTGCATTCTCAGACTGACCACCACGGCTGCGTACCCACTCAGACTGACGGCCCTCTGCCGGCTCTTTTTCTTCTTCAACATCGTCTTCATATCCTGTGAGAGACTGTGTTGCTCTATCGTTGCGGGGGAACAACCTCAAGCCTCCGAGTCAGCTGACCGCTTCACTATATTATTAACGAGCCGCGGTGAGTGGGCGAACGTTTTGGGCCCGGATGTTACGCGACCGACAGTCCTATTTATCTCGTACTCTACAGCGATGTCATATAGCAATACCAGTGCACGCCTTGCTCAATCGTCACCGTCGGTCTCGCTCGAGAAGGGTGCCTACAGGCTTCGCGCGCCGCGCATACGCACCATGTCCAAGACGCGCATACAGCCACTCCAATTGCAGTCGCGGGGGTCGGACAACTCCCGCTCCGCGTACCAGAGACAGATGGCCGTGCTGGTCATCTTCCTGGTCTCGGCGACGGTCTCTTGCTTCGGTGCGGCCTACTACCTGTTCACCACTAGGTGGGACCTCGCGACCCTCTCCGCTCTAGGCAACGCATCTGACGCGCTTCCGCATGTGCCTCCGCCTACGCAAGCCGTCCATTTTGATCTTGGCTTGGACTCGGATTCGGACTCGCTGTCGTCTTCGCTTTCGTCTGTGCTTTCGTCGAGCTCTGCGGACAAGTATCTCGCGTATCTACCCCATAGTGGCTTCCATAACCAGCGTATCGCGTTCGAAAATGCTCTTGTGCTGTCCCGTCTGCTCAATCGTACTCTGCTTGTCCCCCCTGTCGTCTCGGCACGAAGCCAGTGTACTACCTCCCTTTTGACCAGCTGCGCGACGTCCTCGCGAACTCCACGAAGGCAGGTCTTGAGCACTGCAAGGAGCTCCGTCTGGACGGGAGCCAGGAAATCCCGCCGGAGTGCATGGACTACTACGACTTTACATACGTGCCCTGGGAGTGGCTCGTCGACCTGTCTGAGATCAAGCAGGAGCAGCGCCTCTTGCCTTGCTGGAACCTCACTGATACTTGGCTCGAGGAGCGGTTGAACATCTCACGCAACGATACATTTCTCCTCAAGGACACCGCCCGGAACCACTACAGCTTCCTCGACTTCAGCCCAAGCCCCAGCTCCAGCGCCATCGCCCTCTCACGCAAGTACCTCGAGTCCGTTCAGATCTCGACGCTCGCCTTGCGCCCGGAACGGCTCGTCTTCCTCGGCACTTTGATGGGCTCCTCGCGCCTGCACCTACGCGACGCGGCGCGCTACCAGCTCCGCGCGCGCGTCCGCGAGAAGATGGCGCTGACGAACCCGCTCCTGGCCGCGCTCGCGGAGGACGTGCGCTCCGCTCTGGGCGGACAGTATCTCGGCGCGCACGTCCGCCTCGGCGACGGCCTCTTCCGGGAAACGGCGCGGAGAACGTGCGGCTGACGTGGTGGAAGCTCGTGCATACCACGCTGGGGTTCAGCATCCAGGACACCCTGCGCTGGAGAAGCTCTGGTGCTCGCTAGTGGGGACTCTGACTCTGCGGACTCTGGCCTGGGCTCTGGTTCTGCGAATGGTTTGGACTCTGGCTCTTCTTGGGATACTACTCTGACACTAGCTCGCCACGGATCCCCCTGGACATCCCCGCCCTGCGCGTCCCACACCCTCCTCTACCTCCCCTCAGCCCCACTACCAACGTCTCGCTCGCCTGCCCAGGAACGCCGCACCCCTCGCCCGCCCTCACTCTGCTCAACACCCCCCTGTTCATTGCCACCGACATCGCCTTCCCGCGGGGCGACCCGCTCCTCGCGCGTTTCACGCGCACGTTCCCGTGTACGTTCTTCCTCGCTGACTTCCACGCGCAGACTGCGCCGCTCGACGCGCTCGTCAGCGGCGCGGACGGCGTGCGACTGCGCGGCTTCGTACTCCCGTTTCTGGACGCGATGATCGTGGGGCGGGCGTGGGCGGTCGTCGGGACGGAGCAGAGCACGTATAGCGCATTTGTGGCGGACGTGCTGTGGAGGAGGTACCATGGGTTCGAGATCGTGCAGAGGGGATAGTAGGCAGGTTGCCTGATAATGGTGCGTCGTCAGCTCGTGTGTGTGCTT
The DNA here is from genome assembly GCF_022376445.1 of Fomitopsis serialis. Lineage (NCBI taxonomy): Eukaryota > Fungi > Basidiomycota > Agaricomycetes > Polyporales > Fomitopsidaceae > Fomitopsis > Fomitopsis serialis. Next base: position 154,734 of record NW_025954981.1, on the reverse strand, counting down.
CGTGGCTATAACGGAATTTTGCAGGATCGGGCCTAGGCAGGGACGTCGGGAGGAAGGGGGCGTGTGGCTTGGTTGTGCGTTGTAGCTCGGCAGTCACGGAGTTCGAGAGTACGTAGGCACATGATCTGGCTGCTCAACCGCCTTGTATGATGTTGCTTCGGCACTTCAAATCGATTATGGCTTAAGCTCAATTCTCGCCACGACAGACGATACTCATTCCAGTGCAAGCAGAGAGCCGTCGACGCGCGTCAGTCCGCTCCCGCACTGAAGATACTCCCTGTGGCTAAACGAGTCTCAACCGGTGCGTTTCAATAGGGTTTCATGCGCGTATGCTAATCTTGCTTCCCCTTGCCCAGCGCGATTCGCTGACCTGAAGGTCACTCGGCCCCTGTGAAATGTGCATCGCGTGTCCCTGAAGCGAGCTGCTGCCTTTGTTCGCGGACCACAACGAACGACGCCGCCCTTGCTCAGGCTCATCGTAGAAGTCCCCGCCCGCGGTTCTCCAAATTTTCATGGCATGATGGTGAACTGTCCGTAGTCTAGTGCTATGACTACCATACGAGGCACAATGTAAGGCGGTGTCCAGGTCATCCGGCGTGCTTCTCGATGGAAGTTATATTTTTATTCCGCCTTTTTCATGCTTTATCTGATGATGATATTGCAGGGCTACACAAGGACGGCACCCGAATGCCGTGGGCGGCAGAGATCCCCAACGGACAAGAGGATCTCCATAATTCATTTCGGAATGCCGGAGGCAATGGTTGTCGGGAAGACCAGAAGCACCGAAAGATAGGGTTCCGAAACCCATTCACCGTGCTGCCAGGGACCGGTGATGTTCGGTGGGCACATTCCCATGCGAAGCTGATTCGTGATTCCGTCTGCTTCTACATACGACGGTATGAAGGCGTGCAGTCCGAAACAGTGGCGATGCCTCGTGGATCATTGTCAGGCTCGGAAGCACGTCAGATTTTTGAAATATTCTGGAGATTAATTCCCTGCGTTCGGCGGACGCCCTGCCTGGTGCGTGTATCTCGCGGCCCAGTTCTCTGGATCGAATTTACTGAACATATGTCTGCGTTTCCAATAGACCGGGCTAAATATTCCATCGACTTGCAGACCTCCGAGGTTGATGGAGTCTCAGAACACAGCCTTGCACAGTCGTCCCTTCTCTACTGCATAGATGGTCTTTCATTGACCCGCGGTGACTTGTCAGAACCTGACAGCGTGGAACACAAGAACGTCCGTCTCACAATGCAGAACGACCGGTACATTCCAAATGCGTCATTTATTCGATTCATTGTGAGCCGAGGAAATTATAGATGGTGATATATCACGGTTTCAGGTCATAGTCTACTCGATTCGTCGACCAATACTAACCCTCAGCCCAACAAACACTGGAATATCAATAACCGTCATTGCAGCTTCCTCTTCTTTGCAAGCCCATCGGCATGAGCGGACGTCTCCAGGACGTCCGCATCATTCGCGGAATCCGACTCTTCTGTAGACCGTGCGCGTTTCCTAGCGGCGGTGGATAGCGGCTGCACCGTGATCTGAGGGTCCTCTGGAATTGTTCGCCTCTGGTGCGTGGTCTGGCTGGAGGAAGCACTTCCTGCCGCGGCTCCGAGCTGAAGCGGAGTCATCCCATCCGTATCGCCAATCCGTCCTGCAACAATGTCGGCCCCCGCCCTGGCGGGCGATGGCGCAGGCCAACTCGGACCTACGCCGCCATTGAACGACGTCTCTCCGAATCGAACGGTCCGAGTCTGCGCGTAGGGAACACCAATGGGCGGAGGCATAGCGTTCGCAGGCGGTTCCCTTGCCTTCCCCTTGCCTTCCGTGGCAGTGGCTCCTCTTCCTCCCCGTGATCCTCATCTCCCTCTCCGCTTTCTTCCACCTCTTCCACATCGTCATAGTCTTCCTCCGCCTCTCCCACATCGTCGTAGTGCTCCGCGGCCTCGTCGTACTCATCCGGGTCAGCGCAATTGTCTCGCCCATGATACCCCTGCAGGAATGCCGAATCGAGGCCAATGGTGACGGGAAGAGACTTCAGCACCTCACGCATCTCCGTTCTGTCATGTCGTCCACCGGCTTCTCGAGTTGAATTTGAAGCAGCGGCACAACTTCGTCATGGCCTCCAGAACGCAGTTTCGCCTCCACCTCGTGTGCGGCGGCTTCGCACTTGACTAGATGTGGCCTAAAACACATTGTGAGTAAGGATTTACAGCGTGCATAGGCAGGTGTACGTACGTCAGGTGAGCCATCGATCGACTTGCGAGCTTCATGTCGCCGACTATCTTATCCCTTCCGACGTCCCAACCCCTCGAGAACAGCACCTCGTTGTGCTCCAAGAAATCCAAGCCCTGGCAGATTCTATCATTCGCGAAGGTGCGGGTCCAGAGATCTCGTTGACAGACACGAATGCTCTGAACGATCCCCTCGGCTAATCGTGTCTCGCCTGGCAGTAGCTCTGCTGCCCTTTCTTCCACTTTTTGTTCGTCTTCCCTTCACCCTCACCTTTCTCTTTCTCTTTCCCCTTCCCACTTCCGTTCCTGCTCACACCCTCTCCCTCTCCCTCGGTTTCGTCACGTGAGGAGTTACTAGGTTGCCTTCCCTCACGCGAATGTCTTTCCTGAAGCATCTCGGTCAGGAAACCGGTGCGTATCTCTGCATCCACCGCAGGGAAGACCCTCTCTCTAGCATGGTCGGTTCCATAGGAAGTCCCGCCGCACCGCCGTATCGTTTGTTTCTCTCCCCTCGTCAAGGAGGTGGCTGTGGCCGTGGCCGTGGTGACCTCGGCCCCGTGTTCGTGGCCCGCGGTCTTGCCTGCAGGCTTCGACGAGGTTGGCACACCTTTGGCTACGCCAGGCTTGCGCAGGTGCGCTAGCTGCTTCTCAACCGCTCGGACTCTATGCCTGTAGCGACAATGGTCGGTCAGCACAAATCGAGCGAACGCAATGTGCGGGAGTGGCGTACTCGAGACCCTCGAATTGCTGGGCAAGATGTTCCATCATCGGTTCTATAGCTCGCATTGTTTCGCTCATGTCCCTTTGATTCTGCAACATTTCCACGGTCGTCCTTCCAAGTCGTCTCTCGAAGTCATCGTGTGCGTAGTAGAGGAAATTCGCTGCCATTCCGATGGTCTCTATTTCGCGCATCATCCTGTTGAACAGTTGCTCGACGGTATGCTGTTTCTTGACGTCAATGAAACTAGCGTTGAGTAACGCCCGTTTGACGAAACGATTGTGTTGACCGAACTTTAGACTAGGGCCGGTTAGAGGATCGACCTGAATAGCGCTGCCCTCCAGCGTTAGGTACCGCAGAGTAGTAGGATATGGTGAATCCGTGGGTGAAGCCATATCTCGGGGTTCGTCGATGACAGGGGAAATCTGTAGGATGGGGGTGTGCTTGACGGTAGTGGGAAAGAAGGCGTGAAAGGCCACACATGAGGTCTTTGAACGCCACCTTGCTTGGACCTGTATACAACACGTTGTTGTTTTGGCCCTCTGCCTAACACAATACCGTTGCCACAGCGATTATTGTTATCATGTCTGACTTGCGTCAACAAATCGGATTTTGTTACTTCGTATTCCGAGGAGACACGAGAGCTTAGATTTGTGATAGATGATGTATCATGTGTCGAACAGCCTGGGTTTGAGGATGCGGTGGCGCCGCACCGAGAAGTCATTGAATGCCTCTAGATGTGCCTCAATCACACTTAGGAAAGCTGTCGTAGCGTTGGCAGTAGATTGCCACTAGTATTGTTGCTCGATACCGATGCGAGGGTGCGGAGACAAAGACATTGTTTGAGTAACAGTCACTTACGGAGTCGAGGATCACGCAGTGTGAACTTGGACCAGAGCAGGTTCCGTACCAGTTCGGAATGTCTGTGTCAACTTAATATGCATCATCATTGTGGAAACGATCACCAAACGTCACATCTCAGCTAGGTGTTCTTCAATTCGTGTTTGAGTCTCAAGAGCACTCCGAGCCAGAGGGCGCACCAGCTAGTAGTCGATCTCAACTCCCGACATTATCTCTGAGCTTGATATCTACCAATTAGATGTAGCACGAAGATCTAGTATACTTGACTGCGTAGTTGTATGGTAGAGAATAATCGTCATAGGCACCAACCAATCGCAACGCCAAGGCCCCTTAGGCCCCGCGATTCTGAGAGCGTCAAGGCATAACAAAGACACTCGCGCTCTCTGTCTTTCCTACCCTGCATCCCGTATTGCTTCGCGAGGAAGTACCAAGCCTCGGGTACGTCCCACGCCGCCCTCGGGTGAGATCAGACAGGAGACCAACAGCGAGATCCACATTGTCCCGACTCGGTTGCTCTGGCCTAGCTTTTGGCGACGACGTTGAGCTTGCAGATGATGGCGTGAGGTATAATCGACAGAGGTGTATCGTGGCGGATATGTCGTCGGGTGCGATGAATAGCGCTTTCTGGAAGGCATTCATCGCGCGATGTCGGTTGTTGAGGGCCATGAAGTACAAGCCAAGCTAACATGGCACATGATTACTTGTCGGCTACAGAAGGAGCTACGGCACGCACCTGTACCCAAACAGCAGGATTACTTTCATCCCTGACTTCGGCTTCCTGTATCGCCGCTTTCGCTTGCTCAATCTTACCGAGTCTGCGGAAGGTTGCTGCGGACATCAACCAGAGGTTGCTCAACAATCGCCGGTCTCGGGCAGCACGAGCACCCTGATTCCTGAGCGTTGAGACGGGAGACTGAGATGGAGGAAGAGGAGGTAGAGGTGGCGGAGGTGGCAAGTCCGCTATTGACAGATCTTGTTGCGATGCATGTATGCTATAGTGTTGTCGGAGGTGTATAGAGGACGCTTGGTACGGAGAATGGCCCAACATAGCGTGGAGATCTTTCGCGACCGTTAGACCTAAAGTCTCAATCAAAGTCGATTAGTGTACTCACCAGGCGCGGAGTTGGATCGTTTCGGATGCGCACCACCATGTTTGCCAACATTGTGCCCAATCTTCTTCAGGTTCTTTGTGATACCCGCTTGCCCTTTGTGTACGTTCCGCTTGACGGCCTCACGTACCTTCTTGCCTCTTGACATGTCGCGGTTAGGATCGTCAAACGAAGACGAGCGCTTCTCGTAGATGAAGTCCTCGTTGGTACTATGGTCGTCAGTCGATGACGGGGGAATGCCTGGTGAGGCAGGGGTGACAGTGATGGGTATGGGTGGGTCTGGCATGGGGATCCTCTCCGAGTCGACGGAAGCTCGAAGATGCATAGACCTGCGACCAGCGTTTGAGGGCGCTACCGCAGTCTTCTCAGTGGAGGGCACCGCAGAACGACTTTCGACATCAGCTCTGCTGTCGATCGACAACCGCCCTAAAGAACATGACGAGGATCGTCAACGTCCACGGAGCTGAGATTGTAGTGGAACGTACTGTCATCGACTCCGAGGTCCCTTCTTTCCGAGAACCAATGAAACACCTCTACCCATCGATCACCTGCACCCTCCGGCCCTTCGACGTACTCAGCAAGTGCTAGCTGAGACATCCGCAGTTGTAACGCATGTTCGAAGGCTTCGTGCCTAGATACCGGGGGTCTGTCCCCGAAAGGACGCAGCAGCGTACTTGACGAAGGTATGCTTTGAGCGTCACGATCCAGTAAGGTCAGCCGTGGCCGTGAAGTTGCATCCGCGTCCCCGTGGGTGTCGCCATTCATGCTCGGATCTGCATTACCGTTTCCGTTCACTTTCGGAGCCTGCGCGGCGTAATCGTGCGCGACCACGCCATTCACCGAATTGACTTGTGTGCGGTCCTCGGTCCCAGAGCTATCCTCAGCTAAGTCAACCTCACCAACACCGGCACCTATCTCGAGGACACCTTGCGCGGCCCTCCAATCACCAGTGGCAGTCAACAGCAGTCCGAGTAGGTGCCAGTGCCTAATCTCGCTAGACTCGCCTTCCACGGCCAGTCGCGCGCTCGAAATGGCTTTCTGCAAGTCGAGCGTCGGCCCTGGTTGGGAGTAGGCCAGGGCAAGGTGATGGTGAACAGAAGGCGTCGGACCTGTGTCTGCTGCGGCTTCGAGCAGAGCCAGAGAATCCGAGAGGCGCGTCTGTCGCGTTCGAGGATCCTGTTCTGTCCGCAAGACAAGATGAGCTACCGAACGCTGACGAGCGCAACTGCGGCGGCATACCTGTTTGCGCCATGACGGACAGCCAAATGCCTTCCGCAAGCTGGACACTCCCCATGAGCTCCTTGTCGTTCGCATCCAGACGCTCCTTTGCCCTGTCAATCAGGGTTCCCGCCTCCTTCGCCTCCCTCCGTGCCGCCCGCCCGTCTGTCTCTGCTAAAGCCAGCCGGCACAGCATCCTCGCACCTTGCACACAGGCCTGCACCCAGTTCCGGTCCGTATCGGAGTCGACGTCTCCGCGGACTGTACCCGCTTCGCCTTGCGTCTCGCGCGCCTTGCCGACAACCTGCACGTACAAGCGGAGGGTGCGTTTCGCGAGCTCCGCATCGCCGGATACGTACAGTAGGCGCGACATGTGCCGGTACACCTTGTATGAGTTGAACGTAAGTCGGGTCGCCCACCATAACACCTGCCTCAACGGAGTTAGTTTCCGGTGTCAGTGTCAGGGAAGAGGGAAGAACACACATCGATTACCCAGCCAGCGTACTCGCCCACTGCTCCATCAGCCTCCCACACTGCGACGCTGAGGTCGACTAGGTCCTCGACCTGGACGTTCCGTTCGCCAGCCTTAGGGAACTGCGTGCTGGCAGTCAGGATCGCACGGTACTCCTGAACCACCGAGCGCGCAGCGCTGATCCACCTGTGCGGCTTCTCCGCGCCGTCTCGGGACGTGGGGATGACCGCTTCTGCGGGCGACGCATGCGCACGGAGGACAAACGCGCGGAGGTGCAGGACAGCGATGGTCGAGCGCTGCGCAGGACGGAACGTGGGTGGCCAGTGCGCACTGCATGAGTGGTACCTGTCCAGGAGAGTCCAGATTGACGCATCGCCGCCCTGCTTGTGCACGTCACTCAACCGCGACGCGAGAATGATCGCACGGCGGAGCAACCGCTCGACCCACCGCCAGAGCTCACGATACCGCCCGAACGAAGTCGTGTCCTCAGAGGTCGTCCCCGCATACCCGTTCGACGAGGGCTGGGCAGACATGTAAGGGGGGATGTCGGCGATCGCACCAGAGACGAGGGAAAGTGCAGTCAAATAGGTGTCGAGGGCCTGTTGCGGGTCATCCGGCGTGATGCATTCGTGCGACATGCCTTGCTGACAGTCAGAACATAGGTGAGGCGGAGGACGAGGGGATTACCTTGTAAGCAGATGCTGCGTATTCGCTCAGCGGCAGCCCAGGTGCTACCGTCGCTGATCTCCGCAATGGACGCGAGCGAGACAGCTGAGATGTTGCTTCCCGTCCACGCTGAGGAAACAGACCCGTCATTCCCACCATTAGGTATCCGAAGGGTGAGGGAGGAGTTGCGCGTTCTCGTAGAGGGTCCCCGGTCGTGCGCGTCCAGTAGACTCTGCACTTCCGCCAGAACAGAAAGGCACTCTGAGGGCCTTCTGAGAGCATACGCGTAGTACGCCACCGCCAACTTGATCGACTTCAGTGAACATACGTGAGTGGGCGCTACACACGATGCAGACACGCGACGTACATCAGAGTTAGCAGTCTCCAGGCTCTTCAGGGCATTGTACCCAGCCGTAGCTTCCTCCAGTCTTTCTTCCTGCAGCATGCATTCCTGGCCTAGAGCGAGCTGGTTGGCAGCACTCACTTCGTTGCCGTCCAGGCCTGCACCAACCGCCTTCACTGACAGCAAGAGCGACAACGACTGCGTCTGCAAGGCGAGCTCTGCCGCGTGCGAGTGTCCTGGACAATGTTTGTTGAATTTGCGCAGGAGCTCAGGCCATGACAGCGGACCACCGCTTGGTGTCTTCGCGGGAGATGCATCGCCCCATCTTCCTGCTGTCAGGGTCTCTCGCAGCTGTCTCCAATAGTGTTGGCTCTTTGGGTTGGACATTGAGAGACGCGAGTTTGTCGCGCTGAGATGACCGCTGGAGAGACTTCACCGAAGGCGTGGCGATCCGATTCCGAGTGCCCTGGTCGATGAGAACAAACGGACGTAGCTGCCAGCAGAAATCAGAGGCTAGTCCCCGAGCCGAGATATACCGCAAGAGAGGGTTGGGACAGAGCCTTGGAATGGTGGCCGCGAGCAAGCCGCGAGCTCCATACTCTCGCGCTGTGCCTATACGTGTACACGTGATGCGCGACAGCTCTACATAGTACCTAAACTGTACCATTACGTACTTGCATATTGCTGGTAACTTAGCGCTGCAGTACAGTATAAGTATGTACATGTGCGATGTATAGTAGACTCGGACAACAGCATCATCACCACGGGGTAACTATCCACTGATGCACAACTCCCGGTTTGCAGGTCTTCAGATCTTCAGATATAGCGCTCGTCGGCTAAGTAGAGGAAAACTCAAGCGTACCACGACATTCCACGCGGCGGGCGGATTGTTCAAGAACTCGTTGCTGGCATCGTAGACTTTTCAAACCGATCGAGATGATGGTTGTGGGACCGTCTGCCACATTATGCATGGTGCAGCTGCTTTACAAAAAACTGAGGCGAGGATCGTGTATGAGTGTGGAGAAGCATCGCCGATGCGGGGTATGCGAAACCATGAAACATTTGTGGACGCCTCGATGCAGAGCGCATCAGCAGAACATTGACTGAGTCTGAACGTGCCTGACACGTCTAATCTCAGTCGATTAGGTCGGGTATAACAATTTCTGGCTCTCCTACGCCTCCTTGACAGTCTCCTCCAAGAAAGACCACACCTTCTGGCCCAACTCGTCGTCGTATGCCTCCGCCCTGCAGGGGGCGATCCGTGCCGTCGGCACCGCGTACTGTGCATGCGCCAGTCAGCATAGTGCGCGCACATACGGACACACGGACGCACCTTGCCGTTGTGATCGATCGCCTCGGGCGTCGTGCCCGCCCAGAGCTGCGTGAGCGCGCCGAAGGGCGCAGGGTGGAGCATCAATTTGACCTGTCAGTGCGTGGCCGTATGTCGCACCAGGAGTTCGTTGTGTGTGTGTTGCATTCGTGTTCCATCCGTAGTGTTTCGTCACCATCGCTCACGGTCAGAGACGAGTCACTGAGGGACACGGAGGAGGGGACGTACGATGACCTTTGTCAGAGCACCCGCGAGACCGGGCAAGCCGATGTAGTACCGCTGGAGATCGGTCTCGATGTTCCCTGCAGCGAGAGTCAGCACGATCTCGAGCCCTGCCCGCGAGACAGGGTCGGTCGACGGACGTTGCGCACCTGGGTCCAGAGAGATCGACACGATCCCCTTCCCGCCATACCGCTTCGCCACCTCGCGCGCCACGATCACGTTTCCCTACCGCCCCGCGTGTCTCAGCCCACATTCCCGCTTACCCTGACACTGAAAGTGAAAGCTCACCAGCTTGCTCTGCCCATACAGTGACTCCTTCGAATATCTGCGCCGGGCTGGACCGTCGCGGACGGAGTCGAGGTCAATCCCGCCGAGCATCGCGCCGGAGGAGGAGGTCGTGATGACGCGTGCGTGGTGGTCAGGCGAGCTCTGCGCACCGGCGAGGAGCGCGGGCATGAGCAGCTCCGTAAAGAGGAAGTGACCTGAGAGGGGATGTGAGCATGTGGCAGATGAGAGGAGAGAACACGGACCGATAACGTTGGTGCCAAACTGGAGGTCGAAGCCTTCCGCGGTGAGTTCGTCGATAGGCGGACCCATCACTCCGCTGACAATCATCCCTGTGAGGCAGAGGCATAGAGTACGGGGGGAATACGCACGCATTGTTGAACAAGACATGCAACTCCGGTTCCTTGCTGAAGCATATGTGCGTGAGCAACAAGCCCGCCCCGGCCATGTGTGTGGGCTGCCATACCTCAAGAACTCGCTCGCTGCCTTCCGGACTGACGCCAGGCTGCCCAGGTCCAGCTCGAGGAAAATGGCGTCCTTTCCGGTCTCGTCTTTGAGGCGCTTGATGGCCGCCTCGGCTTTGTCCCTGTTCCGCGACGCCATATAGACCCTTGCATTGCGTTGGAGTAGAACCTGTTATGACGGTAATGCGCTGAGCCTCGGTATTCTCAAGCGGGTTTGCCGAGTCACGATTACCTTGATCGTCTCTCTTCCTATCCCGACATTTCCTCCTGCACCACACAACTCAGTCCCCTGTGGTCAAGACGCAAGAACGACCCAATAGACAAGGACGCACCAGTCACAATTATAACACGCCCGGCGAGATCAGGTACATGCTCTGCCTTGAACTTTCCGTTCGGGAAGAAACTCCTCCAGGCCATTACGGACACGTAATACGCTTCAGTGAAGAGCCCCATGTCCAGTGAGTAGTAGCAATTTCGTGTCTGACACTAAAGTACGAAGGTCCACAAGCCTTGCGTTCTCGCACGCGACCTATATACACGGCACGGGCAGGCCTCGTAATCCTCTCTCAAGCTGGGCAATCGAAGGTGCCGCATTGAGGCGTCATCGATTCTCCCGTCCGGCATCCAGGCTCTCGGGCGAGAGTGGGAAACAGAACCACCGGACTTGCCCCTTAAGGAAGACGCGCCACCATGCCTAGCGGCCTCTGTCTGGCGCAGCCGCCTTCCGCCTCTGGGACGCGGCAGCAGCTTCAGTGGAACGACTGGGCGCCTTGCGAGGAGAAAGCCTCGGAGACACTGACTGCAGGCCTTAGACGCGTTTGAGGTACTTGGCCCTCCTCACTAAGTAGGCGATCAACATGGTCCGTGTGTTGAGTGGCGGGAGGAGGGGGGATCTGTGCCTGATCGCGCCGATCTGCCGCGAGGATGCGCGTCGCCGCCCGAGGTCGGTTCCCGTCACGGCGACAGGCGCTCGCTCGCCGTCCTGCAGTCGATCGTCGAGGAGGAACTCTGCTGCAGGACGGGTTTGCCACGAAGGTGGAGGTCCGGGGTCAAGAAGGGAACGATCCTCGAGAGGGGAGACGACGCCTTTTATACGCGGGCGGCGCAAGCTGGACACCTGCTGAGCGCTGAGCTACGGCAGAAGCTGTCAACGTGAGGGGGAAGGCCGAGACCGTCATCGCCCGGTTTGGAAAGGATGCCCGACTGGGAAGTCGCGACAGTGGAGCCCCCAAGTCCGGCGCACATTCTCGACCGACGCTGTCCGACGCTGTCCGACTCAGCTAGTCGACGCGCCGTCTTGACGAGCAACGCGGTGGAGGGTACTTCATGCACATGATGAATGGCTGACGGTAAGTACTGATCCTGGATTGGCGAGCAAATGCCTTGTACTTACATACGTCGCCTTGAACAGCGTTTGTCGCCTACAGACCCCATTCCCCAGCTCATGCAGGGTAGGTGACTGCCGAGACCACGCGTCATGTCCGTTATCGCTCACACAAGCATCCTACTGAAACGAAACGCACAGTGACGGTCAGACAGGTAGGGCGGCTAGTCCTCCCAGTTCGTGTACGTGTAAGTGACGGTGTACGATTTGCCGTTGGCGTCGTGGTCGCTAGAGGTAGCTCACCAGGACGTCCGTGAACATGGTCGTCTCGAAGGGCCCGGTCGTTGTGTCCGCGAGAGCGTCTGGTCTCGGGTATTAGACGGGACACGCAGTAGTGTGTAGACACAAGTAAGCCGGCGACGTTACATCCCAGTGAATTCCGACTTGATTCGGACCAAATATTACACCGGTTACAAGACGCTGTATCACTTTCAGCTTTAAAGCAGTGTGCACCCGTCGTCCATTGTGCATAAAAGGGCGGCGTCGCTCGTCTTGATGGTGCGTCAGCGTCGGACAGCGTCGATGCGCGACAGACTTGGTGCGCACTGGTCCAGTCGCGACTTCCCAGTCAGGTATCCTCCTTTCCAAACCAGGCAATGACCGTCTCGACCATGTCCACGGCTTCTGCCGTAGCTCAAAAGGTGTCCTGCTTGCCGCTCGCGTATAAAAGGCGTCGCCTCCCCTCTCGAGGATCGTTCCCTTCTTGACCCCGGACCTCCACCTTCGTGGCAAACCCGTCCTGCAGCAGAGTTCCTCCTCGACGATCGACTGCAGGACGGCGAGCGAGCGCCTGTCGCGGTGACGCTTACAGAATGGGGCGCGGGGATTGGCTAGCGTCTGCGGCGACCGGCGCGGTACTCGCGACTGCCCCAGCCTCCACACCACCCAGTGTCCGCTCCGACCATCATAGCAACTTGACTGCTGTTTTCCTCCGTTCTTCACCTTTGCTGTGCGTCGCCCGTCATCTTCCCTCGCTTGTCCACCAATTATAATCTGCAGCAGGTGGGCCTCTTTTCCTCGTACTTCTCCCACTATCTGACGACCGCGACTTCAACTCTAGCATGCTGCTCCCAGTACTTATGGCAAACGACTCGGCGCTGGCAGCACAGCCGTCTCTGCGACAGCTAGAGAAGATGCCACTTACGCTGTATAGAAAGACTCTGGACGACTCCAGTGATGAAATGACATCGTGGGTGGAGACGCGGATATGGCTCATGCTCGGGATCTTCGTGGTCTCTTTATTTGGTGCGTGTTCCGCGTCTGCCTATGTATTGAATGACCTATGTATTGAATGACCTCTGCCATAGCATCTTCCTTCCCTAGCCTCTCCCAGAGACTGCCCGGCGTACGCGTCCCGGGCATCGTGTTTTTCATCGGAAAGCACTTCGGGACGGGCATCATCATCTCGACTGCTTTTGGACACCTCCTGCAGGATGCCTATGAAGCGCTGCTCAGCCCCGCAGTCACCCAGAGATGGGCAGTGTCAAAATGGGTGGGCATGATTGTGTAAGTGCTCCGAAGGCCGTATGTGGTGCAACTCGGAGGCTAATCGTGCACAGCCTAGGCTCATTACTCCTGATTTTCCTCGTGGAATGTAAGCCGTCGTCTTCCTCGCCCACGTCACAGAGTTAATGATACCCTAGATATCTCGACGTCTTATGTCGATCGCTTACAGTCATACGCGTCTGAACCCCCCACGCCATGCGATACCCCTTCCACGTCCTCGCCCACCCCGCGCCGGCCGAGATCACCGGTTCTCCTCTCCTCCGAAGCGTCGGTCACTGAAGGACACGTTGCTGACGCGCCGCTCCCGCTCGCACCGCCCGAGTCGTCGGCCGACGTAAGCGTTCCCTTCAGCGTCGATGAATCCACGCCCCTTAGCGACCACAGTGCCCCGGCCTACGGCACCGCAGCCCACCCTGCCGCGCGGCCCTCGATGTACGCACACACCTTTCCGCGGGGCAAGAACGGCGGGAAGCGGCAGAGCACCATTGCAGAGGCGAGCCAAAGTATCTTTGCCGGCGGGCACCACCGACACGAAGAGCGGGGCTCGCATGCTGAGCACCATGGTAGCACGAAAGCCTGGCAGGGTTGGTTTGGGCTGGGTAAAGGCCGGGAGGAGGAGCATAATGAGGAGGTTAGGAGTGGGAGTGCGGGGAGGAAGGCGCACGACAATGGGGCAGGGCGGCCTGAGCATGTACATGGCAACGGTCATCCGCATGCGCAGAACGGCCATGACCATGGTCATCGCCATGTGCATAGCCACGGGCATGTGCATATGGACATGGAAAGGTGGTCCCCGGAGCGTGGGAGTGGGGAAGAGAGCGATCTGGATGGGCCGGATGCGAAGGTGGGGATGCGGAGGCAGGTCATTGGGATCTTGGTGCGTCGGCGCTGCTCTGTCCTGTACACAATGGCAGTACTGAACTCTGGTTGGCTCCCAGATGCTGGAGATCGGGATTATGTTGCATTCCCTCGTCATCGGCCTGACGCTCGCCATCACCTCCGGCGGAGAGTTCAGTAAGCCTCCACGGATTTGGTCATGTGTTGCAAGCGCTAACTCGTACTGTAGCATCGCTCGTCACGGCGATCATCTTCCACCAGCTCTTCGAAGGTCTGTCGCTCGGGATTCGCATAGCGACGCTCCCCGCTGCAGCCGCCCGAGGTGCGTTTCAGACGTCCAATCTTGCCCAACACCTGTCTCACTACTTACTACCCGCAGATGTCGCTGGCTTTAGTTTGCTCAAGCCCATCCTCGCGCTTTCCTTCGCCGTCACGACTCCTATCGGCATCGGCATTGGGCTCGCGGTGTTTGAACCTGGCCGCAGCGAGGGCGGTGAGTTCGACGTCTCTCCTTCCTTTTATCCTCCCCTCTCTCCCCGAGGCTCAGGCTGACGTTTTTGCGCAGCGAAACTGACGCTCATTCGTGGACTGATGTCCGCTCTGTCGGCCGGGATGCTGATCTACGCGGCATGCGTGGAGATGCTTGCGGGCGACTTCGTGCTCGACCCGCACCTGTGGAGGAGCAGCATCGCGCGCCAGACGCTCGCGCTGGTGAGCTTGTTGTTGGGGTGTGTGGCGATGGGCGTCGTTGGGTGAGTATGATTTGACTCGGTATCGTTCCTGCGGATGCTGACGGTGTGTAGCATATTGGGAGAATGAACGCCCCAGGGGACACGATCGTTACGTTGCATCCGCGGCGCTTCGAGCGTCTGTCCATAAAGCACGTGTACTGGGTCTGTGATTACCTCTGTTTTATGTCTCTGGATTTGGAGAGAAATTGTGGCAGGAACTGTATACCACGCACTCATGCATGTTAGAACTCGCATCGTCTGTGTTGTAGCATAGTCTAAGATATTTTTGACTTTTGGTTGGTTGGTTGATTGGTTGATGTGTGGAACGAGTTGGACGATGGGGTGCGTTCGTGGTCTGCCGGAAGCAAGTTACCAGCTGCATGTTGCAGCGCAGAGTAGGTGTTGAGGGTACATGCCAGTGGGGAAGCTGGACTCTCATGTGTGGGCGGGCGCCTGGGCATGGCGTTCTGTAGGATTTCTCTGTATGGTAAGTGTCTGGATGGCTTTGTCAAACAGGTGCAAGCATACCCACGCCACCAGCCTCGATGTGAGCCCCATCCAGGACCATAGGCATGGTTACTTGCTCTCATTCCAAGCCGAGTCTCCGAATTCGAACAATATTGACTTGAGGCCTGCATGACTTGCATCATAGCACGAGTTGCTGACACCTGGCACCACGCGATCCCGAGAGGGTGATCATATCTCGGTCGTCCGTCCGTTTCACGTCGGAGCGCTCTGCCAGTGGCACACATGGCCGGCTGCGTTACCGTATAAACTGACACGTTCCTTCCAGCTCGGGATGGCGGACGCGGGCTCAAAGTCCTCACACCTCGCGATCGCTGGGCTTCGGAGGACGTATTCCCCGATGCGTACATACATGCCAGTACATGCGACGTCGACGTTGAGATGCTAGTGCTGAGAGGCTGTTCGCAGACGAGTCGCTCGCGTCACACCGATGTTCAAGGGTTGCGACAACGAACACTCACCTGCGCTTGAGCGACTACTTATCGCGTTCCTGGTCTAAGTTACCGGCTTTGAAGCATTTGTACGACGAAGTCCTGGATCCCAGGCACCGCCGATCTGACATGATCCAACCCACGTTCGATTTCCGTTGGGCAATGGCATCTCCATACTAACCTCCGTCATACAGACGGAACCGCCGGTGAATAATGGTGACATGCGGATCTGACGCGGAGGGATCGGAGTCGGGATTGCTGAGTGATGTTCAAGCATATAGGCGCGTCCAACAAGCCTCGCCTCCCCGCGCCGCTCATGATCAGCTATGTGTCATTGATGTACACTGGAGGCGCGTATGCACGTCCAGTGCTGTCACTGTGTCAGTACGTCCTCATGCCGAACTACTTGTCCACAGTCGGCGAGTACTGGTATACTTACGGCAGCCCGGCTGGTTTGTCGTCGTCCCTGGGAGTGCAGTGACCCCCAGTGACACAGAGTGACACCCGCGAACCCGCATCTCTTGTGATATGATCAGGAACGCGCTGGCGCTGTGCAAATCCCGGGGCTTTGACGCGCTAGGAACGAGGATCCGCCGAGGTACGCATGCAAGTGTGTTCTGATCTGAGGCAGAGAGCATACAGTCGGGCAGCCTCCCGCTGCGACCGTTGACCACTTCGGGACTGTGCCTCCCATCCCAGTGCCGTCAGAGCGGGAGTAGGTAGCCTCCGCTGCCAGTCCGTCTCAGTAGCTCTGACATCCTTCCCGCATGCCTGACTGGACATACCGGGGCGCTAAGAACCTCGTATTGAAGGTACAAATGTGGGGGATGGCTCCGCTAAGCTTGTTGCAGCGTATTCAGCGCTCGATTCCAACATGTTCGTGCTCAAGCTAACCGCGCTCACTGGCCTCGCCGTGTTCGGTGTTTCCGCAGTGCCGAAGGCTGTCCAGCCTCGAGTAAGTCGCCATCCCCAGCCAACCCCTCCCCGCTAACACCTCGCAGGCTACCACCACGGACCCCGCGTGTCCCGTCGTCTACACCGAGACGTTCACCCAGACGCTCTCCATCATCGCGCCCACGACGACCGGGCCCTTCGAGACGACCACATTCACGGACGTGCTGGTGAGCTACCCACTCGCGACCACGACGGAGACGCAGGTCGACGCCAACGGCAAGTCGTACACCGTCACTTACACGTACACGAACTGGGCAGACTCGCCGCCTTACCCGTCTGACTGCCACTGTGCGTTTCGTTTCAGTATGTTTGTGTGCGCGATCCTGACAGGACGCGGGGTCTCGGCAGTCACCTACCCTTCATGAGCTGGAGAATGGGGTCTGTAGGCGACAAACGCTGTTCGAGGCGACGCAATGTGACTTGATGGCCCAGAAAGATAGCGGCAGTGCGCTCGAGATCGTACCGGGTGGGATTCAGCGCCGGGCATTCGGGAGCAATCGGCGATGTGGCTTCGCCTCAGAAGTTGTCACACATTATCCGAGACGATTGAGAGTCATCGATTCAATACCAACCGGGACCAAGAGGGACTCTCTAGCAACGTACTCCGCACAACAGGCCAGCAACGGGACAGGGTGACAGGTTTGCGGCGGAACAGACGCTGCTATCTATAAAAAGGAACGTCAGCATTGAAGCGACACGTGAACGAAAGAACGAAGTCCGGCGCACGGCAGCCGATGCTCAAAAGTCCTTGGATCCGTCTACAATCAGCGGGATAGGATGATGAACATTCGTCCTCAGTAACACGAAGAAGGTAACTCACCTGTCGCGCCGTCGAGAACCTCCCGCGTTAGCGCTCTTTTTTTTTTTTTTGAGTGGAGGGCCCGACTGCGGACTACAACGAGACGAGGCTCGTTTCCTCCCGGGGGAAAATGCATTTACGCACGAACTCTCGTAAGAGAGAACAGTGTAGGACTCGAGACCGTCATCGCACCAATGCGTTGTTGGTGGTGCTCTGGTCCGCTTGCAATACCCACTAAAAACCCCCGTGCCGCCGGACGCCCAAGAGCACCCGGAACCTCCGACGGCGGATCGCTCGCATCGTCGGCGAGCTCGAGTGATAGCCCGTTTGAGGCACGAGTGTCGGAGAGGAATAGCGGTGAGACGTTTAGCTTATGCAAGATGTATCTACAGCTTGAGGTTTGGCTCGGGCATTCCTACGAAAACGTCAGAGACGCTCTGCAATGATCGTGATGAGCACCTACGTTGCACCCTTGCCAGGGGCGCCGCTCATTTAATTTTTCTGTCTTTTGCAGCGACGCCCCTCTTCCTGGTACGTAGGTGCGCTAGCACGATGCAGTAGCCCGACGATGCGAGCGTGCACTGACGGCAGGGACGTCCCCGTACCATGATGACGGGCGAGCCGACTGCAGGCAATCTATCTGCCGTGCTGCCATCGGTGCTCTACGTCGGCGGTACGGTGCCTCCGGCAGCCCGCCACATGGGCAGGCCACCTCGCGCCAGAGGCTGGACCCTTTCGCGCACAAACAACGTACCAGGGATGTCAAGTTCCACCCGATTGGGGCGATTGAGGATTTGGGTCCGGATTTCCGGGATGTTTCGCTCGGGTGGTCCTGCGAGACCAAGGTCAACGATCGTCTACCGCTCCTCCGTGACGAAGACTCACATTGCACCCTCGCCAGGAGCGCCGCTCATGTCATTTGACGAGCGACGCCCCTCCCCCAGTATGGTCGTGCGCTAGCCAGCAACGGTAGTCCGACGAAGCGGGCGTGCACCGGCGGCGAGGACGTCCCCGTACATGTTCGACATAGTGACCCGGCATAATCTCGTCGACAGTGAGCGCAATGCCCCGTCTCCGCTGATGCACGGCGTCGTCGGTACGGTGCCTCCGGAAGCCCATGCCAGAGCATGAACCACCTCAGACCGGAGGCTGGACCCGTTCGCGCAAGTACGACGTACCAGGGTTGTTTGTGCCCGATGGGCGGTAGAGGGTTTGAATGCGCTCGCCGCAGATCGTGTGGATCCTCGACGTCGGGACGTGGCCTGCAATGAAGGTCAGCCAAAGCCTGGAACTGCGGTGGCAGTGGACACTCACATTAGCCACGTCGTCCCACCCGCACGCCACAACTGGCTAGCCTCGTGGTCTACCGACGACGCGTCGGGTCTCGGACCAGTCAACGGCGGAACGGTCCCCGTACAGAGTCCGTGCACCGTGTCCCTGCGGAGGCGCGTATTCGCGACACTCCTGACCCTTGGTGCACGTCTGCAGTACAGCTGCTTCCGGCTACCGACGACTCGAGTAGCCGGGCCTACGTCGCCGCTATCATGCGGACGACGGTAGACTGGACGGTCCCATCACCAATTGTGCAACGTACGGGTGTGCCCTTACGGGACTTTGAGCCGTCGTCTGGCATAATTCGTTGAACCCGTGAGGGATTTGTTTTCGCATAGGTTGGTCGTAATGCATAGTCTTGAGGCACACATATTGATCGAAGGTCTTGACACACGCAGCGGCACTCGCCGTCTTGATGCACACTATGTATCACCGCGGTCAGTCGTAGTTACATGACAGGATTCAACATTCACTTACTTTGTTGTCGACATCTAGGAAGGCCACGCACCAACAGACGCTTTTGCTCGTCTGAGAAGTGGTCGCACGAAGATGTGGCGTCGTGCAAATTGCAAATGAGAGAAGGCCAGGAGGGTGAAAATACGTTAGTATATGCCTTGCGCGTCGATACGTGAACGTACCTAGGCTGTCGGTGCTCTGGACCCGGCCCCAAATTCAGGGTGTGGCGCATTGCATTTGGTGTAGACTCGGACCATCCCCCATCCACGGGATGCGACTACGTGCGATGGCCGAGTGGCGGGTGGTGGAAGACTGGAGGCGCGTCCGACATGGTGGTCGGAGGGCAAGAGGGAATGGGGACGAAGTGGCGTTCACCTCGGGTCCTTATACGCCTCCGTGTGGGTCCATGTTTGGTCCTGACAAACAGTCAGCCGCACCTATTGTCCGCCCTTTCGAGCTCAGCCTTGTGCTCGATTGGGGCAGCTGTGTGTTCCCGCTGTCTTATCGATAATCAAAGCCTTGATAGAAGCACGCACCACGCTGTGGGCGGTGTCCTTCATCATCATGCGTTCTCCGAGCGTCGCAACAGCCTTGTTTTCTGCGACACGGGGCTTCGTTGGGAGATAATGGTGAGGCTGATCGACCTTGGCGTTCTTATCGCTCAACATCTGCGCGATAACTCTTCACTGCGGGATATGCATCACTCCAGCGAGCCATTCTGGACCAACTCGAGCTAGGACACGGATGACGCTACGCGAGGATCCCTGTAGTGAAACATCGGTGAGCTGGGTCGTAAAAGCAGTGGGGGACAAACGATACTTCATCGCTAGTAAAGCAAAGTGTTTGAAGTGGTCATACGAGGCCATATCTGGATTGATGTCGCCGATGTCGCACGCGGGGCGAAGCTATCGCTAGCCACGTAGGGACGACGGCTGCATCTTCGCTCAATACTGCAGATGCACTAGGCCACTGGTTTTAACAGTCCTCTTGCCCTTTGTTTCCTTTTGAAATTGACGATTCTGCCAGCGGTCCGTGGATTTGGGATGTATCTGGGGTGAAATCGAGTCGGCAGTGGTGCGCCACGACCAAGCCACACTATTCCGCCACAAGCGCGTCCGTGACAGAACGTCACGATCATGCATCCGTGACGTTTGACCCGTTTAGGAGTCACACATCATATTCACCTCCACTATGGCACTAAGTACCTAGTGACTGAGTAGCGGCAATATCAACAGTCTCATGGCCTCCTAGTGCCGCGAAAATGGCCTTCCGAGACCCCATGGCCAAGCGTGGAAGACGTACCGTAATCATCGGGCCCAATGACTGACTGAACTTTGACTGCCCTTCGTAGCTTAATTCTACACTGGCAGCTTACCACCGGGCTTCACAGGGTAAGTACAATATTGGTTGATTGCTCCTAAAGCCCACGGTATACTTTGTATGTAATCACTCACAGTGAGCGCACGAGAGCCCATCCAAATCGAGTAATATGCGCGCCACAACGCCCCGCCGCCTCGAACGAAACTGGTCTTGCCTCAGTGTTGTGGACTAGCGCATGCCATAAGAAACTCAGAGGTAGCACATCTTACTGTGAACTAATTCAAATTGAAAAACACAAACCTAGGTGGCCACATCGAGTGGCGTCTCCACAGTGCGTGGCTATCCGCTTCAAGTTGAAGTTTTGAGTAACACCATTAAGTGTGTGATTCGGCGCGGTTACGGCGATCCGCAGATGCGATTCGGAGCCACTGTACGCAACATCTTTCGCAGATCTCAGTTTGAGAGAGGATCATCATGGTAATTAGTGCTCCGCGAAGGTGGCCGACCCGGAGACAGGCTTGCTCCGAAGCTACCCTAAGCCATAGTATATAGGCCGCATCACAGAACGACTTGGAAGCGTTAGTTTAGATCCAGTATTAAACTACTCACTAGACTCCAAGAGAGCATGAAGGCTGAGCAATCTGGAAAAAAAAATCAACGTCAGCAAACATCAAATGTGACGAGGATTTCGGGGGCGTTGTGTATGCTCACCGGCGGGGAGGCTCTTTTCGTATGGGTTTGAGCAGCCTCAGCGCTGGAGCGTTAACATCGCTACGCGACCGCAGGTGCACCGCATGACTCAGGCTTGGGACTGAATTACTCACGACGTAGTACCCCTTCTTTACGCTTGCTCCGGCGACGAGATATGCATTCGCCGAATGTACGCGTACAGTTGGCCTGACCCGGGCCACCGATGGTTAAGTACCGAAGTCAAGATTGACATCTAAAGACGCCGTGTGGACGGAGGGAAGGAGATCGCAGTCATAGACCCTATACTTCCTATACTTCTCCGTCTCTGATTCATCTAGAATGCATTGTCACGTTGAAGTTAGGGCCTCTTCGGACCCACGAGCATTCCGCATCGTTGAATGAGCGGTGGAAATATGTTCTAGTCAGTAGTGTTGACGTTCTGCGAACCGAAAGTTGACATGCCGTCCAGCGGTCACACGAGGAGTGAGTCGCCCAAATCATGTCCCGCAGGCACCGGTGCGACCTGAGGGCCTGCGAACGCGATATAATCAACTCGTGCCAGCCTTTCTCCGTGTTCACCGGCTCTTCAGAATCACACGAGGCAATTGTAGGAGCCGAGCCTCTTACGAGCCGACAGAGCTCATTCTCGGAAAGACTGCGAAGGGATCCTTGAGCAACGCGCATACATAGACGATTCAAGAGACTGACCACTGTATACGACGGTTCCGTAATGTGCATTGAGTCAGTGTGCAACCTGCTTGCGAGCCGGGCTGAGCATTACGCGCAGCGAGGGCAGAGAAGAGCTAAACAGACAAGTCGATGAGTGATGGCGCAATGTCACATCACGCACAGACAACGAGCGCGGCACGAACCAGTCACAACGGGCTGTCAGACCAGATGGACCTTTGGTGCGTCTGCACCAGTGAGGCAGCTCTTTTCGTAGGAAGTGAGATAGCGCCGAGCGCTAGAGCATCCGCGATGCTTCTCGATGCAACGGGGAGCTCATTATCATATTGCCAGCACCTACACCGAGCTATGCCCGCCTCGTTCTCCTGCATCGCCAACAATGAAGGCCAGGGTCTCGAATTCTTCTCCGTCGTGGGGAGGAAGGTCATGGTGCTGACAGGCTCTCAGCCGACGCGGCTTGCGGTATGGTAAACCTGCTGTGAGCGATGAAACCGTGCCAATCGGAGGCTTACCCTGGCGTACGTATACATGGTACCTGCTGTATGTGCAGCGGCACAATCGACCGACTCGGATCAAATCCATGCGCTCCCGGCCTATGGACCTTTGAAGGCCGAGGTCTCGGAGAAAGCATGTCTGAGAACTACGCTCAATGAGACCTGACGAAAGCTATGCAGACTTGGACGAGTGATTTACCTATACCGCGATGCCCGATGAGTCGGAGGTCACGTACCACACACTGATTCAGCACGTAATCCGTTCGCTTCACGAAGCCCGGCGAGAGCGAGACCGGGAGGCTGAGAACTCACCTATAGCACGACGATTCGGGCAGCTGGATCACCGTGCGGGAGACAAGCCCTATCAGATGCACATGTGAAGGTCGGACGATCCGAAACCAAACTGAATAGTGGAGTGATGTCGTGACGATGGGGTTTGGGTACTAGCTAGTAGTACTCGTGTTCCCGGCTGGCCGCATGACCAGACACTGTGCTTCGCGATGAGGGCCATGAGTGGCAGAACCAAGCTCGGATGCAAGAATGGGACATCAATATGACGAGGCCTTGTAGAATGACAACATGCTTTGACTCACGACTTAGCATCGGACACTGATACTGTATGACTGTAGCGATTTGACTTTGATGTTGGAGCTGCGTAGGCAGGGTTCTGCATTAGCACATCGACGTATGCGCGCTTCTGGGGTCTGGGCGGAAATGACATCGTAGAGGATCCTAGTACTTGTATTGAATGCGCGCTGGCATGAGCTTCGTTCTGACATACTGTGCCGCCTCTCTCCTGTGTTTGACAATGACACGTTAAGCAGTTGGCATGCATACAGACACACCTTATGTCTGCCATACAAATTTGTCTTCGACTGCGCTTTGCTATTTTGTTCAAAGTTCGCGTATTCAGTTTTGAAGCCAGGTATGTAGTAGCCAGGTACAGGTGATGCGTGTTGCCGACGGGCTGTTCCGGTCGCAGTCCTGACCGAGTCTCTCGGGCACGCTAGACTCTAGTTGCGCGCGACGCGGGTTTGACGCGGGTCGGTTCGATCTCATCGGCTCGCCTGCAACCTGAAGTGATCCTCTACAGTCAGCCTACTTACCGGTCGGAACGCGACTTGACGGCGTTTGCGACAATCATCGTAACAACAACAGCAGCATGGCCGTGCAGTGTGCGGGCTGGCGCCACATTCCGTTGAAGCGCGGCGACTCGGATGGCACAAACCCGGGTTCATGCCCAGGATGGAGGAGCCCGACCTTTCAAGGGCCTGGGCGTCACTTCACGACAGCTTCCAGAAGTCTGCAATTTACCCAGCGATACCCACTGATCGTCGAATCTCGCACAGATTGCCGCCTTACCATTGGGCAGCATGATGCGTTCGTCCGTGCCGAAGCAATGGTAATCTAGAGACCAAGCAAGCCGTGATCGTATGAAATTGGCTATACAACACGAACGCGCCGACCGTGTTTCCCTCTGGATCCCACTCACCCTCCGGCCAGGTATATATACTGCCATCTGACCCATACGCTCCCTACCAACCTCCTCGTTTTTGTCTACTGCCGTCTCTCTTTCTTTTCTTCACTTACAGTTGACATAATGGGCCTGCTTCTCAGTGTTCTGCGCGTAGTCGCGCTTCTTGGTACGGCATACGTGCTCTTCAATGTCTTGAAGAATTACTTCAGCCGTTCGCCCCTGGACAACATCCCCGGTCCCCCGTCAGGTCATTGGTTCAAAGGTGCTTATCAACACGTTCTGTCCCGACAGATGATGACCCTTACACCGCATTACGATAGGGAACCTGGGGCAACTCTTCGATCGTGCTGGTTGGGACTTCAACCATGGAATAGGCCTCAAATACGGTCCTGTCTTGAAATTACATGGCATGTTGGGGGTACGGCGTGCCTGGGTTTCATTGCTACGAGCAGATCTCTTACTTCGAACAAAGACCAGGCAGCTCTTCGTATTCGATCCTACCGCTCTCTCTAGCATCATCGTAAAGGATCAATACATATATGAGGAGGCGCCCGAGTTCATTGCGTAAGTCCGCTCGCGTCTGATCCTACAAACACAGTCTCATCACTGTCCATTATCAGCTCAATGCACTGCATGTTGGGCGACGGTCTGCTCGCTACCCTTGGGGAACGTCACCGCAAGCAACGCCGGCTCTTGAATCCCGTCTTCTCCGTCGCGCACATGCGACACATGCTTCCCATCTTCTACAACATAACGGCCAAGCTCCAAGAAGCCATTGCTGTGCGAATCAAAGCTGGCCAAGAACAAGTCGACGTCCTCGACTGGATGGGCCGCACCGCGCTTGAGCTCGTCGGTCAGGCCGGCCTAGGATGGTCCTTTGACCCACTCGTCAAGGACACGGTGGATCACAATCTGGGTACCGCCGTCAAGGCTATCGTGTGCGTCCAGTCATGCGCTTCCAAGTCTCACTCCGGCTCATCTCTTGTGTAATTTGCAGCCCGACTCTCTTCCCTCTCCGTCTCGTCCGACCTCTCCTTCCCCTCGCTACGAAGATTGGCCCCCCGGCTCTCCAGCGCAAACTGATTGACCTCATCCCCAACGTACAGTTGAAGCGTGCGAAGCAGATATCCGACGAGATTCAGAACCACTCGCGCAGGATCTTTGAGGAGAAGAAGCGGGCGATGCGCGAGGGAGATGAAGCCGTCACGCATCAGATCGGTGAGGGCAAGGACGTCATGAGCAAGCTCAGTAAGCATCTACGACACCCATGTCCGTGAACGCGACAGCGCTGACAATTCGCCACAGTGCAAGCGAACACGAATGCTTCTGAGGAGGACAAGCTGCCCGAGGACGAGCTGCTCGGACAGATGGCGTATGTCTTCCCGTTGTTTGTGCTCGGCAGCTATCTGAGCACTGACCCTGCATGCAGTACGTTCATCTTCGCCGGCATGGACACGACCTCGAACGCGCTTGCACGAACACTCGATCTTCTCTCCAAGCACCCGGACGTCCAGAACAAGCTCCGTGAAGAAATACTCGAGGCCGTCCGCGAGCACGGCCCCGAGATCCCGTACGACGTTCTCGTCGAGCTGCCCTACTTGGACGCCGTCTGCCGTGAAACCCTCCGTCTGTACGTCGCGCTTACTTTGCGATAGGGGACGCAAAATACTGACCGAGGTCCTGCCGCAGGTATGCTCCCGTCCCACACTTAATCCGGAAGACGCGTCAGGACATCGTCATGCCCCTCTCAACACCGATCCGCGGCGTCGACGGTACACTTATCAACGAAATTCCCGTACCCGAGGGCACGATCGTCCACATCGGCATCCTCGCGTCGAATCGCAACCCGGCATTGTGGGGCCCCGATGCCGCGGAGTGGAAGCCCGAGCGCTGGCTGAACCCCCTGCCCGACGTCGTCAAGGACGCGCACATCCCTGGCGTGTACTCGCATCTGTGAGTCGCTACGCTTCTTAGTGCGATATAAGGGTCAGCTGACTAGATTAATTTGCGACAGGATGACCTTCTTGGGCGGCGGACGCGCGTGCATCGGGTTCAAGTTCTCTCAGCTTGAGATGAGTAAGTCTCTAGCGTTGTGACACATGGGTTGCCGGGCACTGACCTCGATCGCGCCTGTTGCAGAGGTAGTCCTGTCCGTGCTCCTGGCAAACTTCACCTTCGCTCCGTCTGGCAAGGAGATACGCTGGAATGTGGCTGGTATCCAGTACCCGACTGTTGGCATGAACCTGGTACCCGAGCTGCCGATGAAGCTTGGGTTCGTCAAGGCTTGAGGTGCGGAATGTCACAGATACACAGGAGGGACGATTCTCGCTGCAGACTCGTTCATCGACGTTTGTACTGGAGCGACGACAGATATTCGCTTAGCCATACATTTTACATTTTGACCTCTTATATACTGATTTGATATGTTTCAGTAGCTTTGAGGCTGACATCGCCTGAAGCGCTATCAACATATTCCTCCAACGGTGTGCACCAGCTAACGGGCGCGTATCCTGACTCGTGGCTGGGACAGTGAAGGAACCTGGTACACGTCCCCTCAGAGTGACTATGCCTATTGATCGCACTCCGCACTCGTTTCTTCTCGGTCCTAAGATTCGAGAGTCCTCGACGTGCTTGTACTTGTGGGCCTTGAAAGCTGAACTACATTGCGACCGTACGCCTTCTCTCCCTCCGGCGATCAAAAACCTATACAGATCCGTTCATCAGGATACTTTGAGGATCCTTCCATCTCAGCAAACCGACGGGGTACGCGAGATCGCTATGCCGTGACACCGGCGGACTCGGACGCACTGCAGACGTGGCAATCAAAGCGATTTAAGATACAGTTCAGGGGCGGCCTGCGAAGAATCACTCAATGGGGCTAGTACAGCTTCTCAGATAGCATGACCAGAGAGCATCTCAGGATTCAGGCCTTGTGAGTTTCGGTGCGTGCGTGCAAGTTCAGTTATTAGATGCGAATTTCACATCGGAACTGTAGCGGCAACACTTCGCGATAACATTTATAGCAGAAACGCTTGCGCACACAAGGCATCCGACCAGGTGCCACAGACCATCTCATTTGACTTGGTACTGTGTCAGGACATCTTGTGTCCATCAACCGTCACTTCAACATGGATGTCGTAGCGAACATGAAGGTCACGGCAATTCGTTTGATCAACACGTCAAGTAGGTTACTTCACAGAACCAATCAGTCGATATCCCTAAACACTGGCATGCAGCAATGAACGCCTTCGTGCCTCACCTTGAGAAGCGTAGGGCAGAGATAGAGGGTGTCCATGTGAAGACATTCAAGTACGGTACCGCAGAAAGGCATATGGTATGTATTATACAACCTATATCAAGGCACAAGCTCGAGTCCCCAGCTGAAGTGGTATTCCCCAGCTAGACGTGTATTATCCACCTGAGGATATTTGTCCTACAAGCGGGAGGAAGATACCTGTTCTCCATTTCTTTTATGGCGGCAGCTTCGTGCGCGGTTCCCGCAGGCTCCCCCCACCATACGACCTAGGATATGCGAGCACAGGAGCTTACTTTGCAAAGCGAGGGTGAGTGGGCTGCACCTATTCTACTAGCAACGCAGAGTGAACGACCTATACTGTACATCGATCTAGGATTCTCACCGTCATCGCCGACTACCGTCTCGTGCCCAATGTGAAGTATCCGCAGCCAATCGAGGACGTTAGGGACACCATCAGTTGGGTGATCGCCAATGGAGCGGACGAGATCGTAGGTCAAACCGGTATTCAAGCGGACTTCGACCACGTCTTCCTGCTGGGACACTCTGCTGGAACGATCTACATCTCCACCCTTCTTTTCCATCCCACGCTGTTGACACCTCAACTGCGCTCACACATCCGCGGTATCGTTCTGAAGAGCGGGATGTTCAGGTTCCCGCGGGACAAGCGTATGGGCCTTGAGGATCCGTTGCTCCAGCTGTACGGCAATTGGTTCGAAGTGGAGGCGAATATGCCGATCGCTTTACTGAACCAGGCATCTGACGAGGTCTTGAAAGGATTTCCAGAGGTGATCATGTTGGCAAGGGAGCAAGAACCTGATGGGTTCTTCGTAACCAATGAGGAGCGAGTCAGGGAAGCACTGGAGGCGAGGCTGGGAAGAGATATCCCGCTAAACTTTATGAAGGGGCATAACCACATCAGTCCGCATTGGGCGCTGTGGAGTGGCCGCGAGCAGGAGAAGAATGGGCGGAGGAGGTTACCGGATGGATTCACGACAAAATTGCGTCAGCATAATATGTGTCTAGCTCGAGTAAATGCCGTGGTATACTACTGATAACTCACCTGTGGCATTTGAGAAGGGCCACCAACTCAAACATCTCAGGCCAATCATTCCTCGGATCCCACTGATCAACCGTGACAAATGCCTACTACTAACAGTGACATCCGAAGTCGGCGGTACTTCCAGTGAATCATGGGCCAGCAATGGCTGTCACGCAGTCTCCTCCCCATTCGCCGGGGGTAGAGGGGCGTAAGAGTGTACTAGTACATTGAATGCTTTGTGTCCGAGCCCCTCTACTCTCAGGCTGATCGTGACCGCCACACTCAGCCACATCCCATCAAAACTTTCTATCCCCGCCCGATCTTGAATCTCCGTGATCTGCTGATGTCGCCTTCAGAAAACTTGAAATGAAGGTCGCGGTACTTACATAGATCAAACCCCTGAGGCCTGAGGAGCGCGAAAGACCACCAGTGTGAAGTGTTGAATATATAGTGAGTATCAATATGTCAGACTCTCATCAAACACGGGAAACGGACACTGCCAGTGTACATGTACATATGACACCGGCCCAAATCCTCGTGGGATTACGAGAGCAACACAACGCGTTCCCGAGTCGCATGCCCACAAATGCGAACGTGATGTTCTCTTCCTCTCCCGGCCATCACGACCTCTGAGAGCAGCCATCATGGACATCATCAAGAACCTGAAGGACGTGACAGCTATCCCATTCATTCACCAACCTAGTACGTACCTCACCATACATCGTGTTTCATTGCATCGATATGGATCGCCATGATTAACGTCGCATCCAGTCCGAGACGCGTTCTCGCCACAACTGGAGAAACATCGCTCGGACATCGAGAGCGTCAAGTCAAGGACGTTCAAGTATGGCAGCACGGACAGACATAAGGTGTGTGTTACCACAATTGGTTCGCAAAGCGCATTGTAGCTCTTAACGTCAACGACACCGATCAGCTAGATGTCTATTATCCTCCGGCCGACGCCATCCCTTCGACTGGCAATGTGCCGGTGCTCTATTTCTTCTATGGTGGCGGATTTTTCGAGGGCGATCGCAGGCTCGCGCCGCCGTATGACCTCGTATACTCCAACACTGGTGCGTACTTCGCCAAACGCGGGTGAGTAACGCCTGTGGATGCTTCTTCATCATAGAAGTTCACGATCGCATTCCCCTAGGATGCTGACCGTCATCTCTGACTACCGCCTCGTACCTTATGCCAAGTTCCCTGAACCCGTCGAGGACATGAGGGATGCCATAGGCTGGGTCATCGCGAACGCAGATGAGGTGCTCGCCGACAGCGGCATCCAGGCCGACTTCGACCACGTATTCCTCATGAGCCACTCCGCTGGCTCAGCCCTTTCGTCCACCCTTCTCCTTCACACCACTCTGCTTCCGCCGAACGTGCGCGCCCGGATCCACGGCGTCATCCTCCAAGGTGGCGCGTACACCTTCAAACGCGACGAGAGCACGAGCCCCGACGACCCGGTTCTCCAGCTCTACGGTAGCTGGGACTCTGTCGAGGCTAACATGCCCGCAGCGCTCCTGCGAAAGGCACCGCAGGAGCTACTGGCAGGCTTTCCCGAGGTCATCGTGTTCGTGAGTGAGAGGGAGCTGGATGGGTTTACCGAGAACAGTGAGGACTTCACGGAGACGCTGAAGACGAAGTTGGGCAGACAGATACCGATTGTCAAGATGAAGGATCATAACCATCTCAGCCCCCACTGGGCATTGGGCACGGGAGAGGGCGAGGAATGGGCTGACGATGTTACGAAATGGATTAAAGATAACGCGCCGTCCGCGAAATAGTGGTCAAGGTGCACTGTATTTCCATGTGTCAGCAAGATTGACGGAGAGTTGAATAATTAGGCTGGATTGTGTGAGTACCAGTGTCAAGCCAGCCATACTGCCCCGTCGCGGACGTATGAAGCACCACCTCTCCAGTCATCCCAGTCATCTTACCCCTATACGCGCGCATGTTGGGCCCCACCGCTGTTTGTTCTATCGTTGACCAAAGCGAAGGCGATGAGTTATATTGAACCAACGCAGAACGGGGTATCGCGACATATACACGCACTCACTGGAGGGGACGAGACCGCATTCAATCACTACCAGGAGCAAGACGCTGCATGCATGCTCGCACACGTAAGAACGTACCGTCTCAGCAGCTCCAGCCCTCTGGGTGCGCTTAGAATGAATCAAAATTTTTGCAGGGCGTAGGGGACGAGCAACGCAAGGGCCGCGAGGTAAGCGACGATACGCTGTCATGGACAGGTAAGCGGACTTTCAAACCATTGATACCAATTGTGGTACCCACCAATACTTACCCGCAAGTCACTCATGTTACTCCTCCTCCTCTGTATCTGATCTCGAAAGCCCGTCACATTTATTCATTTGGGAAGCTACATCAGAGCTACTTAAGTACATGAGGATTTTACGAATAAACCAAGCCAATAATCCGTGTGGCAGTTTTTTTTTTTTTTTTTTTGTGGAGCGTTGCGCCTTTGGGCGCTGGGTCTGGCAGTCGACAAGTCGACCCCAGAGTACCCGCTAAAGATCGGGGGATTGGAACCCCGGTTGTTTTATGGTAGCATAGTAGCATATTGTGCATGTGTTTATATATCTGTTTGTTCACCGTTGAGGAAATGCTTTTACGCACTGTGTGTGGGACTCGATAATTGAGCTTGGTCGTCGTCTTTGCACATCATCATCGCGCCAACTAATCTCCGATGTGCCTCTCCCCTGTACGCGACCGTTCTGGCTCTATACCCACTAAAACCCCAACCTTTCCTGTCGTCCAATCATAAGGTAGGTATTTTTCGTTCTTCAATACCCCTTTCCATGTGCTTTCTACTAGTGCTGGTTTCAACGCTTTCTTTCCATATTTTTTGTTATTGGTCATCTTGCAGTCGATCGTCAGTCTTTCATTTATTGCGTTGAGCCATTTGTTTGTTATTTCATTCTTCGATGAGTGGTGTTCCCCGTTAGACTGGATGACTCGGGCGTTTCGTAGCTTCCATATCAGGTATGCCGCTTCCGATACTAGGATCCTATAGAGTCGTGCGTCTCTCTTCAATATCTTGCCTTTCTCTGTCTTGAACATCGCGTTCGCACATCCTAGGATCCCGCCTATCAATGGCTTTGTCCATTTCTTGTTTTTCATTTTCCATAGCTTTTCTGTGAGTTCCCAAATTTCCTTTTGTCCCGGGGCGTCGCATTCGGTCAGTATGTGTTGCATTGATTCTTCGACTCCACATATCTGACATTCGTGTCTTGCTTGCAGCTCCTCCGAGTAGCTGGGTCGTAGCCAGTTCGATCCAACCATGTAGGCGTCATGTATAGTCATCCATAGGAAATACCTGATCTCTCTCCTTAGGTCTTTGTTTCGTATTCCTGTCCAGATTTGGGCCTCTGATATCGATCTATCATGGTGCGTCTCTGCGAAATCAATGATTTTGACGATGTTCAGTACCGTCCTATTTCTTTGCTTATAGGTTTGCATTGTTTGTTTCCGGATGCCTCTGTATGCAAGCTTCTGGGTGAGTGTTGTTAATTTCGCTCCCGAGAGCTTCAGCGTTGCAGGTATCTCAGTTTTCAGGTCGTCTATTGTTCGTTTGCTTGCTCCTTGTCCGGCGAGTCTATCTGCCTTTTCGTTTAATTCATTTCCACTGTGTCCTTTGACCCATTTCATTCTCGTTTTTTGGCTCCTGGTCCTGAGCGATCCTATCATCGCCTTTTCCGTGTGGCAGTTCGAAAGATGTATTCGGTGTCCATTTCCGTACTTATGGACGACGTCATCCTTGCGTCATGCGTGGCTTTGACATCCAGCACTTTCCATACATAGCAAGACAACTTCCAAATCTGTCCAACGTTCGCTCTCCTTGGCCGATTTTGGTGTGCTTCTACGATAGCTCTTCACATGCCATGGCATCCGTGATTTAGTATTTAAACAGACTTCAAACCCGATTCGTCTTCATCGATTCCCCCTTCCCTCTCTCATCAAGAGCTTTGGCGATGTATCGTCGCAGCCTGAGTGACGCAGCCGAGCATCAACCGAGTACATCCCTGGGACTTGTGACAAGTAAAACATATGATATCAGTTCGAACAGTTAAGGGCTCAGATTCCGCCTGTACGCTTCCTCAGCAGCCTTTCTGAGCTCACGCTGTTACTCTGTCAGTCGAATAGGTTCGCGTGCGCCGTGTGGAGGCCTCGAGGGCCTTGATATGAGGCTAGTCAGTGCTTATGACGGTCATGCCAGTGATTTTTGAGATAACAATACAATACTAGCAGGTGTGCCACCAATCACAGGAGTGCAGCGGTGTTCATTTTTGCCAAAAATATCACAGCTTACTCCGCGTCGTTGGGACCCACACAAAGCGCGTACAGGAGCGGAGGTCGTCGGATGTTGGCATCCAGTGAATCAGGACACTAGTACTGTGCCGCTTTGCCTGGGCCACCGTAGCCAAGGTCACCGCTGCCTGGCCGTCGATGTCCGCTGCGTTCGGTAGTCCCATATCAAACCAGCTGAACTCCGTCTATGTGTGTCAAAGGCGTGACGGGATCGACTTACCTGCCAGAGGAAGGTGAGCAATGCTCTGGAGTCTGGACGGGAAGGGTGGCTGAGAGCCCGGTCCGATACAGCTGTTCACGCTACAGAGGGCAAGATTCTGCAAGACTCTGGACAACTGTAGGGGGGCTCTGGCGCCGAGGATATCGTGACTGAACAGTTCAGTTGGGCTGTCGCTCCCTCTGACACTGTCACAGTCATATTGACACTGGTTTCAGATTGTTTTCAAGAAGATATGTTTAGGACCTGTATAGGACCGTGTGAGGAGGAGTTTGAACGTGCGACAAATGAAGTCGCATTCGGCCGAGAGGCATGGATGCCATGAGGCTCAGCGCTCGGCGCCAACTGACTCCTTTCACTGTGCCACTACTATCATCGTCGCGGGTGCCCACTGGGCAGCGCGCCCTCCTTCGCCTCTCCTCCCCTCTGTGATACCCATGGCCGCCGTTGCGCAGGGCCCGAGCGAGCGCGACGGCGCGTACTACCAGGATGCGCCGTACGAACCCGACCTGGCATGGAAGAAGGAGCTCCGCAGGCGAATTTCCGAAGCGCTGCAGCCTCTCGTCGACGAAGCGAGGAAAGAAAAAGAGATGCACTATGTCACCACTCCCACTAACGACTACGAACACACCAACAATGAGAACGTCAAGCACACTTATGAAGTCAAGATGACCCGAATCCGACGCAAGGCTCAAGAGCAGTTCGACGCCGAAATGCAGTACGAGCGACAGCTGCGTCGTCTGGCTGCGGGCGCCCCACCGGACGACGGATGGTCCGAATCGCTCTTGCGCGAACAGCAAAGCCTCTGGGACGCAACTCGCAAGGCAAACAAGAGCCAAGATCGCGCGTCCTCGCGTCTTGCCTTTGGAGGAAGCGCCAACGCCGTCGCCGGACCATCGCGCATTGGCCTCGACGGATACGCCGCTGGCGATGGTCCTTCCTCCGTGAGGTACGACTCCGTCAGCGGAGGCTTCGACGATACGACCCGATACCCGCGATGGGCGCACCCGGCACAGCCTCAACCACGGCGCGATGGTACCATCCCCTCAGATTAACGGAAGCAGACATCTGACCCATTCGTCAGCAGGTGAACAGTCGCGCAACGACGCAGATCCTCTCCGGTCGGCGCTAGAGCGGTGGATTCCGCGGATGGACGAGCCGACCGGCCTACCGCACAATTTTCCGAAGAATCCATCCAAACTCGGTCGCGCGCACATCCCCAGCGACCTCGAGAAACCCGCTGAGACCCCACGCCGTGCTGGTAAGCAGGTTGCGGCTACCAACGACCACGACGCGTCGGGTCCAGACGACCTGCGGTCCTTCCTAGCCAGTGCGGAGTTACAGCTGGCGATAGGCAATGACGTCCAGCAGACGCCGCAGATCCCTGTCCAGTTCACCCACGTTTCGCACCTCTACGATCGGGCACAGTCCGTCACACCACGGCCGATCCAGCGACCGGTCTCGCGCATGGCGTCGAAGCTCAGCAACGAGGTTGAGACGCCACTCGCTGCGCCGGAGGTCACGCGCACGGACAGCTACCTGTTCGCGTTCATGCAAAGCACCAGTCACGCGGCCGCGTCGACGCCACAACCCCCACCGGCGGCGAACACCACGGCCTTCAGCATGCAGGTTATCGATCCGCGGACGTTCACCGTGGACGACGAGACGCGCAGCATCCAGAGCCCGTACCAGCCTGCGTTCGACCTGCCCGATTTCCGCCCACCGCCCCCGATGTCGAACCAGACCTCCACGAGCAGCCAGTCGTCGTCGCAATCCGCGAGCCAGTCTTCTCTGCAGTCGTTGTGGCAGTCTGCCGGAAGTCGCGCGGATTCGAATCAGGCCGAGCAGAAGTCGCCGAGGTCGGACGAGATGGTGGTCATTGCGTCCGACGAAGGCGACAGTGACTGGGAGGCCTCCGGCTTCGACAAGGACGAGCTCGAGCAGATGATCGAGGCCGAGATGAGCAACTTCGGTAGTGACAGCGCCACCATCGTTCCGGAGGTACTCGAGTCCGTTGTGCCTCCCACCGAAGAGCCCCCGGTGGACGATCCGCCTATTCCGCGAGCGCTACCCGAGGAGCCTGAGGAGATCAAGACGAAGGCAAAGGGCGGCAAGGGCAAGAAGAAGGAGGAGGCGCGGCGCAAGGAGCTGGAAGCCAAGCGGAAGGAAGAGGAAACGAAGCGGGCGGCGGAGGAGGCCAAACGCAAGGAGGAGGAAGCCAAGCGGAAGGAAGAGGAAGCCAGGCGCAGGGCAGAGGAGACCAAGCGGAAGGAGGAAGAGGCCAAACGTAAGAAGGAAGCGGAGACAGTGAAGGCTAAGCCTCTCAGTGCGCAGGCGCGTCGAGCAGCAGCTGCAGAGGAGAAGAAGAAGGCCGAGTCACTTCGTAGGTTTGAGGAAGAGCAGAAACGGCTGGAGGAGGAGCAACGGGCTGAGGAGGCGCGGCGGGCTGAGGAAGAGCGGCGGAAGGAGGAGGCGCAGAGGAAGCGCGAGGCAGACGCTCTGACCGAACGGATTGGGAAAGAGAAGTTGGAAGCCTTCATGAAGCAGCAAGACGCTCGGCACAAGGCTGAGCAACTTCGCAAGCCTGAGGACAAGCAGCGCGCACTTGAAGAGGCGAGGCGGGTGGAGGCGGCGCGACAGCGAGAGCTCGAGGAGGAGGAGAAGCGCAAGCGAGAGGCGGACGCGCTTGCTGAAAGAATCGGCAAGGAGAAGCTCGAGGCCTTCATGAAGCAGCAGGAGGAAGCTAGACGTCGTTTGGAGGGCCGCCAACGGACTGACAGCTTCAGCCGTACTCCTTCAGACACAGCGAAACCGCCCATTCCTGTGGCCAGAGACGCCAAGGAGCCTCCGAGGAAGTCTGCGTCCGAGCCCCAGATCAAGAAACGCTCAGTAACGTTCGCCGAAGAGGACTCGAAGGATCGCGAAACCAGACTGGGCGCCATGGAGGAAGCGCTGCGACGTCGCGAACAGGAGGTCCGGCGGCGCGAAGAGGAGGTCGCTCGGAAGCAGCAGGAGGAAGAAGCGCGATGGCAAGAGGAGGACAAGAGGCGGAAGCCAGGTGCGCCGCGGACGAAGGCCGATGAGCTGCGCGACAAGGAGAGGCAGTTGCGCAGACAGGCAGAGGAGAATCAGAAGAAGGAGCAGGAACTCCGCAAATGCGAAGAAGCGCTGAACCGCCGTGCGGAGGACTTGCTCGCCAAAATGAAAGCTCAGCAAGAGGAGTTCCGTAGGGAATGCCTCCTCATGGGCATGACCCTAACGAAGTGATACGTGAGTACATCATAACTGAGACTGCTACGCGCTGTTGACCGTCTGGACGTCTTCAGCATCGCATAATACCCGTTTATATATCGACACCTAGAGTTCCGTCTATCTATATCGATCGCCCCGCTTTTCTTCCCCCACTTCCTTGCCTATCCCCTGGCTATCGGGCTATACTACACAGACATCTAATCTCTCTACGGCAACGTCTGACTGTTACTGTCTATATCTCTCCCCCGCCTGTCTCACTGTAGCGTACACTTTCCTTCCCTCTCGTCCTACGTCTCGTCTCGTCTCGTCTCTCGTCTCTCGCGACCGCTGCATCGTTGTATACCGCTGTGTTCGCTTGTTACTGCTTTGTTAGGTTTCCGTGCGTAATAGTTTTCTAGTGCATGATGATGTGGATAGACTGCTGTTGATACTGGACTATGCTCGATTATGACCATCTATTCAGGACATTCCATCGTAGTCTGCTACAATCGTCCCGATGTTCTCTCGCTCCGCTCTGCTCGCGACGGCAGATGCAATGGCGACGTCCTGTACACCAACACCAACGGACTTGAAGATTGTGACGTCTCCGGCCGCTCGTACCTCGCGCACCAGCTCGTCCTGAGCGATCCACGCTGAGCCACTGGCGTCGGGTTGTACCAGTTCCCCGATTTCAACTAAGTCGGATGGCCCGACTCCTGCTGTGATCAACTCACCGGCTTCGACCTACGAGAAGACGTGATAAACGTGAGTTCTCGTCGACCAAGCATTGCATAGGGTGCATACCAGACACGCTGCGCGAGAGTCGACTATGATCTTACCGGCGCGTTTGACCAAATCAGTATCGATTTCGTGCCTGCGGAGAAAAGAACGTATTAGCCTGAGTGCGCAGGTCTGCATGAGACGTAGAGTTTGACTCACATCTGCGGTGTGTAGGAGCCAATCAGACACAGATGAGCCCCAGGCTTGACGTATTCGGAGGGGAAGAACGGAGCAGTCGAGGACGTGGCGGTAATGATAAGATCGGCTCCTTGCACCGCTCTGCGAAAGGCCACGTCCTGCGCGTCCTTGGGCAGAATTCCTGCACCAATGCCAACTCCCTCGACCTCAGCTTTCAAGGTGGAGACGAGGCTTGATAGCCTTGAATTGACTGAGCGGTTGAAGATCGTGCATGACGTGATCGTTGGGAAGTGCTTCAGGAAGAGAGATATATGCGCAGCGATTTGAGCACCTGCTCCGAAGGCCACCAGTTCGCGAGGCTGCGCATCGGGGACGAGGAGCAAGCGAGTAGCAAGCAGTGATCCTAGACATCAATACGTCGTGACTCCTCGTCGTATCCCATGCGAAATGAACGTACCGGCTGCATTTCTGAGCGCTGTCAGTTGTCTGGCATTGACAAGTGCCTTGACTGCACCAGATGTCTCGTCCAGGACAAGCGTTGTCCCCGGTAATCCAGCCTCTCTGACCGCTTGTGGCGCCGTAGAGGTAGGAACGGATACTACCTTGATGGCGGTGCCGAAGGGCTCGATGCGCGAAGGCATGAACAGCGCAGTGTGGTTGGTAACAGGTACGGAGATGCGATGAGGCTGGTGCATTCCTGAGGCATCGCCAGTGGACTTCTCTGCTTTGGACAAGCTATAGAAGACCTGTGCCATGAGATCAGTCAACTCCTGGGGATTGACTGTCGTTGCGATCTTGGCGACATCCTTGGCCGACACGACCAAGAGCGCCATTGTCTATAGCGCAACAAATGGTCTTAGCCGTAGTCTGGTCTATGTCAGTTGGAAAGACATGGCCCTTCGAGCATGAAAGCGAGCGCTTTGACTCGGAGTCATGTCTGTAGCAATGATAAGCCAGATAAGGAAGGCGTAGTATTCTGTCAGACCTTCGTCCACTGATCTTGACCGTTGTCCATTGTAGTGGATGTAGCGAAGTTTAATGTACGATACTGTACTGCACTCGGAGAACTTGAAGACCATGTTGACCGAAAGAGACTAGCCCGGAAAAAGATGTTGAAGTGTTGCGATGCTGATACAGCGCTTGAAGAAAGATAGAATTCGGTACAGCAATACAAAAGCCAGAAGTACACCAGTATGACGAACGCTTCGCAAGCAAACCACTCTAGATAAGATCCAGTTGAAAGTCAGTGAGGGTATAATGGGTATACACGCCGGAGCTTCTGATGAAGTCCAGCGAACTCCTGCGATAAGTTCCGCGCGAGATCCAATGAGTAATAAGTTAGGGTATCACGGGTATAAACGATGGTAACTCTGACTTCAATCCACAAAAGCTGTTCAATTTCACTTGCCCTTAGAGCCGCGCTTGCGGCCGGTCTTCTTCGGCCGCGGTCGTCTTGGAGGCTCAGCAGGCGCCTCGTCATCCGACTCTATGAGAGTCACCGAGGGGGATCGGGTATCCTCCACCAGGTCAGGAGTAGGCGCACCCGAGGACGGCAGCTCAAGGTCGTCTGCGGTTGGCGGATAGTGTATCAGCCCTATTCCTGGAGTGGGCGCCCTAACGAACGGGCGACGGGTGGAGGGAGCGGCCGTATGGCCTTCGCCAGCATCCTCACTGAGCCTGCGACGCACGGCCCTACTGCTCTCTGTCGACCAACCAGACGCAGACTGGAAGTCGTCTTCCTCCCGACTGCGCTTGGTACCGCGACTTGACGATGAAGACGAGGACGAGCTGGATGCTTCAGACGATCCTGATGCTTCCGACGATCCTGGTGAGCTCGACGATCCTTGCGTCCAGGATGCATCGGACGAATCGGAGGTATCGTCCCCGTCCGCCGCGCCCGCCATGTCTGCATCGTCAACGAACTCGTTGATGTCGGCAGGCCCAGCCTCTGCGGGCTGCTCGCCCTCAGGCCTCGGGCGTACGACACCGCCCTCCCAGTCTTCGTCCTGTCGCCACGCACTGGTCCTCCTCACCCCGCGCACGATGCGACCCAGACGCTCCTCGAGCTCGTGCGCCTCCCTGCGGCGCTGTTCGGCGACCTCGGCGATGGCGCGGAGACCCTCCTCGGTGGACATGAGCTGGTTCGCGAGGCCCTGCGCGTCGAGCACGTCGAAGATCGCCTGTGTGCCGCCCGGTGTCGCGAAGAGCCGGCGGAGGAGCGTGCGAGCGTCGCCCATCGTCACTAGCGCCGTGACCCCATCAGGGTGAGACAACACCCGCGCTGCGTTCGCAGCGTAGTCGTAGGGAGCGTCGGGTTGCGGGGCGGCTGGTGGGTGTGGTGCTGGAGGCGCAGCAGCGGACGGCACGGCAGGTGCGGCGGCAGGCCTCGGTGCGTTGCTGGGACCCGCAGTAGGGACCGGCGCGGGCCTCGGTGCGTTGCTAGGACCTGCAGAGGGGACTGGCGCGGGCCTCGCAGCACCACTCGAGGCTCGTCGAGCATAAGTCGACGCGGGAGCTGGGCCAGGAGCGGGAACGTCTGCGGGCTACAGTCAGCAGCAGACTAGGTGGCGAGTATGGAGGTACATACAAGGTTCCGCTGCATTCTGCCTCAAGGCACGCTGCAAGTCGCGCTCGCCGTAGAACGCGAACTCACGACGCAACGCAGAGTCGTCGGGCTGTCGGACTATTGGGATCGGGACCGAGCTGGGGCCACTCCCTGCCAAGTATCAAAGTCAGTGTTGTGGCGTAGACGACAAAGGAGGGCTCGTACTTGGTCGCGGCGGCATGCGGTTGGGGAAAATCGATGCGTACGATGGTGGTGGCGGCGAGTAAGGCGGTGGCGGTTCGGATCGACGACGGGGGGCCGGGTGCTGGGAGCCAGAAGGCTGCGGGTTGTGAGCGGCGGTGAAGCGGTCTAGCGCCGCCGCCGCTTCGCGTTGCGCTGCCGCCGGTGCATTGGTGGTGTACCGGAGGAACCCGAGCACGGAGTCCCGGAGCCCGGGGTGTAGCATGGAGTTCCAGTTGATGCCGAACCCAGCGTTGTTGTCTGCGATCGCACCGTGCAATTGTCAGAACGCGACGCAACCACAGCAGTAGACAGTAGCGAGCGTACCACCGTCGCCATTGTTATTGTTACCGGGGTTGCTGTTGTTAGTGTTGGTACCGCTATTGTTGGTGGCGTTGCGGTCGCCAGTGTTGCTACCATTGCCAGTGTTGGACGGCATCTTCAATGGCTACAAAGAAGACAGTTGATGCTGAGACGAGTGGCGGGAGAGGGTTGCTGGTATGCAGGAGTGGAGGGACCGAGTTCCAAAGTGCAGCCCTTTTATGCGGGCTCTGCGGCACCTACGCTTTGACCAGTGGCGAAGCGCCCAAAACGAGCAACAAAGAACGCGTGTTCTCCAGCAAGCGGCGAGCTCAGCGAGTGGCGGTGCCCCCCGAGAAGGGAGCACTCGTCATCGCACGGCAGCGACGCCTTGGTACTTCTGACCGATGGTACGCACATGCCTCATTCGGGGAGGGCGACACCGGTACTTGTCGGCGGAGAAGTAGGTCGCAGTGCCACACACTATTCCTTGTTCTACCAAGTCCTAGGACTCTTGAGTCGCGACCGACCGTCGTTATAGGTATTCAATGGAGCCACAGGCAGTGGCGATTGTCAGAAGCTCTATTGTGTTGATTATCAACCGTAATCTAACAATAAGCCAGTCGTCAGCCAGCTACTATAAAGCGAAACGAGAGAGCACATTACAAGAGTACCGAGGAGTATGGACTCCTAGCGAACCCAAAGCGAAGCACTGTTGCACAAGCCGAGATTGGCCCGGACGATCTTTGTAGTACACCCTGATCCGACGAGGGGCGGCTCCGCCAGAAAACGTGTTGAGAGACGGACGCTTTGGCCTCCAAGCATGTGCTTCGACTGTGCCTTTGCCTCCCGGTAGCCTCGTGTCATGATCCTGTGTAACGTACGTGCTTTCGCTGTGACCCTGGCCGCACAGTGCACGCGGAGGCATCGCCACCGGACTAGAACCGCGCTGGGTGGCGTAGTCTCAGGAGAAGCATGCAAAGAGATATTTCTGAGTAGGCAGCCGTGCGGAGACTGAGTGAACGTAGCAGTAGGGCGCGAAGCTAAACAGGTCGTGTCACTGTTGCGCGGCTTTATCAGGTTCGCTGCATTACTGGCTACAGTACAATGCCCGGCAACCCAACCCTTCGCTTCGTATATATGAGCGACCATATTTCATCCACATCAATTCACAAGGAACTCACCATTTCGTGGCCGGCACATTAGTAGGGGCATGATACAGCACTAGCCATGCAGGGGTTTGAGTTACGCCAGCCAGCAAGCTTGAAGCGTTCGAGAACGCGTTTTGCGAAGTCATCCCAGGGAGACATAGCCTTCAGGTCCTCGCGATGTT
Source organism: Fomitopsis serialis (assembly GCF_022376445.1). Lineage (NCBI taxonomy): Eukaryota > Fungi > Basidiomycota > Agaricomycetes > Polyporales > Fomitopsidaceae > Fomitopsis > Fomitopsis serialis. The sequence goes on along the minus strand of NW_025954981.1, from coordinate 113,775 downwards.
CATTCCACCAGAGAGTAGCTGACCGAGAGTACCTTTCCTCCGTTTGGCGCTTGTCACACCGTGAACGAGTCTTCAGAGCAGTTAAGCCACGTCGTCACCGACATCGCATCAATCAGCGAGGTGAGTGATGGAATATCGACGCGCGTCGTCATCACGGAGCGTGCGAGGGCGACGGATCTGGAGAACGCGTGAGGGTGTGCGAATGCGAAGGACTGCGTGCAAGAACGACACGCGAAGGGGAGACGGGTCGGAAAACAGACGTGGGGGGCGTACCAAGACCGGAAACAGCGTGCACAGGAGCAGACGCAGATGGAAGATTGTCCGACGCATTTGGAGCGGGCTATATGCGCGGAGGTGTTTGAGCGCGAGAGCACGTCAGGCGACGTGGTTCGCAGGCGGCCGCGCGAGCGAGCGGGGGCTTCAAGAGCGTCGAGAAGTGGTAGTCTACGTTAGGCAGTGGTGTTCCGGGTAGATCGCGGGGCCTGTGAGAACGCCAGAGTCACCGAGATTGCTTGATGTGAGGTAGAACCCAGAGCGAGTGAGATGAAAGCGGAGGGTCCCGCAAGGCCTCCGGATACCACACGAAGCCTCTCGCGCAACTGTATTGGGCAGTGAGAGCACAGACTACAGAACGACATAAATGTAGGCCATTCCAAGGTCAAGTATTGCCTCTGAACTTTTGTCCGTACGATGGCAAGCCTCCTAAACTGGTGCTGGAGTAAATCGGTAGCTTAGTTGCCAGTGTACCTTTCGGGGCAGCCCCTGACGCGCAAAAGGCAATACAGAGCGACGCGGGCGAGAGCCATAGCATATCTGCCGCGATGCAGTGTTCTGCGCACACTGGCACAGTCGTTGAGCAAGGATGAAAGCGAGAGAGCCGCACTGGGTCACGGTTGCGATCTCAAGGTGTGACGTTGTGACGCGACGTGTCAGGATGTGACACGCGCAAGACCGTGACAGGCGTTCTCACTGTCCCGTCTACTCATCCCATACAAGTCGCACAACTCCCTTTTTCCTCTCCTTCTGCCGCCTGGTCTATTAGAACAGAAGATGTCCAATACAATTGCATTGTAAGACTCTGTCGACTGTTGTCAAGGATAATTCCGGAGCTCATGCTACTCGCTGCTCCAGGTATCCACTCTCGAACTTCACGTTCAGGTACGTCCTACTCTCTGTAACCATTCTGTTACTGGAGCTTTCCCCTTACAGCACAAAAGAGGCGCAACCAGAGGAAGACCCTTCTGTCTCTGCACGGCTCCAGAGGCTGCAGAACAACTACGAAGACTTCGGCATGCGCAGGACGGTGGAAGGCATTCTAGTCGTACACGACCACGGGCACCCGCATATACTCATGTTGCAGATCGCGAATGCCTTCTTCAAGCTGTCTGTATATGAACCGTTTCCTTTTGCTGTAAGCGCTCATTATGGTGTGCCGCAGACCCGGAGACTACCTGAAGCCTGGCGAAGACGAGATCGAAGGGCTCAAGAAGCGTCTGGACGACCGCCTTGCGCCGCCCGCCGAGTCCAAGCAATTCAACTCCTCGCACGGCGTCGACAACGAGTGGGAGATCGGTGATTGCCTCGCCCAGTGGTGGCGCCCCAACTTCGAGACCTTCATGGTGCGTGTTTTCACCCGTTGTGCTACTTTGCCGGAGCGGGATGCAGGATTCTCATGGTCACCGTGTACATATTCTCTGCGATTCTCAATGTGTAGTATCCTTTCATCCCTGCGCACATCACTAAGCCGAAGGAATGCAAGAAGCTGTTCCTCGTGCAGATGCCCGAACGCAGTACGTACCCTCTGAGCGCCTTACCTAATCGTTTGAATGGACTCACTGACGTATATGTGTACTCTTCACCTTCTGGTGCCTGCTTCTTCGATCCTACAGAGGTACTCGCCGTGCCGAAGAACATGAAGTTGTTGGCCATTCCCTTGTTCGAGTTGTACGACAACGCTGCTCGGTACGTGCAATCTTCACCTATATGAACGCCTCCCGTTAATGTCCCTGCTTAGATACGGGCCCCAACTCTCTGCCATTCCGCATCTCCTCTCTCGGTATGGTGAAGCAGATTATTCGACTGCCGTTTCTAACTGAACGCTCTCGACTTCTCTAGGTACAATTTCATCTACCAGTAGTCGCCCGTCGAAAGTCGATTTGCATGTCCATTCTGTCGTCGAGAGTCCTATGTTGTTCGCCCTAGCTGTCATCATGTCATGATTCATCCACCCCGTCGTTCGCACTGTAGCATACAGCCAACGTAAAAGTATACGCCTGGTCATCTTTCGTTCCAATCTGGCGCGCGGGTCCTTGGGTGAATGGTGCTCAGATGTCAAGGGGCGGCGATGGTCACATACGTGAGTGTTTTGGTGTCGGATTCGAGACTGGACTCTGGACTGACAACACATTCGATTCTTGACTAGCGACGATCCCGCGAAGGGAGCTTGCGCTTGAGTGCAGTCACATCACGTCTTCTCAGTCTGAAACATAAGGCAACCCCAGACACTTCTGCAAAACCGGCATTATAAGGACATCCAGCGTCGCACGTACCCTCAGGTGTCGCTGCGCGAACCATCATCTTCTCCATTTTGCACATTGCGTATCATTCTCTAATGTTGCTAACTCTCTACGTGACTACCTTCATCAGTCTCGCCTCGCACGTCCACGCCCACGGCTACGTCAGCAACGTCACCGTCGACGGTACGGTCTACCCCGGAAACGCACCAGGCCACTACACAGGTGCAGTACCCACTTCTCCTCACCGCGAGTGTTCTGACACGCATATTCGTAGTGGCCAGCCCGATCCGGACGGTATCGTCCAACAGCCCGGTGACAAACGTGTCCAGTCCTGACCTCGCCTGCGGGCTCGGCGCGGTCAACGCTGCCCTCGACGCCCCTGCCTACCCGGGCAGTGCGGTGAACTTTACGTGGGTGTCTGGAGGAGGCGGGAACGTGCGTGTCCCAGTCATTCACGCAATGGGCGCTCGATACTGACGTATGGTCTCTACACACGGACGTCCTTCCTCAGTGGCCCCACGAAGTCGGGCCGGTCCTAACGTACATGGCCTCCTGCCTGAACGTGACCACCTGCGCGGGCTTCAACGCATCCGCCGCGGAGTGGTTCAAGATCACGGAGGACGCGAAGCGGGCGGACGGCGCGTCGTGGGTTCAGCAGCTCATCAGTACGCTTCCACCTCGTTCTTCACGCCTCTATGACTGACTGGATGGATAGTGGAGGGCGACAGCTACAACGTGACGATCCCCGAGGGTCTCACGCAGGGGGCGTACCTCATGCGGAATGAGGTGAGCATGCGAGAGTAAGTAACCTGATCTGCACCGGCTGGCTAATCCATCGGTACACGACGACCCAGCTTATTGGCTTGCAAAACGCGATGTCGCCCGGCGGCGCCGAGTTCTTCCCGTCCTGCACGCAGCTCCGAATACTCGGGAACGGGACGGAGGTACCTGCGCCGAACAGTACTGTCCGGTTCCCAGGGGCGTATAACGAGACTGACCCGGGGGTCCTCGTCGATGTGAGTCTGTTCCCAGCGTGTCCCCTGTCGCGCTCCTTGTGGCAGTGCTAACTCGGTGTGCGGGGATAGGCGTACACGGACCCGGACACACCGTACGAGATCCCGGGTCCTTCGCTGGCGACGTTCGTGGACGCAAGGAGCCTGGACGAGACGAACGGTACCTTTGCCATGCCTGCAGCTTCATCCGCCCCTCTGGCTTCGTACACACCCCCGACATCACCTATATCTCCAGCCTCATCGACGTCTCCAGCCCCATCCACGCCTCCAACCTCATTTGAACCCGAGCCTTCGGACAACGTGGATGACGTACCCTCAGCGCCCTTGCCTCCCATCTATCCACTCCCCCAGGAGTCCACGCAAAGCTCCATGAGCACCCCAAGCTCCGTGCCTATCACCGCGCCGCTTCCCACAGGTCTCGGAGAAGCACCGCTGGCCCCAGTACCCGTGTCCCCCACTCCAGTTCCTGGTCTCGCTTCATCTGAAGATGGCCAGGCGCAGCTATGGATTCCGATGGTGGACGCTACGCCTATGCAACCTGAAATGCTTGAGCGGCGGGCGCGGCATGGGCATAGCAGAGTCATGGGCAGGATCGCGCACTAGGTGCATAGCTTTTACCCTTTACGGCTCACGCAGATGTTATGTCTAGAGATGCATAACTGACAGGGCTATCGCAGAAGAGTCCAGAATGTTCGCGGTCTGGTATAATATCCAGCTCTCCTATGCCTCCTTGACACTGTTCTCCAGGAAGGTCCACATCTTCTGGCCCAGCTCGTCGTCGTACGCCTCCGCCCTGCAGGGGCCAATCCGTGCCGTCGGGATCGCGTACTGTACGTGCGCCAGTCAGCACACAGTGCCTCAAGAAAGGGGCCGGGTGTGCGTGCGCGTACGCACCTTGCCGTTGTGCTCGATCGCCTCGGGTGTGGTGCCCGCCCAGAGCTGGGTGAGCGCGCCGAAGGGCGCAGGGCGGAGCAACAGTGTTGCCTGCCAGTGCGTGGCCGTATGTTGCACCAGGAATTCGTCGTATGTGTTCAATTCGTGTTCCATTTGTTGTGTCCCGTTATCATCGATCATGGTCAGAGACCACTCACTGAGAGAGGATGCAGAAGGTGACGTACGATGACCTTGTTTAGGGCCCCGAAGGCCGGGCAAGCTGAGGGAGTACCGCTGGAGCTCGGTCGCGATGCACCCTGTAGCAAGCGTCGACGCGTGTCAGCACGACCTCAAACCCTGCCGGCGAGACAGGAACGGTCGACGGACGGTACGTACCTGGATCCACAGATATCGACACGATCCCCTTCCCTCCATACCGCTTCGCCGCCTGGTGCGCCACGATCGCGTTCGCCTACCAGCCCGCGCCTCTCAGCCCACATCCTCGCTTGCCCTATCACTGAAAGCGAAAGCTCACCAGCTTGCTCTGAGCATACAATGCGTCCTGCGAGTACCGCCGCCGGGCCGAGCCCTCGCGGACAGAGCCGAAGTCAATCTTGCCGTACATCGCGGTGGAGGAGGAGGTCGTGATGACGCGCGCGTGGTGGTCAGGCGAGCTCTGGGCACCGGCGAGGAGCGCGGGCATGAGCAGCTCCGTGAAGAGGAAGTGACCTAGGGAGGGGTGATGAACTGTGCTGAATGGGAGAACTGGGGAAGAGAGCACGTACCGATAACATTGGTGCCGAATTGGAGGTCGAAGCCTTCCGCGGTGAGTTCGTCGATAGGCGGACCCATCACTCCGCTGACAATCATCCCTGTGAGGCAGAGGCATAGAGTACGGGGGGAAATACGCACGCATTGTTGAACAAGACATGCAACTCCGGTTCCTTGCTGAAGCATATGTGTGTGAGCAACAAGCCCGCCCCGGCCATGTGTGTGGGCTGCCATACCTCAAGAACTCGCTCGCTGCCTTCCGGACTGACGCCAGGCTGCTCAAGTCCAGCTCGAGGAAGATGGCGTCCTGTCCTGTCTCGTCTTTGAGGCGCTTGATGGCCGCCTCGGCTTTGTCCCTGTTCCGCGACGCCATGTAGACCTTTGCATTGCGTTGGAGTAGAACCTGTTATGACGGGAACGCCCTCACTCAGCCTCCATGTTCTCAACCACAAGCAGGTTTGCGCAGGGTTACCTTGATCGTCTCTCTTCCTATCCCGACATTTCCTCCTGCATCGCACGAGTCAATCCCCTGTGGTCAAAACGCAAGAGCGACTCGACAGATGAGGGCGCACCAGTCACGATTATAACACGCGCGCTGAGATCAGGTACGCTCTCTGCCTTGAAATCTCTGCGCGGAAAGAAAGTCCTCTTGGTCAACACGGACATGTAGTACGCTTCAGTGAAGAACCCCATGGCCAGTGATTGGTTGGAATCTCGGGTCTGATGCTAACGCTTCCAAATCATTCTGGAATGTGGCCTATATACTATGGCTGAGGATAGGTTCGGAGCAAGCCTGTCTCCGGGTCGGCCACGCTGTTCGCGGAGCACAAATCACCATGATGATACTCTCTCGAACTGGAAACGTCCGATCAAATGGGAGAGATGTTGCGTGCTATGCGTCTGAATTGCCTCTGCGAAGCGTCGTCACCGCGCTGAGTAATATACCTCTGGCGTCACTCATAACTCAAAGCGGGCGGCCACGCATGGCAGTGGAGATGCCACTCGATGCAGTCACCAAGGTTTAATTTTTTAAATAGCTTGAACAAGGTCGCGGTGGGGTGTGCTACCTTTAGGTCCCTTAAGGCGTACTCTAGTCCACAACACTGAAGCATAACCGGTTTCGTTCGAGGGCGTTGTGGCGCGCACATTACCCGATTTGGATGCGATCTGGGCCGTTCTGCGTACTTGGTCAGCCGTGCGCTCCTCAAGTAAGTACTGCGATCCAACTGCAAACAATGACAAAGTATACCATTAGCTTTTAAAAAAATTGACAATGTACTTACCCTGTGAAGCCCTGTGGTAAGCTGTAGTGTTAAGCTAGTAAGGGTGGTCGAAATTCAGGCAGACATTGGACCCGATGGTTAGGGCAAGTACAGCTTCCACATTTGGTACTGGCTCTCGTAAAACGCCCAAACACCGAAGGGCCTTTTCGCCGTACAAGGAGGCACGACTCTGTTAATGTTGCTGCTACTCAGGAGAAAACACTTAGTGAAGATGGATATTATGTGTGACTCCTAAACGGGTTAGGTGTCACCCGCGGCATGACCGTGATGTTCTGTCACGGACGCGCTTGTGGCGGAATAGTGTGGCTTGGTTGTGGCGCACCACCGCCGACTCGAATTCACCCTAGATACATCCCAAACCCATCGGTCGCTGGCAGAAGCGATCAATCCAGAAGGAAAATTGGCAAGATGAGGCAAGAAGACTGCTAGAGTTATTGGCCCATTGCATCTGCAGTCTCGCAGAGATGCAGCCGTCGCCCTGCGTGCCAGCAGTATGCCAGTGATGGCTTCGCCTGCGTGCGACATCAGCGATATCAATCCGGATGCTGGCCTCGTATGACCACTTCAAACACTTTGCTTTACTAGCGATGAAGTATCGTTTGTCCCCACTGCTTTTACGACCCAGCTCACCGATGTTTCACTACAGGGATCCTCGCGTAGCGTCATCCGGGTCCCAGCTCGAGTTGGCCAGAATGGCTCGCTGGAGTGATGCATATCCCGCAGTGAAGAGTTATCGCGCAGACGTTGAGCGATAAGAACGCCAAGGTCGATCAGCCTCACCATTATCTCCCAACGAAGCCCCGTGTCGCAGAAAACAAGGCTGTTGCGACGCTCGGAGAACGCATGATGATGAAGGACACCGCCCACAGCGTGGTGCGTGCTTCTATCAAGGCTTGATTATCGATAAGACAGCGGGAACAAACAGCTGCCCCAATCGAGCACAAGGCTGAGCTCGAAAGGCGGACAATAGGTGCGGCTGACTGTTTGTCAGGACCAAACATGGACCCACACGGAGGCGTATAAGGACCCGAGGTGAACGCCACTTCGTCCCCATTCCTCTTGCCCTCCGACCACCATGTCGGACGCGCCTCCAGTCTTCCACCACCCGCCACTCGGCCTTCGCACGTAGTCGCATCCCTGGATGGGGGAAGTGGACCTGACTACGATGTGCCACACCCTGGCTTTGGGGTCGAGTCCAGAGCACCGGCAGCCTAGGTACGTTTATTATCGTGCGCAAAGCACTTACTAACGTATTCTGCACTCTCTGACTTTTCCCCCTGCCATTTGCGCGACGCCACACATCTCCGTGCGACTGCCTCAGACGAGCGAACACGTCTCTTGGTGCGTGGCCGTCCTAGGTGTCGACAACAACAAAGTAAGTCAGTGTTGAATCTTGTCATGTAATCACGACTGACCGTGGTGATAGACAGCGTGCATCAAGACGGCGAGTGCATCTGTGTGCGTCTAGACCTCGATCAATATGTGTGCCTCAAGACTATGCGATTTATGACCGACCTATGCAAAAACAACGCCCTTGCTGGTTCAACGAATTATGCCAGACGACGGTTCAAAGTCCCGCAAGGGCACACCCGTACGTTGCACATCTGGTGATGGGACCGTCCAGTCTACCGTCGTCCGCATGATAGCGGCGACGTAGGCCCGGCTACTCGCGTCGTCGGTAGCTGGAAGCAGCTGTACTGCAGACGTGCACCAAGGGTCAGGAGTGTCGCGAATACGCGCCTCCGCAGGGACACGGTGCATGGACTCTGTGCGGGGACCGTCCGCCGTTGACTGGTCCGAGACCCGACGCGTCGTCGGTAGACCACGAGGCTAGCCAGTTGTGGCGTACGGGTGGGATGACGTGGCTAATGTGAGGTCCATTGCACCGCGGTTCCAGGCTTTGGCTGACTCTCATTGCAGGCCACGTCCCGACGTCGAGGATCACACGATCTGCGGCGAGCGCATACAAACCCTCTACCGCCCATGGGCACAAACAACCCTAGTACGTCGTATTGCGCGAACGGGTCCGCCTCCGGTCTGAGGTGGTCCATGCTGTGGCACGGGCTTCCGGAGGCACCGTACCGACGACGCCGCGCATCAGCGGAGCGGGGCATTGCGCTCACTGTCGACGAGGTTATGCCGGGTCACTATGTCGAACATGTACGGGGACGTCCTCGCCGCCGGTGCACGCCCGCTTCGTCGGACTACCGTTGCTGGCTAGCGCACGCCATACTGGGGGAGGGGCGTCGCTCGTCAAATGACATGAGCGGCGCTCCTGGCGAGGGTGCAATGTGAGTCTTCGTCGCGGAGCAGCGGTAGACGACGATCGTGACCTTGGTCTCGCAGGATCCCCGAGCGAAACATCCCGGAAATCCGGACCCAAATCCTCAATCGCCCCAATCGGGCGAAGACATCCCTGGTACGTCGTTTGTGCGCGAAAGGGTCCAGCCTCTGGCGCGAGGTGGCCTGCCCATGTGGGGGCTGCCGGAGGCACCGTACCGCCGACGTAGAGCACCGACGACAGCACGGCAGATAATTGCCTGCAGTCGGCCGCCCGTCATCATGGTACGGGGACGTCCCCGCCGTCAGTGCACGCTCGCATCGTCGGGCTACTGCATCGGCTAGCGCACATACGTACCAGGAAGAGGGGCGTCGCTGCAAAAGAAAGAAAAATTAAACGAGCGGCGCCCCTGGCAAGGGTGCAACGTAAGTGCTCATCACGATCATTGCGAGCGTCTCTGACGTTTTCGTAGGAACGCCCGAGCCAAACCTCAAGCTGTAGATAATCTGCAAAGCTAAACGTCTCACCGCTATTCCTCTCCGACACTCGTGCCCAAACGGGCTATCATCGAGCTCGCCGACGATGCGAGCGATCCGCGTCGGAGTCCGGGTGCTCTGGGCGTCCGGCGGCACGGGGGTTTTTAGTGGGTATTGCAAGTGGATCAGAGCACCGTCACCTCTCAATCGGCGACGACGAAGTGGTGCGATGACGGTCCTGAGTCCTACACTGTTCTCTCCTGCGAGAGTTCGTGCGTAAATGCATTTTCCCCCGGGAGGAAACGAGCCTCGTCTCGTTGTAGTCCGCAGTCGGGCCCTCCACTCAAAAAAAAAAAAAGATGCGCGAGCGCGCAGTTGTGCGAAGCACGCGGTGAGTGGTGTGTATCGTGACGCTGTCGACCGCTCACCGCCACCGCAGACGACCTACCATCACTCGTGGGCGAAGACACTGAACGTTGACAACAGTGAGATGAATTGATGTTCTGCCTTGTTATAGGGATTGCCCATTGACGTCCTCTTCCACAGATCGCGTGGTTGGGTCGAAGGTCTCATTACGGAGGTGACAGTGTGTGACTTACGTTCTTCATCACCACTCGCTTGCTTTCTAATCCCACGTCGTCTTTGGCCTCATACAAAAAGTAGTGTATTGTATGTCTGTAGCGGGCATGCGGATGTTGCTGGCGTTTAGACCAGCCGGTCTCGTGGTCCCCCTCCTTGGAGTGGTCAGAGTCCTCTGTTAAAGGGAGTCTTGTCACTATGTAGTGATATGGGATGAGCTCATGAGACGTTTGTCGCTCGTCAACCGGTGTGATATAAGGACGAGGGATATATGTCGCAATGAGATACGGAAGGGATACAATGGAAAGCTAGCGATACAACTATGGGGCGACTATCGATGACGCTGCGAAGACAGCTTGTTTACAATGCAGGAGTTTCTTGATCAGTTCGCAGAACGGGGCGGGGCGCAATGTAATGTTATCTACGTAATGGTGCTAGGTACGGCGTTCGCGTCTTGTCGCTGAAACTCGCGTAGAACTTGGTGAAACCGTAAAGACCACCACCCTCGCTCCTCTCGTTCTTCTTCGGTTGTGTTTGCATCCTGGTCTACTTGAGTTTCACTGGCGGCGTCGAGCTGCATTGATGGACTCTTCGGCATAGGCAAGCCAGAAGCAAGGATAGACTTGACGCAATGGTATGTATCTTGTTCGTAATCACCGACGGGTCCTTGTAGAACGTCTTCCGGAGACGGGGGAGGGAAGGACAGAGAATGAAGCGTGTTAGCGCGACTTCTCTGCAGCGCAACAAGCCAATCTTGCTCATGGTTATCCTCTTGTTGAGACAACTGGAGTGACAACTCTACGACGTTGCCTGCGCGTGAATGGAGCGATAGTGACAGATCTTGAACGTCCAGAGGTATCAGGTCGAGAACAAGGGTTCGACCAGGTGCTATTGAAGGTCAATCAGTTCGAGAATTTCTCTTTCGATAAGCTGGCATCCTCACATCGGTCGTTCTTGTCTATCCTTACGTCCAGAATACGTGCCAGTCCCACGTCATCAAGTAGTTGCCAGTGTGTCGCACCGCTCTGGCCATCATGCGTGGGTACGACAAGGAGAACCACGTCTGTGAAAACGAAGACTTGCACAGCCGCAGGGCTTGATGGGTCTTGCGACGGTGGGTAGATGTCCGACATCGGCGTGTTCGGTGTCACGTTCGACGCCATACTCTCATTAGACCACAGAGAAAAAGAAGACGAGGTAGATGAGCTGATGGATTCTGACCTGACCCGTCTGACATGCCAATCATGGATCGCAGACGCCAAGCGCCTTCCTCGCCCCGCCTTATCTTGCTTGTCATCTTCAGAATCGCGCACGGGTTGCCCATTGACCTGGACTGTCGGCGTTGTGGGCCCAGGGTCGGCTTTGAGGTTTGTCCCGGTTGTCAGCAGATGCAGGAGACCCTGGTGTAGGAGTCTTCGTTCTCGTGTAGCGAGTTGAGCAGCCACGTCGGGTCCAAGGATACGCGTGGCGATGTCCTTGACAAAGTCATACTCTTCTTCACGAATGCGCACTTCTTCCATCACTTGTATTGTCATATGCGCCGACCGCAACAAAGATTGAGTCGCAAGATAGTCAGGATGTTGCCTGTGTGTCGCCTCCAGGAGTCTCTACGCAGAGCAAGTTCAGCTACGAACGGCGAGCACGAGTGTCTGCCTTACCTTGAAGACCACCAAGTAAGCATTTAACCTTTGCACGGGAAGCTGGAGGCACTGTTCCAGGCTCCGACCGTCGCAGAGTCCTTCGTCTTCTCTGAGACGGATATACTCTCCGAACTGCGAATGTTGATCTTGAACCCACATGACAACCAACCCCCTAACCTCGTCTACCCTCACAAGGTACGGCTGATGTACCTCGAGCCTGGGAATCAAGGAAAGAAGGCCACTCGCCACTTCGTTTACAACCCCGCTTTCCTGCCAAGCTATCGACACGTTCTTCAGGATCCGCAGAAGCGACATGTGAAGGTTCAGGATATCTTCCAACCAGTCGAGCAGCCTTGAAATTGGCGTAGGCACTCCAGGCAGCCATAGCTTGCTCGCGTGCACCCTGAGTGGTACGATGAAAGCCGCGACCATAGCACGCAGGCGCCGGACGAAATGGCGCTCCGTTTGGAGCAGGTCGTATATGACCTCCTGTCGCTGCATCTCCATGGGGCCATGCCGTACCAGAAGGGCGTTGTATGCGTCAATATGGAGAGTCGAACGCCAACTGTCCTGTGACAGTGGAGGTAGCAGCGGACTTGGCGGATCTGCCTGACGCATCGGTTCGGGAGCTAATGCTAGCGGCAGAGAGCGGTTTGGATCTCGTTCGTTCAACACTCGCATGCGCGCATCAGGAGACACTGATCGTCTCTCTTTGCGACGCAGCGGCTTCCTTTGTGAAGCGTGTCCTGGGTCTTCATCTGACGGATTTGATGTTCGATGTTCCTGTTCTGCCAACGGTTGCTCTTCCCGCTGTCTGGACCGCGAACGCCGTCGATCCTGACGCGATGCTGGTCTCTCCTCCGGGGGCTCAACCACTAGAACTCCTACGTCCCGAGATCGGCAGGCCAGACCCTCAAAAAGTTCATGGGCGCCCTTGCTCAGCACGTCCTTGCCAGCCGAGTCGCGCCAGACGGCAGCCATATACGAGGATTCGCGAGTCATGTCTGATGGTCCTCCCAACAAGGACTCGTCGCTCTCGCTGCGAAGCAGCGCACTTGGCCTATCTGTCGCCCCAGAGGTGGCAGGCTCGGAATCGCTGCCAGAGTGGCCTGCTCCGAATGACAGAGAACGCGGAATGCCAAATGCCTGACGCTCACGTTCGGCGCAGTCGTCCGAGGCGACGGCTTCCTCGTTGTCTTGCTCCGGAGGAACGAAGAATGAGGAATCCTGGCAGGACACGCGCGGAGTCCTGTCGGTGTCATCCTCGACAGGTGAGTTTCGATGGGAGCTGGGGCGGCGAACAAAACGCTCTGTGAAAGACATCCTCGTCTGCCGCTTCGGTTTAGAGTCCTTCGACGGTACTTCAGGGGATGCGAAAGGCTCTGCGCTTCCCATGGATAGTTGCGTAGATCGTAGTTGCTGTGTGTGCTCATTGGCAGGCTTGCCTGCCACGTACATCGTCGTGCGGCGTCGTGACTTCAATTCATTAGAGGATGAGCTGGCGTGTGTAGCTGTGTCAGGTCGTGGACTCTTTGATGCTCGCGTCTGAGTCCTGCACGTTGTCGATGGACTTGCTGACGGCCTCACTTGGCTGGTATACGCGTTGGACGGCACGCCTAAGAGTAGCAAGTATCAGTCCTTGATACACACGTAGAAAGGACATCGCCAATACCTGGGAACGATGTGCGTTCATCTGAGCGGCCCTGCAAACGCGGAGTTGTGTAATCATCTGCCCCTGAGGGGCGACGATGCTTCGGGGACACCGCTTGAGTTGCCACGTCGCTTGACCCGTCTGAAGCCTTCGGCGACCGCCGTCCACGCATCCACCACGGACTTCCTGGTTGCACCTGCTCGTCCTCGTCCTCATCGATCACAATTGAGAAGCTCTCTTCTGATTCCTCCGAGTAATTCGACTGCTCCTCATCATCTACGTCCTCGTCAGAGCTTTCGTCACGGTCTCCACCGGCGCCTTGCAGGCGAGCGATGCTGCCCGTACCCAACGACACGTCGCCGGCGCTGCTGTTAGGGAAGTCGCTGGACGTGCCGATAGCCAGACCCTGCTCGTAGTACACGTCGCTCTCGCTCTGACTGAGCACGCTCTTCCCAGGCGAGTGAAGAGTCCCATAGGCCGCTTGAAGGCCGTCGACGATCCCACTCAGACGTTTCCGTCGGTCAAAGCTGGCCTCGGAGTCGCGCCCGCTGTATCGAATGAAGCTGTGTCGGTTTCTCAGCGACTGAGCTGGCCCCTCGATTTCGTTGTCTTCGTCCGCGTAACGCGCCCTGTTGAAGTCGCCGCCTTGCTCCGCGTCGCTGGCATCCGAAGGTACCGCGTCCTCGTGCGGTTCTTCGTCATCATATACGCTCTCCTCTTCTTCATCACGGATGTCTTCGGTGTGGTATCGCTGGCCTACGTCCACTCTTGGGCTCATCCGGAAACCAAGGCCAATAGCTTGCCCTCCCTGTACGCGCTCGCCACGCTGTCGGACATCCCTATACCGGGTGTCCACCGTATCTGGCGCACTGTCTCTTTCAAGAACCATCTGCTTCCGCTGTGGACTTGGCATCCGCGTTGCGTTCTTCCTCGCGAATGCCTGATAAACCCCCTGCCTGCCCCTGGCGCTCTCCTCCGATGAGCTGGGGACTATCTGCGCGTTGGTTACGACCAGCCTGCCTAGTCCCAGGTTCACGCGCCGCTCAAGCTCGCTGTCGCTGTCGAGGTTACGGTCATCGTCGTGGTCCCTGCGTCGGATTGGAGTCGCGCGAGGTAGGTTCGAGCGCGCGCGCGACGCGGAACCGCTGTCGGCACGCTGGGAAAAGGGTTTTTGCACGGGTTGGGGCGTTTTGAAGGCGGGATAGCCGGGGCGCAAGACCGGTGGGGGCTGGGGCGTGCTTGGTTTGAAACCAAAGCCAAAAGTCGGCTTGGTGCGCACTCTGGGGGTGGGAGCTGACTTGGAGCCGGAGTGTCAGTAGGTGCTTGGTTGCTGGGGAAACGAGAACGGATGGCAGATGCTCCTGGGATTTTGCTCGGGCCAGGGATAGCAGATCCAGTTGTCTATGGGACATTGTGAGCAAGGACGATGAGTGGGATGCAAGAGGTAATAGTTACCGCACGTCCAGGCGACCGGAGAGCAGACTTCACGGGTAGCGGATGAAGGCAACGAACCTCTTGTTCGTCCTTGGGGAGTTGGTTGACCGTGCGCCTTGGGCGCTGGAGGAGAGAATAGTTGTTTAAGGAGTCGGTCCTTGTTGAAGACTGGCGCATGAGCGACGCCGTTGAGGAGCACGAGGAGGCCTGCGAACTCGCCGAGGAATGGTCACCGCCTGTGTCAGAATACGCGTGCGGCTTCGCATGCACAATTGCCCCGTCGACTTCTTCGTCTTGGACAGCCGTAGGCGTCACCGGGTGGGTCATCTTGTCGACAGTGTCCCTTAGCGTCGGGATCAACTGCAGCTCGACGAGAGGCAGGTCCATCATGCAACTTGACCTCTGTGCAGCCTCCGCCTTCTCCCTCTCGTCTGCCTTGACCGCCCGCCGGGCGGCAGACGCCTTTCCGAGGCTCGGACTACGAGCAATGAAGCGACTCACGCGTTGAGACCCGAGTGATGAACAGGACTCGCGTGAACCGGTGACTCAATAACCTTGGATTGTGTAGGGTATGCGAGCGGCGAGGCGGGGTTGTACCCAGGCTGTAATGCAGACTGTCTGGCCTGTGATGGCGGTCCAGCCGAGACATCCCCGGCGCGGGAGTGTGTTATGGCTTCATAGTCCAGACCTGCAGCTGCAGCGTAGTGCGAAGGGGGGAGAAAGACGGGCGTCCTAGATGGAGACGCGAACTGTGCAGCGTTGGGCGCGGGCGACCGAGATTTATTGCGAAGATGGGTGCGGGTTAATGGCATAGGTTTCGCGTACGCGGCGGGGTGCAGAGGGGGGTCGCAAGTGTCGGGGAAAGCGGGCCCATGCTAGTCGAACATACGTGACCAGCGGATGTGATGATCGAGGGTATTGCCTAGTCTGGCGATACCCGTCAAACTGACAGGAGGGGACGCCAAGTCGGACTCACGTCATTCCGAGAACGATGCGGCGTGCAAATCATCTATGACGGAAAGGTCAATTAAGATGCGGAAAGCAATATATGGGCATTCCTTACGATTAAGCCGAGCGTTCGAGCGAGGCCCGGGTTGCCACGATGAACATTGCTATCGCACCAACGAAATCTAGGTTGCGGTATGTAGTCAAAGACATCATTGCTCTGTCGGTGGTCTATTCGACAACGTTGTCTCCGTGTGATGTCTTCATGAAGTGGTGGCGGCAAGGTGGCGGGTTGTCGCGGTGGCGAGCGAGCTTGCGAAGCGCTCGCGGCTCGGGAAAACGCGCGCGTTTCGTCCCGTGACCGCGTCTACACACCAAGATTCCGCAGGGCATGCCACTCTCAGAGTGTCAACGTT
Source organism: Fomitopsis serialis (assembly GCF_022376445.1). Lineage (NCBI taxonomy): Eukaryota > Fungi > Basidiomycota > Agaricomycetes > Polyporales > Fomitopsidaceae > Fomitopsis > Fomitopsis serialis. The sequence goes on along the minus strand of NW_025954981.1, from coordinate 97,897 downwards.
GAAACGTTGATGATCCCTTCACCCTCACCGCGGCAACTTGAAGACGATTGCCTTCCATTCAGGTTTGAAGAGCATGGACTCTACGGTGAATACCATCATGCGAAGAGTTCACAACCCAGGTTCTAGAATCCGTGCTATAATCATCGCTACAAAACAGGTGCCCTATCTCGCCGCCATCATCATCCGGTCTCAGTATGTATATCCTCCTCCGACGAGCCGCTATCTTTGAGAAACCGACCAACCCAGCAAACTGCAACGCTAATGAAACGGAGTCAAGGGGCTTCACTGTGCAAAAAAGGAACAACGTCACCGACTCCACGCTCTCCCTCTTCGCCCACGGGTGATGGCAGGCCATCTGCGGTGGCGGTGAGTGGACGGCAGCGTCACGATACACACCCGGACTCATCTTCCGTGTATTGCACAGCTGCGCGCTCGCGCATTCGTTTTTTGTTTTTTTTTTGAGTGGAGGGCCCGACTGCGGGCTACAACGAGACGAGGCTCGTTTCCTCCCGGGGGAAAATGCATTTACGCACGAACTCTCGCGAGAGAGAACAGTGTAGGACTCAGGACCGTCATCGCACCACTTCGTCGTCGTCGCCGATTGAGGGGTGACGGTGCTCTGATCCGCTTGCAATACCCACTAAAACCCCGTGCCGCCGGACGCCCAAGAGCACCCGGAACCTCCGACGGCGGATCGCTCGCATCGTCGGCGAGCTCGAGTGATCACCTCTTTGGGGCACGAGTGTCGGGGGGGAATAGCGGTGAGAAGTAAGAGTGATGAATGACTGTATCTACGGCTTGAGGTTTGGCTCGGGTGTTCCTAAGAAAACGTCAGAGACGCTCTGCAAAGATCGTGATGAGCACTTACGTTGCACCCTTGCCAGGGGCGCCGCTCGTTTTATTTTTCTGTCTTTTGCAGCGACGCCCCTCTTCCTGGTACGTATGTGCGCTAGCACGATGCAGGAGCCCGACGATGCGAGCGTCCACTGCCGGCGGGGACGTCCCCGTACCATGATGACGGTGGCCGACTGCAGGCATTTTGTCTGCCGTGTTGCCGTCGGTGCTCTGCGTCGGCGGTACGGTGCCTCCAGCAGCCCACCACAGGCAGGCCACCTCGCGCCAGAGGCTGGACCCTTTCACGCACAAACAACGTACCAGGGATGTCTTCGCCCGATTGGGGCAATCGAGGGTTTGGATCCGAATTTCCGGGATGTTTCGCTCGGGCGGTCCTGCGAGAAAGAAGGTCAGCGATAGTCTACCGCGGCTCCGCGACGAAGACTCACATTGCACCCTCGCCAGGAGCGCCGCTCATGTCATTTCACGAGCGGCGCCCCTCCCCATGACCGTCATGCGCTAGCCAGCAACGGTAGTCCGACGAAGCGGGCGTGCACCGGCGGCGAGGACGTCCCCGTACATGTTCGACATAGTGACCCGGCATAATCTCGTCGACAGTGAGCGCAATGCCCCGTCTCCGCTGATGCACGGCGTCGTCGGTACGGTGCCTCCGGAAGCCCATGCCACAGCATGGACCACCTCAGACCGGAGGCTGGACCCGTTCGCGCAAATACGACGTACCAGGGTTGTTAGTGCCCAATGGGCGGTAGAGGGTTTGATATGCGCTCGCCGCGGACCAATTGGATCCTCGACGTCGGGACGTGGCCTGCAATGAAGGTCAGCCAATGCCTGGAGCCGTGGTGACAGTGGATGCTCACCTGAGCCACGTCGTCCCACCCGCACGCCACAACTGGCTAGCCTCGTGGTCTACCGACGACGCGTCGGGTCTCGGACCAGTCAACGGCGGAACGGTCCCCGTACAGAGTCCGTGCACCGTGTCCCTGCGGAGGCGCGTATTCGCGACACTCCTGACCCTTGGTGCACGTCTGCAGTACAGCTGCTTCCAGCTACCGACGACGCGAGTAGCTGGGCCTACGTCGCCGCTATTGTGCGGACGACGGTAGACTGGACGGTCCCATCACCAGATGTGCAACGTACGGGTGTGCCCTTGCGGGACTTTGAGCCGTCGTCTGGCATAATTCGTTGAACCCGTGAAGGATTTATTGTTGCATAGGTCGGTCATAAGTCGCATAGTCTTGAGGCACGCATGTTGATCACAGGTCTTGACGCACACAGTCTTGACGCACAATATCTGTCACCGCGGTCAGTCGCGTGTACTACGTCATGAGCTTCGACGCCGACTTACTTTGTGGCTGACACCTAGGAAGGCCACACACTGATGGTCGCACAAAGAGGTGTGGCGTCGTGCGGTGGCAAACTGGAAGAACTTACAACGGTGCGGGTCATGTCGGTAAACTCATCAACCACATGCATCGACAATTGAACGTACCTAGGCTGCTGGTGCTCCGGACCCGGCCCTCAGTTCAAGGTGTGGCGCATCGTAGCCGGGGCCGACCATCCATCGACAGGATAGGCGCGAAAGCCGACTGGACGATGACGGCAGACAGCAGGCTAGGGTGCGTCCGACATGGTGGTCGGAAGGCAAGAGCGATGGGGGACGAAGTCGCGTCCACCCCGCTCCTTATAGTACGCCTCCGTGTGGGTCCATGTTTGGTCCTGACAAACAGTCAGCCGCACCTATTGTCCGCCATTTCGAGCTCAGCCCTTGTGCTTGATTGGGCCATCACCTTGTGCGTTCTGCCTTATCGATGATCAGCACACCGACCGAAGCACGGACCACACTGTGGGCGGTCCTCTCCATCATCATGGGTTGCGACGCCCTTGTTCTCTGCAGTTCCGCGGAGCGATAATAACGAGGCTCGACCCTCTTGGCGTACTTGTCTGTTCAGGTCCGCATGGCCTATCTCTCAGTAGCTTGGTATTCGTGTTTGGATCGCACACCTAGCTCGACGGAGTGGGCAATGGGCGATTCCGCGGTTTCCTCTGGGGGTCAGACCTTGCTTGCGATCGACCTTCAAACATCGAGGCGTTCTCTGCAGAGGTAAGCACAGGGATGAAGTCGCGCTCACCACAATGGGCAGGCCGGGGGCCGCTCGACGTGATTGACTGTGCGGCGAAGCTACAGACAACTGCATTGATAACAGCTTACTTCGTTCGTAATGAAATTTGACCACGATAAGAGCGATGTCAACCGCTGTGCTCGTTTCACACTTTCTCCGTGAATCCGTCGATCCACTCCAGGAGGTCAGCGTTGACCTTCTCCGTCGCCTCCAACTGGACCCAGTGCCCGGTGTCGTATTCTTTGATCGTCAAGTTGGTGCAAACCTTTTGCATCGTAGGAACAAACAGCCCGGGGGTGCACACAAAATCCTTCTGGCAGGCGCCGTACAACACCGGTTTGGTGATGGTCTGATTCGCTGCTGGTATACCTGCAAACAGTCAGATCCCGCAGAAATATGAGCCTGCTAAATTAGCATACCTTTGTCTTCCTCAGCTATCCCATCGATGTAGCTCTTGTACCAATTGAGGGAAGAGCGGATTCCATATTTCTTGATGAGATCGGTGATGTGCTTCACGTCCTGGTACAAGGGTGAGCAACATATGGCGGGGAGATACCAGAGTATCTTCACCTCGTCACGGAGGTAAGACGGCAAAGGCGTCTTCTTGTCGCTCAGCAGCCACGCCTTCGCTGTCCCTCGGGGGCCCATGTCCGTCTTCCATATTGCAGGGTCAGACGGATACAGCAGGCTGACGAACGACTCCAACTATCCAAGACCCGCAATCAGTGGTTGATTGCCGCAATAACAACGCAGGCTTACATGGTCCTCGATGACCTTGTCGGCGCCATCCTCGCAGAAGAACCTGAACCTTGTCAGCCATAACCAAGCAGAAGTGGTGTCTGAACGATGCGCACTGCCAGTATCCGTACGTCTCATATCCGATAAACTGTTTGATCAACGCCAGAACCGCCTCATAATCGAAATCGGCAGACGTTGGGGAGTACCCTACAGCGAAGAAGGCGTATGCCTTGAAGCGCTCCGGATAGTAGCTCGCAAGGCGCGACGCCAGAACACTACCCCTGCAGTCCCATCATCAGCTCACCAGTATGGGTCATGAGATGGATGGCGGAAGCTGCGAACCAGTCGTGACCAATCACAATGACCTCGCCCACGTTCTCAGCGTCAAGGATATCAACGACATCGGCCGCCATCGCACTGAACTTGAACAGCGCAGCGTCCGTCGGCTTATCCGTCTCGCCCGTTCCCAGCAAATCGGGGACGATCAGTGCGAAGCCCGCCTTCTTGAAGGAGTCGACCTGGTTCCGCCAGTCGTACGAAGTTGAGGGGAAGCCATGTACGAAGAGGAGGGTGTCCCTCGGGGTGCCTTCAGCGGGAATGGACGCGTAGCTGTATTTGAGACCACGTTTGGTCGTAACAGTCTTGTACTGGGATCGTTCCATGGTGATCGCGGGGACCGATCAGTGAGGGGACACAATACAGGAATCTGCATGGCGTGAAGCCTATATAGGTGCAGTCCACGTATATCGTAGAGATGTGATGATTCTGCTTCTGACCGGCACTGCCTCGAGCAACATCGCACATCTGTCAGTCTAGACAGTGAAGATCGGAACATCACGCCACAGACGCACACCACATAACGGCATCCCAATTCATTAGCTACAGACTAGACCGCATCGACCGACCGCACATGTAAGAGAACCAACCGAATGGAGGCGCGCAACCACCCGCTGCCAACCAAGATTTGAGACGGAAAAAGGCCGCGCGTTTACAGGGGACAAGAAACCGATCATCGTCTCGAGTGCGGGGGCGAAGCAGTCGCATTGATGTTCCATTTGAGACTGCCTCCTCCGCAATCATTCTCTGGGCGGCGTGAGAGAGGGCGCTTCATAATTGCCTCGTGCACGCGAAGATGCTCTGTAGCGTACACAGTCGGTGAATGAAGCCATCGAGCAGCAAGACAAAATCAGACTCATCGTGTATATAGCTAGCGTCAAACCAGCACGCTCTTGTACCGTGTTCAACACATGTCGACGAGCCGCGACGACGTTCGAGTAGCCATGTTTTGGGACACGCGCCGTAGCAAAGCTACTGCACCTGACTCGGTGCTATAGCGCACGAAGCTGGGATATACAGATGAGCCAAATGCACGAAACAGCCACATTAGCTGTGTTCGAGTATGAACATGGACAGCTCCTCTGTTGGCGACTGCCGGCTAGAAGGCCATGGCAGTTCCGCAGGGAAAGCTCAATTTGCATTGCCGACGCAAAGGTTCCCTCCAAAACCTAGCGATTTGTACAGACAGGGAGTACTGTGGTCCTTCGGTAGGCACAGAGCAGGCATACGATGCCAGTCATAGCACCGTCTGCAGCATCTGGAGGTGTGTCCTCGGAAAATAAGTTCCGTGACGACGCACCTGATTTATTCTTCATCCATCCTGCGCCCATAGATCCATTCCCTCATGCCTACCCGTCTGTTGCGATCTCTCGAAATCAATAGACCGTGGACGCGATGCAGACCAGTGGTGAGCCGATCCGTGACCTTGAAGACCATTTTGTCGCTCAATACGACTCGGAGCGATGACCGGCAAGAACACTGAGAAGGAGAGGTACCTGAAGTGAGTTGGATCCGAGTGTTTTCAGCCCGTCATCGTAGTCACCATGCTTCGCTGGCAATGCAATAAGTAACTTGCGCGGCAAGTTGGCCGCGATGACAGTCGAGCATGAGCGCTGGACGACGCTGGCGGCCTCGAGGCAACGAGCGCTGAAGATCACATCTTTACTGAACTGGGCGCGTGAGCCTTTTGCCAGACCAAGTTTGCTCCCGCCATCATCCGTCACTCACTGTATAGACTCCTCCTCCACTCTGCGGTGAAAGGTTGGTCGGATTCGTGACATGAATCCAACATTGCATGAGGGCGTCCTACGAAATGCGCCTCGGCTCCGGCATGCGACTGGCAAAAGAACAATTAAGACTGGTGGGCAGAGGTTGAGAGAACGAAGAACGTACCGTCAGTATCTTTCCATCTGTCGTGCGCGAAGCTTGCTGATGGTCTCTACATTTAGGGACATGAACCGTACGGGTTATTGGCTAGAACACGGGTCCCGTCTTCGCTGTTCCCGATTTTCATAACTGAAGTCCGCTCTTGGCTGCGCATATATGCGCTGTTCAAGCCAATTCTCACTGCCAGAGATTCAACGCGCGTCGCAAGTGCTAGCTAGGTGCTATATATGATGTACTGCTCGTTGTGAGTGCAGAGGAAGGTGGTGGGAGGAGACAACCCGCAAAACGAACGACCCCATCCACCCGATTAGGAAACCACTCTATCTTCACTCTTCACTTGTTCACTAACGTGACTTTGTTGAATGCAAACCTTAATCGCGTTGAATGCGACAAATAACACGCAAACAACGCGCCCCGCGCGGCGGTATAAATACGGCCGCCCCCCGCGGCGTATAAATACAGCTGCCCCCACCCTATCTTCCCCCCACCAGCGGTCCCTCGCACCTCGCCTCTCGCTCAGCCTCTTACTCTTCTCAAGCTCACTCTCTTATTCTCTCGCCATGCGCTTCCTCAAGCTGTTTGCAGAGGTCTCTGTCGGCGTCGGCACCCTCCTCAGCGGTCACTGCCCCGAAGACGGGACCCCCCCGCCCTTCAAGCCTCCCCTTGGCGTCGACAAGGCCTGCGCTGTATGGGGAAAGACTGCCGACGCATTCTTCAACCCTGTCGGGTACGTCCAGTCCATCCCTATCGCACCCAAGTATACTAACATTAATGTTTACGGCAGATTCGTACACACGTTGCTCAGCATCAAGGACAGTTCGCTCAACACGGGTTGGGACGGTACTTTCACCAGGACGTGGCGAAGGTACGTGTCTGTTTCTCAGAATAATGTTCCGCCCGTTAACCCCGCTCGTGGTACAGCGGTCAACTCGCCCCCTCCGACGAAGACTGGTCCTCGGGCCTCTCCTTCGTGAACGGTACGACCAACATCGACATCGGTTACATCGACCCTGGAAGTCGCCTGGCTCTGGAGCGCTACCTGAGGCGCGTAAGACACCAAGCGGATACACCGGTACTACGGACATCATCCTCGCCCCCTGCATCATCTGCTCCTCTCTTCGCGATGCACCTTCGCCCACGAACGACGACCACGCGACCATCGCCGCCGGCGACATCCGTGTCAAGTTCATTCGCGAATGGCCCGCCAACTCGAAGTCTGCGGAGGACATGCTTCGTACCGTCATGCTCCTCTCTTTAATTATCGGGGTCCATATCTTGGCCGCGATGATTGCTCACGACCCTCACAACGTCGTCGAAGCGCAAGTCTTCCCATTCATCGGACGCTGCTTCACTCGACTCTTCCCGAGTATCGCCAACGGTCAGACCATCCCGTGGGACTCGAACGGGAAGATCTTTGTCACGACGAAGGACGGAAAGTGGATGGTACGTCTCCCCGATTCACCTATTGCTCTTCCGTCGCTGACGTGCCGGATAGTCTCTAGTTGTTATCTCAGCAGCCAAGTACGCCATGGTCGAGGGCTCGCCAGACGAGGTGTGTTTTCATTGTCCGTACCCTTGCTGGTCGGCATGCTGACGGCAGCCTAGGATCTGAAGCCTGAGATGGCGGACGTGAAGCCTGCCCACGCCTGGAGCCGCAACGCGCGCGCGTCCACCTCCGGCCATCGTCAGAGCGGCCGTGGCCAGAAGAAGGCCTCGAAGAGTCGAAGGGCAAGAAGCGGGGCGCCTGAGCCTCCGGTACGTCCCTTCATCCCTCAGCTACACTCGTCTATCTGACCATCCGCATACAGCATCGCTCTTCATCACTCAATCTATCTGTATCGATATTTCTCTAGGGTTCATGTAGCGTGGTAGTCTCCTCGGGTTTTGGTTCTCCTCCGGGTTCCTTCTGTTCTTTCTTGCACTACTATACTGGGATCCGTTGGCCGGCGAGCCTCAGAGCACCGATGCCCCCGCGTGTTCTGAGGTTCGTCGATCATCGGGGCGGGTCAGGCGAGCGGAGGGGCATTCCGCGAGTCTGGCTTGCAATCCCTTCCCCTTTCTTAGTTTCCTCTACTCTTTACTATTCGTGGTATCTGTCTCATCTTTTGGGTTTCTCGGTCTTGCATAGCGAGTCCTATATCGGCATACTCGGACACGGACTTCGGGACATGGATCTAGATTTGTATACTGTGAATGTGTATTCTGCATGGTCGCGCACTGAGCTTGTACTGTGGTCGTACTTTGGGGTCGTATTTATGGGATATTTATTCTCGTGTCTTCCTCTTGACTTCGAGGCGGGATATTATTTCGATTTCATGCACGCATTGACAGCTTGATCAGCAGCACGAGATCGAGTAGATGTTTAGGCATCTGAGTTCAGGCAACGTTCAGGTTCAAACGTTCAATCATCAGAATATCGAGGGACATGACATCATAGCACTCGAGCGACACAAATACTTCTGAGCCCAAGCGGACCCGTGCCTGCTGCCGTTTCACAGCGATTGTGCATCGCTCAAAGTCCCGGTGCTGTATCAGTGTCCACAGGAACGTTGTGAAATACCTACCGAAGGTCTCCACCAGTGGGTTCGGGATGTCGGAGAGCTTCGCAGAGCCGCTCCTCGTTGACAGTCTCGAGACTGCGGAAGAGGGTATATACTGTATTACGGATGAGCGGCGTGCACCTGTTACAACATCGAGAGAACCTGCAAGTAGACTGTCATTGACAAAGGGAAGAAAACCGGCGAAATCTGACTCACTAAAGCTATCGGTAATATTCCGTCGATGTGCTGCATCCGGAGAGCAGCAGGGGCGACATCCATCACTGCAGGCGATGCCAATGAAGTGTTTGAACCAGAGAAGATCAAAGTAGAGATAGATGATCCAACGGAGCACGAAGGCGGGGCAATCTCAAAACAAGATGTCAGCGAAGACTGAATGCAACGAGGATATGGGGGGTGTCATGTATGCTCACCAGTGAGTAGGCTCTTTTCGTACGAGTTCGAGTAATCTGAGCGCTGGAGCGCTAACTTCGTTTATAGGCGACCGCAGGTGCGTTGTATGACTCAGGCTCGGGACTGAACTACTTACTCACGGCGCAGTACCCCTTCTTTACGTTTGCTCCGGCAACGAGATTCGAAATCACAGCGAGATATGCCGAGTGTACGCGTAGAGTTTGTTAGACCCACCGACGAGACCGACGTCACGATTGACACCTAGTAGAGACGCTGTGAAATTGGACGGAGCGGGGTAGGGGATCTCAGTCATAGTCCCTGTAATTTTCCTCCGTCGTCGATTCATCTGGAATGCGTTGTCACGCTGGAGCTGCCTCTTCGGACCCACGAGCATCCCGAACCGTTGAATGAGCGATGGAGATATGTCTTCACTAGTGTTGCGTCATTCTGCGAACCGAACGTTTGCGTGCCGTCCAGCTGTCGCACGAGGAGTGAGTCACCCAAATCACGTCCCGAAGGCACCGATGCAACCCAAGATCTTGCGCACGCGGTGCAATCGACTCGTACCAGCCTTACTCTGTGCTCACCGACTCTTTCCAACAGACTCGAGCCAGTTATAGGAGCTGACCATCCTCTTTGCTTGCGCCAAGAGCTGACAGAGCTCATTCTCCGAAAGGCATCTAAGGAAGCCTTGAGTGACGCGTATTGATAATTTCGAACAGAGACCTACCATGGCATACGACGGTTCTACATTACACACCCAGCGTCAACGAATAGCAAAGGCAGGAAAGGCAGGAAAGAGAGAGGCGGACAGACAGGTTGACGACAGCGCAACGCACAGACAAAGAGCGCTGAGGAAACCAGATGCGCTGTCACTTCAGATGTACTTCAGCGCGGGGGTTCGGTGCGTCTGCACCAGCGAGGCAGCTCTTTTCGTAGGATTCAAATTAGCGCCGAGCGCGGGAGGATAGGGGAGGATCCGCAGCCTTGCTTCTCGAGGGAATGGGCAGTTCGTTATCACATCGCCAGCCCAAAGCGTCGTCAGTCAGGCGGCACCTGCACCGAGCTATGCCCGCTTCGTTCCCCAGCACTCGCTAATAATGTCGAATGCCAGGGTCACGGATTCTTCTCCGCCGTTGGGAGCAAGGTCATGGCGCTGACAGGCTCCCAACCCGGCGATGCGACTTGCGTTACACCTGCTATGAGCGATGGAAGCGTGCAGATCAGAGGCTTACCCTGGCGTACGTATACATGGCACTTGCTGTATGTGCAGCTCAACGACAGACTGGCTCGGATCAAATCTATGCGGTCCCTGCCTGTGAATCTCTGGAGTCCGAGATCTCGGAGAAAGCCTGAGTAAGCCTGGGAACTACGCTTCATGAGACCTGGCGAGTGCTATGAGGTGCTATGCAAGCAGATGGAGATTAACCTATATTGTGACGCTCGATGCACGATGTCCCAGAGGTGCACTATACATTTCAGCACGTTTCACGAGGCCCGGCGAGATCGGGAGGCTCAGAGCTCACCTACAGCACGACGGTTCGGGCAGCTGAATCGCCGTGCGGGAGATAAACCCCATCAGATGCACATGTGAAGGTTGGCCAATCCGAAGCTGAACTGAATAGCGGAGCGACGGAGTAACGATACGGTTCGAGTGTTCTCGACCGGCCGCATGACCAGCCACTGTCCTTCGCACTGAGGACTATTGGGAGTGACAGACTCGGAATGCCGAGTGGAATGGATATTAGGTTGCGCGTTGTCCGACGAGATGGTCAGACTAATTTCCATCGTAGAATGGCAGTATACGTTGACTCACGACTTAACACCGGGTACTGATGCTGCATGCATGACTCTCGCGAATTGACTGCGTTGTTGGAGCTGCGTAGACATGCAGGATTCTGCACTCACATCGACGTGCCTCTGGCCCCGATGGGCAGAAACGACATCCCGGACAATTCTACTGATGTTGAATGTCTCGTTCTGTCGTACCGTACCACACGTTAGGCAGTCGCTGGCATGCATACAGAACACACCTGATGTCTGCCATACATTTTCAGCTGGGCTTTGCTATTTGCTGCCTTGCCGTCGGGTTCAAAGTTCAGTAGCCAAGTAGTAGCCAGGTACAGGTGATATCCCGACCGTCGCGGTTCTGACCGAGTGTCTCGGGCATGCTGGTTCGCGACGCGTGTCGGTTCGATCTCATCGGCTCGCCTGCAATCTCCAGTCATCCCTCTACAGTCAGCCTACTTGCCAGTCGGGACGCGACTTGACGGCGTTGGCGGCCATATCGTAGCAGCAGGTGCCATGGTTGACCCTCGTGCATCGTGCGTACTGACGCGATATGTCGCTGAGGCGACTCTGATGGCACAAACCGGTTCCATGCCCAGGATGGAGGAGGCCGGGAGGAGGTCTCAGACAGACTGCCACCCCGGGATTGGACAGCATGATGTGTTCGTCCGATGTGCCGAAGCAACGGTAATCTGGAGACCAAGCAAGCCGTGATCGTACAAAATTGGCTATACAACATGGACTCGCCGACCGTGATTCCCTCTCCCCCCGGCCAGGTATATATACCGCCACCTGACCCATACGCTCCGAGTCCCTACCAACCTCCTCGTTCTGGTCTACTGCCGTCTCTCTTTCTTTTCTTCACTTCCAGTTGACAGAATGGGTCTTCTTTTCAGTGTCCTGCGCGTTGTCGCGCTTCTTGGTACGGCATACGTGCTCTTCAATGTTTTGAAGAACTACTTCGGCCGCTCGCCCCTCGACAACATCCCTGGTCCCCCGTCAGGCCATTGGCTCAATGGTACCTATGAATGTGTTCTATCCCAACAAATGATGACCTTTACACCGAATCATGACAGGGAACCTGGGGCAACTCTTTAATCGTGCTGGTTGGGACTTCAACTATGAGATAGGCCTCAACTACGGGCCTGTCTTGAAACTATATGGCTCGTTGGGGGTACGGCATGCCTGATTTCCATTTATGCGAGCGGATTTCTTACCTTGAACAAAGACCAGGCAGCTCTTCGTATTCGATCCTGCCGCTCTCTCTAGCATCATCGTCAAGGATCAATACATATATGAGGAGGCTCCCGAGTTCCTTGCGTAAGTACGCTCACCTCTTATCCTACAAACGAGGTCTCATCACTGTCCGTTATCAGCTCGATGCACTGCATGCTAGGCGACGGTCTGCTCGCTACCCTTGGCGAACGTCACCGCAAACAACGTCGGCTCTTGAATCCCGTGTTCTCCATCGCGCACATGCGACACATGCTCCCCATATTCTATAGCATAACGAGCAAGCTCCAGGAAGCCATTACCGTGCGGGTCAAGGCCGGCCAAGACGAAATTGACATCCTTGACTGGATGGGCCGCACCGCACTTGAGCTCGTCGGTCAGGCTGGCCTAGGATGGTCCTTTGACCCACTCGTCAAGGACACGGTGGACCACAATCTGGGCACCGCCGTCAAGGCTATTGTGTGCGTCCGGTCATGCGCTTCCAAGTCTCACTCTGGCTCATCTTTCGTGTAATTCGCAGCCCGACTACCTTCCCTCTCCGTCTCTTCCGTCCTCTCCTCCCTCTCGCTACGAAGATTGGCTCCCCGGCCTTCCAGCGCAAAATGATTGACCTCATCCCGAGCGCGAAGCTCAGACGCGCGAAGCAGATATCTGACGAGATCCAGAACCACTCGCGCATCATCTTCGAGGAGAAGAAGCGGGCGATGCGCGAGGGAGACGAGGCCGTCACGCATCAGATCGGTGAGGGCAAGGACATCATGAGCAAACTCAGTGAGCACCTACGACACCCATGTACGCGGACGCGACCGCGCTGACAGCTCGCTGCAGTGCAAGCGAACATGAGTGCTTCGGAGGAAGACAAGCTGCCTGAGGACGAGCTGCTCGGGCAGATGGCGTATGTCTTCCCATTGTTTGTGTCTGGCGGCTGTCTGAGCACTGACCTTGCATGCAGCACGTTTATCTTCGCCGGCATGGACACGACCTCGAACGCGCTCGCACGCACACTCGATCTTCTCTCCAAGCACCCGGACGTCCAAAACAAGCTCCGTGAAGAAGTCCTCGAGGCCGTCCGCGAGCACGGCCCCGAGATCCCGTACGACGTCCTCGTCGAGCTGCCCTACATGGACGCCATCTGCCGTGAAACCCTCCGTCTGTGCGTCGCGCCTCTTTTGCGATAGGGGGCGCATGAGGCTGATGTCCTGCCGCAGATACGCACCCGTCCCATACTTGATCCGGAAGACGCGCGAGGACATCGTGATGCCCCTCTCAGCACCGATCCGCGGCGTCGACGGTACGCTTATCAACGAGGTTCCCGTGCCCGAAGGCACGGTCGTCCACATCGGCATCCTCGCGTCGAACCGCAACCCGGCACTGTGGGGCCCCGACGCCGCGGAGTGGAAGCCCGAGCGCTGGCTGAACCCCCTGCCCGAGGTCGTGAAGGAGGCGCACATCCCCGGCGTGTACTCGCACCTGTGAGCCGGCGCGACCCTCCCTCGTGTGATGTGCGAGTCAGCTGAATGTATTGTCCTGCGACAGGATGACCTTCTTGGGCGGCGGACGCGCGTGCATCGGGTTCAAGTTCTCGCAGCTGGAGATGAGTGAGTCTCTGGCGCTTGCTGTGATACGTGGATCGCCGGACACTGACCGCGGCCGCGCCTATCGCAGAGATCGTCCTGTCCGTGCTCCTAGCGAACTTCACCTTCGCGCCGTCTGGCAAGGAGATATTCTGGAACGTGGCTGGTATCCAGTACCCGACCGTCGGCATGAGCCCCGTACCCGAGATGCCAATGAAGGTTGGGCTTGTCAAGGCTTGAAGCTTGAGGTGCGGAAGGTTACGGATACACGGGAGGGACAATTCTCACTGCGGAGTCGTTTATGGATCTCTCAACTGTTACAAGAGCGACTACATATCTTCGCTCGGCCATATATTTCACATTCTGATTTCTGGTATACTGATTTGATACGTCTCAGTGGCTTTACGCACGACATTGCCTCAAGTTCTGTCAAGTTCCACTGTTCCACCCAACGGTGTGCACCAGCTAGCATGCGTTCAGCTCGCGGGTGGGACAGTGAAGGAGCCTTGTACCCGTTTCCTCAGAGTGGATATGCCTGTCATATCATGACATTTGCTTCTACGAGACCTAAGCGTGTCCTCGAGGTGTCCGACGCCTTTCTACTGAGTGTCCGATCCTACTCAACCCCAAGGTTCGGGAGTCGACGTGCTTATAGGTAAGTAACTTGCGGTTGTCGAAGCCGGATCACATCTCGAGTGTGCATCTTCTCTTCCTCCGGTGATCAAAGACTTATCACGTCCGTTCATCAGGATCCCTCCATCTCAACAGAGCGACAGCGTAAGTAGTGGCCCTCCTCTGGCGTGGGTCGCTTGTTGGCAGTTGGCAGGTCACCGGGATTTCCAAGTCCAAGTTCACACGAGGCACACAGCAAAGAAGTCTCGATTTGCATCGCCAACGCGTACAGAAGTTCCCTTCGAAACCGAACAGATTGGACATGGACAGACAGGGAATAAGTACACCGGAGGATACGATGCCAGACACAACGGCGGCTAGAGCTGGGCCCCCCGAAGCGATGTTCGATGACGACGCACCTGATTCACGCCTCGGTGTATTCCACTCCTCACGCCTGAGTACCAGTAGGCGGCGCCCTCTGCGAACCAAGAGACAATGAACGCGATGTGACCGTGAGTCGATCCGTGACCAAGACCATATTGCCGTTCAGTACGAGCGAAAGTCAGCGGGAGCTTTGAGAAGGAGAGGCACATGAAGCCATCGGGATCCGAGTGCTTTCAGTTCGCCATCGTGGTCTCCGTGGCTCACTGGCAATGCAGTAACTTGATGAAAGTCGAGCATGAGCGGTTGAGCGGTTGAGCGATGGACGACACGGCTGGACCCCGCCGAGGCGACGAGCGCCGAAGCGCTGAAGATCACATCGTTACTGAACTGAGCGCATGACTCTAAGTTAGGCTGTCACACACTTTCCAGACCAGCTCCCGCCCTCATCCGTTACTGGCACTAAACACGGCATAACCTGACATCCATAGTGTGAAGATAACACTTGTAGTCGCAGACCCGCTATTAGTGTGCCGCAAATGGGGCAGACGAAAACTGGCAAGTGAATGCATACCTGATTGAGAGTTTCTACTGCCGCATGGCTATGGTTCAGGCACACGAAGAGCTTGATGTTCAAGCTCCCTGCATCCGACTTAAAACAGTCGAGATGAGAATGGAGTCGTGAGGGGCGAAGCTGTAGTAGTCGCAAAGGAGGGTGAGTATCCGATGGTGGTGTGAGGAGAAGGGTTGTGAGGCACATACCCTCCCTTTTCGAAGACGCACGACTCGGGAACGGGTCGGTACTGGCGTACGAGCGGTCCACGGGTTTCCAGCGGATGCCCACTTTCAAGTGAGCATCAATCATCCGAGGTCAATTAGCCCGTCGCGTCGTCTTGGGTGTTCCTTCAAGCTCCGCAGAACTCACGGCAATGTGGTACTATGGACAGCGATGGACGTCAGGTGCGTCCCTTCCGAGCACCAAGCGAGTAGCTGGCGGATGGGGCGAGTCTTCGTCGGTCAGCCGAAAGTGACAGGGCGTAGAGGACTCGGACGGAAGAGAGCTCAAGCCAGATCGTCCCAAGCTGTCAGCTGAGCAGGAGGAGTGGACGAACACCCGACCGGTGCGAAGGTGTTCTTGTGGATTCGGAGAGATCCACCCGTGCGCTACGCGGCAGAGTCAATTGTGCCTCTGCGCGGGATATGAGTCTGAGACATTTGTGCTGAAGATCGTTCATTGAGGCATTTTCTGAACGACTATGCCCGACTCGGGCCTTCAAGAAGCTTCAAGAACTTGAGAAGCTGAGAAGCGGGCCACCCCAGCGCCAAGTCCACGCTGTTGGATTACAGACTGCAACACATCAGGATATATGAAAAACATGTGCCCCAGTGCCGCAGACACAGGAATACATTATCATGAGAAGTTGTGCCTAGGGATGAGAATCGAAGACATGGATGATATCGGTGAACTCACAACCCGTCGGCCGGACGATACACAATGCCTGGACTCACACTGGTTTACCGCGAGCATCCCATAAGGGTCAAATCAACGCACTGATGCGCACAGCCCAAATGCCTCAACACGGGAGGTACCTGCATGTTGGTCAATTACCCGAAGGCTCCGATAGAAGGACAGTCTATGAGCCACCTCGAGATCATACGATCCTGATTGTTGTGTCCACCCACCGGATACATTGTCACCTCGAAAGTGAGGATTCCGTACGAGAACGTGCAGTTTTGGTCGTGTCTGTCTTCTAGTACTTAGCAGTGGATAGCGACCCTCACTTTGATCCAGCAGCGTCAGGGGATCGCACGCTAGCGGAGAGTCCTGGGTACCGACGGTCTGGGTCAGGCAGGAGCGGTGCGGTGGTAGACCGGCTTCAATACAATGTTGGAGCAACCTCCGAAATCCACGCCTCTGATAGCATCCAAGAGAACACAAATCAGGCAACCAGAGCAACCAGGTCGACGATCTGAGAGCGGGCCCATTATGGAAGCGGTTATGTTGGTCGTGCCAGACCGCACGTGTCAGGACAATCGAGAAACATATAAAAGAGGCGTTCAATGACCGTATCTCTCCAGTCCCAGACTACCCAACACACCTCACAAGCACATCACCGCCTCACAGCACTACTCTCAAAATGTTCACCGTGAGTAACACTCGTAGCACGCCGACCCATTGAGTGAAACGCTCACCTTGGTATATCTAGAACGTCGCTGTCCCCGTCAACGCGGCCAACTGCGGCCTCAGCAGCTGCAGCTGCGGCGAAGCGTACGTCTCACCGTTGCGTTCATCACGTATTGTGTGCTTATATCCTTAAAGTTGCCAGTGCAAGCCTACCGAGTGCAAGTGCTGAACGCCTTGCCGTTCGATCCTGTCGCACCAGCCGTTCCGTTACCCCTCTGCGACACACAGTAGGGATACACGCACGGCAGTTACTGCACTGTGCTTCATGTAAAACATCTGCAATGGGAACGAGGCATTAGCAGTCGTAACGTCACTGACATGAGAACCACCGTGAGCGAGTGCAGCTGTGCATGCCAGGAAGGCCAAAGCTCGTTTCCCTTACCATGCCTCGTACTACGCACATCAAGATCACTCCATTCTTCCAATCTAATACCTTGCGCTAACCATCGTTTTGATCAGTGGATCATCTGTGGAGACTCGCCAGATACCGACAATGATTCCGAATCTAGAAGACTTCAAAATGCGTATTAGGCCGGCGGTATATCTAGAATATTGTTGAATGGATCGCCTCGCTACGTACCACAGCATGGGATTACAGTGGGCTACTATCGCCAAGTGCAGGGCTAAGGCATCCGATGACGAGTTGGAGGAGAATATTGATGTATCTGGGGGTCGACCCTTGGTACGTCAAACTCGGAGTCTGAAACGTACTGTTGTCCTGTGGTGTACGTCAGAGTAGACAACAGCACGGATTATCTGACTGACAGAGCCCTTCGGGGCGCAAGTCGCCAGAACTTCATGCCCGCTATGCACGCACAGATAACAACATTTGACATCCAGCAGTCAAATATTCTTACATGGTCTCAGCTGTTACCTACTGATGGGCGTGAGACCTAGACCGTATCATTCTCAACAAGGCTGCCACAGATGATGTACTTGTTGGCGAAGTGGTCCATCCAGCCTGTGATGTCTGTCAGAGTAGCTGCATACACATGCGGATATAGACACACCTCGCATGTTGTCACTGTTGGTCGATCATATGTCAGTGTGCTTCCGCAAGTAGTCAGTCACAGCAACGTACAGGTCCTCGGGAGTGAGATCATCCAGCTTGTCCAGTGGTTGATCGACCGGGGTCAGCATGTCTGCGGCAGACTCTAGTGAGCGAGAGCAGCCATGAGCATAAGAGCCATGCATACCGAGGTCAAAAGACTGCTTCGCCATGCCACGGGATGCGTCGCGACCTGCAAAGTTGGCGTACATGCCCTCTGCCATAGGATGAGTGCACTGCCATCAGCTGAACGTAAGGACAACGTACGAGGCCCGTAGAAGTTACGCCCAGCCGTCACATCGTACACAACGCCGTTGATCGCGAGCAGAATGCGCTTTCCCTCCTCTCCGTTGAATGGCTCGAGAGTCTTCGGCGTGTATGTCTTGAACAAGAGTGTGGGAGGGTGCGACTTGGGCATCCACGAGTAGCCGCCTTTGAACTCATGCGGGATGCTCTTTGGCAGAGAGTTGGACGGGAACAGAATGCGCTGCACGGCGTAGAGGATGTACAACAACAGAGCAGTGTTCACGGGGGTACCGAGGTCAAAAGCCATGATAGCGAGCGGTATGAGTGCTGCGACAGAGCTGCGAGCGCGCGCTCCGATGCGGGTCAGTTCGCCGCCCCATTAGTGGTGTCACTGGGGAGGGGCAACGCCTGCAAGCTAGAATCTATTTGGTTATGTTTATCCAAAGTGGCTGCCTGGCCGAGAGTGGTCGGGAAAACAATACTACAAACGTTAGCTTCCACATCCTTATCTCCGGTACAAAAACGTGATCAATAGCATGTATTTAAGTACGAGAATGGTTTTGAAAGTTGTTTTTCGTGAAATCATATGTTTATCAGGGTACACCAACCCGAAACTAATACTCAACGTCCAGTTAGAGCCAAATTGAACTTTCCAAGACGTGCTGATGGCATTTATAAATGTTTTCGCCATAGGAAAGCAGCCACAAAAGTGCGTGCTTCGGTCTGCATTTATGATATAGCGAAGGGAGGCGAAACGCGCTGAGCGCGCGCCACAGACGCGATTGGGCGATCACGTGAGCGAGCACACCGTGCGCATTGTCGCGTCTCCATGGCCCTCTGCTCGCTGCACCACTTCATAAAGACATTGTGGGTGGTCTGTTTATATCTTCATATGTTTCCAGCAATGACCAAGTTTTTTTTGAGATCCAATACATAATATAATTGGACACTGGACAATTTCCGAAGGCCATTACCCTCCGTATACCATCGAATTTTGACGTGCTGCGCTCTCTTCAGCCCTCGAGACTCATATGGCTGTCAAAGGATATTATAAAGCTTGTACAGGCCCAAGCGCAAGCACAAATCAGCTGCACAAGAAGCAGCAAGAGTACAAGCCTGAGGTCCGTGTTCATGGATGTGATGTTCGACGACGACTGCCATGTGCATGTGTGGTGTGCAGCTCACGCATTTGACGACAGTGGACATGAGTCAGCACAATGAAAGCATCAGGCAGAGCACAACATCACAGTCGCTCGTCAGAAAGTAACCAAGGCTACTGCAAAACAACAGAAGAAGGACAAACATAGCACGTACCAATAAACTCCGAGCTGTCGAACTGATCGTCAATCCGGAACACCTAGGCAAGCTGAAGAGAGATGAGCTTGAGCAGCAGCTCCAGGTTTACCGACTTGACGATCCGGTACTAAGACTATCGCTATCATCGCTGAGAAAGGCGAAGGCGAAGAAGACAAAGTATTGTCCGAGGTGAACAAGGCGATCCAGCGAGCGCAAGATCACCAGTCGGCTGCCGTGCATTCAGATGCATCAGATCCGATTACTACAGATGCCTGTGGCCAGATGCACGCACCGCAAATCAACGCTGTCGAGCTATCCAGTAGGGGTCCAGGGAACTCAAGCTCGAGATTCGGGGGTTTCGACAATGAATCTGACATGAAATCGTGAGCTATTATACAATTACACTAGTCCACACCTATAGACAATAGTACCTTAATATTTGCATCATAATTGGGGGGTGTAACAGGCTTTCAGAAGGCAAGGACGCGATCGAAGGAGGAGAACGATGTCTGCCCACGATTGCTGTGGCGCGTCGCTGACTAAGCAGCCATGCGCGCTATAGGCCTTGCCCCTCCCCAGTGTCACGCCTCCAGGGAGACCGCGCAAGCCTTGCTACGGTCGTACGATTGTCACGAAGTCGTGTTTCAGTTATATCAGGAGTAGAAAGTAGCCATTTCTTGCAGACGGGTGCATGGTGTGTGTAAGATAAGTTCATAGACTAGGTGCGTGTGTAGTGTCCAGGAACGACGACATCTATATAGCCGACTCGAAGTCGTGGTGTCTATGATGGTCCTTAAGAGGGTACTAGTGTTACAGGCTGTGTCACATCAATGGTTGAGTCGTACATGGTCGTATGGGTGGCAAATGAGTCAATCGAGACTCCAAGTCTATAGGTATCGATACATGAAGCGTAAGGTCGTTACATCTCATAGCGCTTTTCGTGCTCACTGCCGGGTGGCGAGCGCAGCAATGAGGATATCGTAGTCGAGTTTTGCGGCTGCACGAGAATATTTAGACATTGTAGCCTGTCGAGAAAACGGGGAGGCACGTACCTTTGAGTACCAGTCTCGTGAACTCCCTCGCCAGCTTGGGCTGCTCCTCTCCCAGCCGATGCAGATCTTCGGTACTGAGCTTCCAGAGAACCGCTTGCCGTTCCACAACGCAAGTCGCGTTGCGAGACAAGCCAGTCAATGCCGAAAGCTCGCCGGCCAATGTCCCAGGCACCATGGACTCCTCCGTGGGACGCGTGTGCTCCCCGAACTGATACGTCGCTCTGAGCACGCCGGACTCAACGATGTAAAGCCCGTCGGAATCGTCTCCTTGTCTCCAGAGCACCGTGCTTTCTGCTGGGCAGACGCGTTCGAGGTACCGGATCAGCGGTGCGAAGTCGTCCCGGTCGACGCGCCCGTATGAGGAAAACACCTTCACGAGGGTGTTGTAAGGTTCTGGTGCGTCTGCCACCTCTGCCTCTGGTGGCGAGTGATCTGAAATCAGAGATAAGCCGGAAGCATTCTGAGCACAAGTCGTCTGAAGGACCTACCTCGAGCAATGGTCCGCCATCCGGCTTCGATCAACTGCATGTTTCTCGGCGTCGCTGCGACAGCTTCCTCGAATGCAAGACTTGAAGCTTCTCGACCAGGTAACACTGCACAGATAATCAATACAGCGGCATAGCTGCGGTGCAAGCTACGACGTACCAACTGCATGCGTCTCTGTCTTTTGGCTGCTGAACCACGTCCTCAAATAGACGTTCTCCGTCCCTACCGAGCCGTATATCAGACATTTTCAGACCAACAACCACAGGGGACTGAGCACTCACACTCCAGCGCGTCATTGAACGTCGCAAACAACTCGACGCCCTCCATCTCCAGCAGGTCCACGTTTCCCAACGACCGCCCGACGTTAGAGTCGAGTGAGAACCCGCAGAGCACGAGCACGATGCGCCGTGAAGCGAGCAGCCGCTGAATGCGAACGAACGCCTCGGCGGCGGACATATCGACACCAGGGACGAGCGTCAGGTCGAGAATGAGGAACCGCATGGGGCTGCGCTGCCATGTGGGGCCCTCGACGAGCGTCCGGATCGTCTCCTCGACGTGCGTGATCGTGCCAAAGAATAGGAAACCTGATGCAATGCGATGTTAGTGCGTTAGCGGAGAACGGAGGAAGACGTGTGGTACCTTGCAACCGAACAATGGTCGTCTGCTTGGAAACCTCGCGGATGTAGGCTCGGTGTGCGCCTGGTCGTCGTACGGTGGACATAACTGTCTCGCCCGTATGCAGCGTCCGGATGCTCTTCCGTTGCGAGCTCTGCACCACGAAGAACACACCTAACGGCACGTGAGTGTCAGCCCGTCATGCCGAAGTCTACTTGGTCGGAACAAACGTACAGCTGACAACGATACCAAATATGACGCCAATCACGAAGTCCCACACGGTCATGCAGATCATGATACTCGCGATCGTGATATACTCCATCCTATATGTCGCTCAGCACTTGAAGGCCTTTTGTAGAGGAGGAGCATACTCACCGGCTAACGCGATGTCTAGTATCCCACAGCGCCTCCTTGACCAAGTCAATGCCCAACACGAAGATGAGGGCACCGACCAATAGCACCGCTACATTCATTCACGAATCAGCTACACACAACCTCTTTGTTACGAGACATCTGATACGCACGAATATAGGCGATGGGACCAGTTCCAATCACGAGCAAGACCGCCGTAGCGGCGGCGAGCATGAAGCCGGAGATACGCGTCGTACCACCCACTCGATAGAATCTATTGTCTATCGTCAGCATGAAGTCCGCACAGCACAGTACTTCAAGGTGACTCACAATAGTGTGTTCACGTACACCAGATAGTTGGGACTGCCATATGCACGTGAGCACGCGCATAAAGGTGAGGGCAGTTGAGCGATACACACACAGTGCCCAGCACACCCGCGAGGAGGTTGGAGTAACCATGAGCAACCAATTCCTTGTTCGTGTCCACGTCGTGATCCAGTGACACAGCTAGATGACGCAGTCGTCAATACTGCGTTTGCCGTGAATACACATCGCTACGAACCAAGCGCAGGCACGTTGAGAGGCGGGTGCAGAATGTTGAAGAAAAGCCTGATCGAACGTAGTGTTAGAGGTGCGAAAGACGTCTACGACACAACACATACAATGCGAGTTGCGTCGGCAGAGTGGCCCAGAAGGCATCCCAACGAATAGCTCTGAAGTCTGCGAAGATGGGATCAGTTTGATTTCAACATTCTAATCCCGAAGTGTAACGCACCGAACAACGTATAGAAGTGGTACCACGGTTCATGCGACGTCCCCATGTCGAAGAGCCAACCATGCTCCCTGAGAACACCCAGATCCAAATGGGCAGCGGCGACCACAATGTAGAAAATCACCGGCACCGCAAGGAAATCTGACAAAGCAGCCATTCAGATTATTTGAGAAAAATCCTGGCCGTACCATCTAACTCACACATCGGAAATATGAGCTGGTGCTCATACTTGTGCGTGATCACCCGCAGGACGAACGCCAACGCGAGCGCAGGCGCCCACAGCAGGACGTTACGGGCCGTGAAGAAGACATACGTCAGTGCCTCCAGCGAGAAGTCGAAGTCTTCCTCCGGCATGCCCGTGCATACGGTGAACCTAGACATCCACACCAATCAAATGAGCGAAGACACAAGGGTAGAACGCACGTGACTCACCCTGTGATCACCAGAAAGACACCGACACCGCCAATGCAGCTGTCCGCGTTGACGTGAATAATATATTCTACGCGGGTGCCAGAACAAGAGCATAGGTGTGACTTACCCGACCAGGATGTGTCGTGGAAAGAAGCCGATCAGCGAACCGAGTCTGAGCGCGCCAAGGAGGAAGAAGGTCAGCCCTGCGCGAAGTCACCCCGTATAAGTCGCCATTCAGCCGTGTTCAGCAAACCAAGCAACTGACCTGTCAGGATGGACGAGAACGCGAACGCTAAAATAGTCGTCGCCAGGATCGCACGAGGATGACCCTCGCCAATGTCTTCTGCGATGCTGTTCGCGAGAATGTGGAAGAAGGGCTGTGGAGAGTAGGATGGGTCATAGCATGCTCGCCCGTGACGCGTCCATGACACCGGACTGGACTCACCACGACCTCAATCATCATACTGCCATTCGCCCCCGCGAAGCCACTCCCTCCGGCGGAGTAAATCAACTGCGCGATGATCGCCCTGAAATGTCCCGTCAACACGACTGCCAATCCCCGCCCATAGCAGCGAACACGCGGGTACGCACGAGACGAAGAACATCGACACCCCGGTGCCGCCGAGTCCCGCAAAGACCCCCGCCGCTGGGAATATGATCATGCCATCTGGACGTAAGGAAGCCTCAGAGCGAGCCAACGTGATCGTGAAATACGTACGCACAGGAGACGCCGTCGAGGATATTGAGCAACGTGCCCAGGAGCACCGCCGGCAACGACTGCACGGCTGTCACTGCAGTGTCCTTCGCCGCGTGTAGGGTAAGGTGCGACGCAGGTGGGCGGCATAGTAGGGACAGCAGCCGGTTCGCACGTTCCTTGCCCTCGGCCTTGGGAACGTAGGTTCGGCCGTTGCCTGGGTGGGCGGCCTCCAGGTCTACCAGCAGGGGTGTCGTTTCAGAAAGCGTGTTAGATCTGTCGGCCTGTGCGGCGTCGGCGAAGGAGAGTACAGGAGACAAGGCAGATCTCGTTGGGGGATGGTCCAAAGGTACGTCACTAGCAGGATCTGTGGGTACTGTGCGCAGACGTCCGTGAGGATGTTCTAGGGTCGGTGTCGGTGTCGACGAGCCGCTAGGTGACTCCTCGTGAGTCTGTCGAGCTAGCAGTAGTGATAGACCTGACGGGCCCTGGCGTCCGCGGGGAGTGGCAGCACCAGATGGCGTTGAGTCGATCGTCGTGGTGGATGCAGTGAGATCTGTAAAGCTGTCGGTGGACTGGTTGGAGGGGACAAGAGAGACCACCGAACCGGTCTGTGGCGGTATCCCCGCAGAGACCGCCCCCGGTGTGGTGTCGACATCCGGGAATATGAACGCATCTTCCGAGTGAGGCGTGGCGCTCGTAGTGCGGAGGGGTATACTGGAGATGTGCATGGTACTGTCTCGAATGGCGTCCTGAGTATGGAGTCCCGCATTACGAGGCCGGGAAGACTTTGAGCTTGACGACACAAAACTTCTCGGCTGTAATAGACTTGCCACAAGAAGTCAAACAGCTGATCACGCAAAAAGATGAGGATTATGTATGGGGGAGGTTCTTACCCGGCTCGTGCTACAGGAGACGCGCCCATTCGCAACCCGTCGTGAACAAACGGTGATCCTGCGTCATTTCCGGCTGCGTGCCTCGCTTCTGGTGCTGTTTCACCCAGAGGTGAGTCCGGCGATGGTCGAGGAATCGACATTTGCTCGCGAGAGCACAGATCAGCTCGCACTTATTCTGCAAAGAAAAATGCTGCCAAACAGGGGTGGAGGGAGAGAGGACTGGCCCATCGAGCACCGGGCTAGGGACAAGCGACATTCCCGGATAAGTATTGATGCAAAAGGTGAACGATCCCGTGACCCCTGTATTCTCTGTCTGACGCGTGGCGTCACGCGTTGGACGCCACGCCTTACTCGAGTAAGTACTACTGTAAAGGAGCAGGTTATCATCGTTCATCAGCCTTATACAAGCATACGCCTCACCTCTGGTTTCATGGATATCGTAAATGCGTTGGTACTGCGGTCGAGCGTGTACTTATCCCCAAAAATTACCAGCCACAGCTAGAACTTACACAACAAGCGCCGGAATGGCTAACATCACCGTTGTTGTGTTCAAGTTAGCCCGTAAGACAATCATCAGCGATAGTATGAGCTCAGTGATAAAAGTGCATGTATACCAAGCGTATCAGAGCTGCTTATTCACTTCGTTGTCAATACTTCGATCTTCAGCTTGAAGTTTCGGTGATGCTGAAGCGCCGCACTCGGAGGCTGCGAACCGCTCTCGATCTGATGAGGGTCTGCATTGCCTTGGGCCTTGGGACTTTAGTGACACTCTCACTTGCCAAAAAATCTGATCAGATGCACCTACTAGCTCACAATCCCAATATGACACCTACGTTATGAAGTTGAGGGGAACTGCACGGAAAAGTTGAATGGTGTAGCTGTGGATAACGTGAAGATAATCAGCTAAGTAATAGATGGAGGGTATCCCTATTGTTATACCATCTATTTGAGACGTCATTTCCGCAACGAAAGCAGGACGGTGGCAAGCGACATCCGGCGAGTCGGAGGCTTTCGACGTCTGATTACGGCCTTGTTTCGGACGCGTGATATGAAGCGCACTGGCAGAGGATCTAGTAGATACGAAGGTATCAATAAAAACGCACGCACGGCAAGATAGCAATTATTTGACCCATATACAACCATTTATACATGCATATACGCGGCATAGCCGCATGTATGCGTGTTACAACTAGTACTGTTTGCATGCGCATACAGTCAAGAGTACAGGTCTTCTTTGACAACCACCGGAGAGTGCCGTAGCGGGAGTAGACCTCAGAGTGATCATGAGTAGTCCCTCAGCCGACGACCTGAGCTAGAGCCTAGGAAGAGGGTACATGTACTAGGGGAAGATCGGGACGCGTTCATGATCGCGCGGTGACCTTAAAATTCGATTGAGCACGTGAGCGTGTTCTGGGTGCTCAATATACATGATGCCCCAAGGCTGGCACTGACTTCTGACGTCAAAGGAGAGTTTCGTGTCTCTATTTCAGGCGTCGAAGGCGTATGTATACTCGATAACCTGAGCTGAGTTGACTGTCAGGGAACGGAGCATAATAATGAGTAACATACAGCTATTCCGGAACTATGGCGTACTGCCAGTGTACTGTATCGATAGCGCGATTGCGTCCTTCCAACCCACGGAAAAAATAGTGCATTGAAACTCTTTGCTGGCGTCTGAAGCCCTGACTAAGACGTAGTTCATAGTTGCGCCTGTGGCGTCGCTCACCCACTAACAGCCAAAGGAACAGGATTTTCATGCACGGCTATGTAGGATTGCTGCTACGCCTAGCCAAATCTGTGCTGTAAATACAGAAGACCTACAAACGCGAGTATTTCCCAGTGTACAGGGAAGAAGAACTAATCGTCGTAAGGCAGCCTGCGCCGCCGGGGGGACGACATGGCAGGCATAGGAGGAGTTTGTGGGCAGCATCCCGGGCCCGTGCCCAGCAGCGAGCAACAGCTGTCAATTTCAGACCGAGAAATGGCGCAATCCCCTCACGATAAGGATGTCCAGGCGAGTCAGCCTCACCCTCGTCGCCTCGTGAAACAGCTCTGGCCTCCGAAGTACAACGGCGTCGCGCTATCCGGGAAACCCATGCTGATGAAGGGCACCGCGCGCAGCGTGGTCCGTGCTTCTCGCAGCGCTCTGATCATCGATAGCGCAGAATGCACGAGCTGATGCGGCCAGATCAAGCACAAGGGCTGAGCTCGAAATGGCGGACAATAGGTGCGGCTGACTGTTTGTCAGGACCAAACATGGACCCACACGGAGGTGTATAAGGAGCGGGGGTGGACGCCATTTCGTCCCCCATCCCCTTGCCTTCCGACCACCATGTTGGATGCGCCCTAGCCTGCTATCTGCTCCCATCCTCCGGTCGGCTTTCGCGGCCATCCTGGTCCGAGTCGACCCCGACTACGATGCGCCACACCTTCAGTTGAGGGTCGGGTCCAAGGCACCGGCAGCCTAAGTACGTTCAGTTGTCAATGCAGGTGGTCGGCGAGCTTATCAACATGCCCCGCACCGTCCTAAGCTCCTCCCATTTGCCATGCGCATGACGCCACACTTGTGCGACCATCAGTGTGTGGCCATCCTAGGTGTCAGCCACAAAGTAAGTCGGCGTCGAGGCTCATAACGTAGACGTGACTGACCGCAGTGACAGATATTGTGCGTCAAGACTGTGTGCTTCAAGACCTGTGATCAATATGCGTGCCTCAAGACTATGCGACTTATGACCGACCTATGCGAAAACAAATCCCTCACGGGTTCAACGATTTATGCCAGACGACGGCTCAAAGTCCCGCAAGGGCACACCCGTACGTTGCACAATTGGTGATGGGACCGTCCAGTCTACCGTCGTCCGCACGATAGCGGCGACGTAGGCCCGGCTACTCGCGTCGTCGGTAGCCGGAAGCAGCTGTACTGCAGACGTGCACCAAGGGTCAGGAGTGTCGCGAATACGCGCCTCCGCAGGGACACGGTGCATGGACTCTGTACGGGGACCGTTCCGCCGTTGACTGGTCCGAGACCCGACGCGTCGTCGGTAGACCACGAGGCTAGCCAGTTGTGGCGTGCGGGTGGGACGACGTGGCTCAGGTGAGCTTCCACTGTCACCGCGGCTCCGGGCATTGGCTGACTCTCGTTGCAGGCCACGTCCCGACGTCGAGGATTGAAATGATCCACGGCGAGCGCATTCAAACCCTCTACCGCCCATTGGGCACAAACCAACCCTGGTATGTCGTATTTGCGCGAACGGGTCCAGCCTCCGGTGTGAGGTGGTCCATGCTGTGGCACGGGCTTCCGGAGGCACCGTACCGACGACGCCGTGCATCAGCGGAGACGGGGCATTGCGCTCACTGTCGACGAGATTATGCCGGGTCACTATGTCGAACATGTACGGGGACGTCCTCGCCGCCGGTGCACGCCCGCTTCGTCGGACTACCGTTGCTGGCTAGCGCATGACGGTACTGGAGGAGGGGCGTCGCTCGTCAAATGACATGGAGCGGCGCTCCTGGCGAGGGTGCAATGTGAGTCTTCGTCGCGGAGCAGCGGTAGACGATCGCTGACCTTTTTTCTCGCAGGACTGCCCGAGCGAAAGATCTCCGGAATCCGGATACAAACCCTCGATTGCCCCAAACGGGCGGAAGACATCCCTGGTACGTCGTTTGTGCGCGAAAGGGTCCAGCCTCTGGCGCGAGGTGGCCTGCCGATGTGGCGGGCTGCCAGAGGCACCGTACCGTTGACGTGGAGCACCGATGGCAGCACGGCAGACAGATTGCCTGCAGTCGGCCAGCCCGTCATCATGGTACGGGGACGTCCCTGCCGGCAGTGGACGCTCGCATCATCGGGCTACTGCATCGTGCTAGCGCACGCACGTACCAGGAAGAGGGGCGTCGCTGCAAAAGACAAAAAATTAAAATGAGCGACGTCCCTGGCGAAGGTGTAACGTAAGTAATTGTCGTGATCATTAGAGAGCGTCTCTGACCTTTTCGTAGGAACACCCAAGCCAAACCTCAAGCCGTAGATACAGTCACCCATCACTCATACTTCTCACCGCTACTCCCCTCCGACACCCACGTACTACGCTCGTCTGTTTTCAGACGCCGTCGGAGGTCCTGATCCGACGACCGACGGCACGGGGGTTTTTAGTGGGTATGGCAAGCGGACC
Organism: Fomitopsis serialis; assembly: GCF_022376445.1. NCBI lineage: Eukaryota > Fungi > Basidiomycota > Agaricomycetes > Polyporales > Fomitopsidaceae > Fomitopsis > Fomitopsis serialis. Next base: position 69,204 of record NW_025954981.1, on the reverse strand, counting down.
AGAGCACCACCACCACCAAGACTTGACGATGATGCATTGGTGCGATGACGGTCCTGAGTCCCACACTGTTCTCTCTCGCGAGAGTTCGTGCGTAAATGCATTTTCCCCCGGGAGGAAACGAGGCTCCGTCTCGTTGCAGTCCGCTGTCGGGCCCTCCACTCAAAAAAAAAAAAAGATCGCGCGCAAGCGCAATCGAACAGCCTTGCCTTATGGGAAGAGAGATGATCAGATTCGTGTGCTCACGACGATGTAAGTGGATCGTGACGTTGCACGTACTGTTATACTGACCACTGTACGTAAATCCAGTGTTGAACGTTGAAATCGGTGAGCTGATGTCCATTTGCACGTTCCGCGCTGCAGTATAGATTTAGATTGAAGTTGCTTTGGTAGATTTCCGTCGACAGAAGTACGCATCCTGCAAGTGTCTGCCATTGATGTTGGGTCCCTGGCGAGGCAATTCGTAGTTCGGGTGCGGTTCCGTGCAGCCTGTTTCGGTGTCGTACTGTGTTCGCGTTCAGATCTACGGTGTAATACGTACGCACGAGACATGTAGATGAGCTTGTAGTTGACCCAGGAGATGAACATCTCCGCATGCTCCGTTGACCGACATCCAAACATATAGGGGCAATAATATTACCCACCGTGTCGCGAATGTCGAGGGCTGCACTGTCCGAATGGTTACATTCAGCCCGTCTGACCTCCTCCACAGCAGACCCACGATATTCAATGGTGTGTCTGATACTGAATGGATCAATGTGAGGATGTCCCAGGAGATGGCGTGAGGACTCGCGGGGCCTTGTGCATCGTGGATTCACGTACGTGTGTCTTAGCCTGAGTGGGTTTACACTCTACCTCGAGCATGAGTGGAGGTTCCGTAGCATACGCATGCATCATTTAAGTGCGACATTGGCACGGCGAGGACAAGGAGATACCGGACACTTGCCGGACACGAAGTCACTCGGAGGACGATCGCGAGCGCTTGTCGCAGGCGCGACTGTTTAGGGCAGGTCAAGACGCGCCACCGCCCTTCGCAAGCGTCGCGGTCTCACTTCGCGCGCACTTACTCAACACTTACTCCACTGCGACTTCACAAATCGCTGGATATCTCCAGGTTCCTTGTCGCTAAAACGACCTGAAACGCAACCACCTATCACGATGGCCAATTGGCTAGACGATCCCGACCTCGCGCTCAACGGGCCACGCGCAGGACCATCCTTCATCGAGCGTGCGCGACACGCACCAGATGACGACGACTACCCCATCCCTGACAACTTTGGGAGACCAGATCCGAACTTGCTCGGACTGGAAGAGGAAGAAGAGACGCCATTCCAGCAACTCATCCGGCATTGGATGAACGAACGCCAGGCGCCTGACATATTGCCCGGCCAGGAGATGTTGCTCGGAAGGATATTGGATCATGTTAGGAAACAGGTGAGAGATCTCTGTACCGCTCGTCTGGAAGGGAACTTTGATGTGCCTGTGGAGGTGCGGACGTGGTACGATTGTGGTGCGCGCGACGTGGTGTGGTCATTGCGCGTAGTGTCCCGCTACGCATCGCATAGCACGTGAAGGTGACCGCTGCTGAGGGCACACCCTAACGCATACTGTGGGTGGTCCGCACGTTTCAGATAGCGAGTGGTCTGAGACTTCTGCCGTCGCACCTGAGCGGGGGCCGACGCTCCGAACGCTGTCCCCTTACGGATCCACGCATTTACGCTCTGCTTCCCGAAGAACGGCCAGCTGACAACACCTAGTTTTAGTCCGACGATGTGCAGCTCCTCCGCGCGGATCCCGACTCTTCCGAGGACGAACACTTTCGCATCATGTTAGTCCAAACGGAGATCGAGCGCGTCAAGTTTGTCGTGCGGTCATACATCCGGACGCGTCTCTACAAGGTGGGCCCTTCCTCTTGACGTGCTGCCGCGACAAAGCTGAACATTGACCCTTGCGTGGAAGTGTAGATTGAGAAGTACGCGCGCTGGATAAGCGCCACTCCAGAAGTGCACGAGAAGTTGTCGAAGGCCGAGCTAGACCATGCGAGGAGGTACGAGAGACGTAGTTGACCGCGCTGCATTTGGTTAATCGTTTCCCCTCGAAGATTCGCGCGATTGATGGAGTACCACTTCAACCAGTCCGTTTTGCAAAGTCTTCCGCCACAGCAGCGTTCGCTGGAGGACGAGATGGCTTTCATGCCACCCATGAGTGCGCTGGCTGCTTCTCATTTCCTCTCTGTGCTGACCGTTGACCGTGTGTACCTCAGTTCCGGAACCTGACAAGCTCCGACCTGTCTTCGTGCGCGCCCGCCAGGAATGTCCCCCGGTGCGACTACCAGAGTATGTTAGTTATCGCTCATCTGTGTACCCCGGCGCTCATGTGGTTCATCGACAGTGGTACATCGATTGCAATGGAGAAGGGGCGAATATCTTTGACGCCCTTCTACGTCGTAGAGCAGTTACTCTTGCGAGGGGAAGTAGAATTGGTATGATCCGTGTACCACGGCAGATTACACGTCATGTTGTTCGCTCTCTGTTGGGTGTCGCGCTATCCATGCTATGTTCAGACGTTCAGACTCTCCGACGCGTTGATCCACCGATACCACCAAATGTCAATATTATGTACAGAGTCCATGCTAATCCCACACATTGTACAGTACAGAAATACAGAGCAGAGTTCCGTCTCGCTTTCGTTGACCCTACGCACGCGTCTAGCCCTCCCAATCGTCATCGTCGTACTCGTCCCTGCGCGCGGGGCCCGCCTCACCACCCGTGCCCTCTTCGTCCTCCATCTCCCGGTCCTCGTCCATCTCCTTCTCCTTCACCGCTTTCTTCTTCCTCGCGCGCCGCTTCACTTGGCCGCCCTCTCCTTCCTCCTTGGCCTCGCCCTTCTTTCGCCGCCGCCGCGGGGCTGCACCCTCCTCGCCATCCGCACCAGCGGCGCGCTTCCCCTTCCCACCGCGGCGTTTCCTCCCGGACTCGGTCACGTCGACGTCGAGGTCAACGGTCCCGCCAGCAGAGGGGTCGGGGACGCCCTCGACGATCTCCTTGAGGAAGTCGAGCATATCGACAGTCTCGACGGCGTGCTTTCTGGGAGCCGACGCGTGTGTTCAGCGGCCACAAACGAGGATGGCGGTATAGGCCTTGAAGGCGGGACTCACAGATGATACGCCTCTACTCTCTTCGACCCCCGCTCCGCAGTGACCTTGCTCGCCTCCTCGATGATCATGGCGAGGAAGAGTTCGAGTGCTTTCGCTGATCGGGGTGCAAGGATGAGCAGCCCTTCAATAAGGCGTCCTGTACGCTTGAGACGCGACTCACAGATGACTATGGGCGTGGCCTGCGCGACCTTTCCGACCTCTTCGTCCTTCTGCATGATGCGCTTGATCCGCGCCTGCAGGACAGAACGTCAGGCATTGTCCGTGAAGGCGCATGGATGCCGGTCATGATTAGGGGTAGGATGCGGTGCGCTGAGGACGTACGACCGGGAATTTGGTGGTTTTGTTCTTGTTCTTCATCTTGGGCGCCGTGGTGGGCTAGTGTGCCTCCTTGTAGGAGGGGGGTGAGGGGATGGGAGAGTCCTGACGGTCACGGTAAGATCGAACAGCCACTGGGGGTAGCAAGTCCGCCTTTCGAGATCAAAGATACAGAAGTCTATGTTTGTCAGAGTATTTAAAGATGTATATATAAACCATGTTTGTGCAACGTATAACACTGTTGGTGAAACGGTATCATGCTTGCCTTCCACGGTCACGTAATCATAACTACGTAAGCAAGCGGCGTGGGTTCGACTCCCGCACAGTGTATATCAGTGTGGAATTGGAGCGCAAGCTTCTTTTTCATTTATTGACCTACACAGTGGACAAATCACCTTGTGAGCAGGTTTTCATGGCGCCAGGAGCGAGTTTATAAGACTCAGCGTGAGGGGCGCTAAGTAACACACCAGGAAATGCACTTGCCTTGTAAGGGTTAATATTCCCTGTGTTTGAAAGTCCGAAATGGTAGTATCTATCTATGTTCTTGCTATGTTCGGATACTTTCGCTATGCACCGTCTCTTTGCTTTCGACGTGAGGACTTCTAACTTTGCGGCTAAATCAATACTTGCTCTTCTGTCAGTAGACGCGTCGCACAGAGTGGTTTGTACACTGTGCTAATCACTTATTACGCAGCAACGCGAGATATTTGACTTATAAGTGCCAAAATGTGATAATCATATGTTCTAAGTACACCTTTGCCCAATCATAACTTATGCAGTCAAGAGCGCGCACATCTTCTTCCAGGACTATCACCTTCTGTTTATGTTTTTGAACATGGGTGTCGAGCGGATTGCCAGACCTTTGCCCAAACGACGCAGGCTGGTCTCAGCACAATCCAGCGCGAAAGACGCGTCGACTTTGACGGCGCCGGCGGAGCAACACCTTGATCTGGTCGGCGATGGCGTTCCTGTTTGCGTTTCCTGCCACAGAAGCTTCGCCAGACGAGTGAGCGAAATTGTACGCTGTGCGAGGTCAGCAATTTACATTGCATACATCGTTGCTACTGATTGTCGCCGCAGATGTCGGGCCACAACGTGTCTTGTCTGCTCGCGGGCATGCAGCGCGCCGCCGCTGTCTCTGCCCCCGACGCCTGCTCTCACTCGCTCGTCTACCCCGTCCCCGTCGCCTTTTCCATCACCGCGACGTCCTGCGCTCGCGTTGAGTACGAATTCGCGAACAGCAAACGCGCTGCTAAACCCTGCGTCTGACCACGCGACGACCGGAAAACGCCGCAAGCCACTCCAGTGGGACACCGATGAAGACGAACAACAAAGCTCGTTGTCGGACCACGAGAAGGCCCCAAAGGAAACGGCTTTGCGTGGATGTGGAAGGATCGTCTGTCGCAACTGTTGCTACGAGAATACCATGAGGTGCGTGTGCCATTACTTGAGTTCTGCCTCACCTGACGGACCACGCCTGTCGCGACTGTTGGAGCAGTGCCAGTACGACGTGCTACGATTGTCTAAACCATCCATACAACCCGCCAACGCAGCAGGTCGACGCTCGTGGCTCCCACTGAAAGTCTTCCTCGTCCTACGCATGTCGTTCTCGGGTTTCCACACGAAAGCGACATCACTCTTCCTTGCTTCATCATCACGACACATCATCAAATCTACATGGACTCAAGGTTTAAACGTTTACTCCTGACTCGACTTTCATCTCCACTGGCAATTCACATCTATTCTTGCTCTCACTGTTCCAGCATGCTGTAATCTAGCTCTCAATGTCATCGGAATCTCGAACGCGATGACTGACCATGCTGGGCGGTTGCCCTGTGGTTCTGCGCTATGTTCTAGGGTCCATTTGGGGCCCGAGAAGCTCAACTAACCGCACAGGTCGGGGTTTCTGCCATCTGGGATTGGCAGAACACGTGTCACTGCGGTACCGACGCCGGTGTCATTGTCAATCACCTCGAGATGCGGTCGAGGATAGATAGGGCTGCTGTGGCGCTCGACGCCATGCACTCTGACAGGGTGAACCTGTGGTGAAACGCATCCAGTCGTACTTCCGTATCAGGTCGGTGTGGTCCATCAGCACCCTATATAAACAGACCGGGGCCAACGTCCTGCGGTGTGCCGTCTTCCTGGCCACTCCTCCATTCCTCACCATGAGCGACAACGATGGTTCGTGTGACAGTGATGGCAGCCCGTCGAATGCGCTGGATAACATCGACGGCAGGGTGTCCTTGCGCCTCCCTCCGATCGGCATGTCGTTGCTTTATCCCCATCTTCCGTCCTCATCTGCTTTGCAGCGGGGCACGAGGTTGTTGTTGACGGGGGGAATCGTTGAAGCGTATCGCCGACTGTTGATGTTCGTGGCGAGGTCGGTCGTGGATCGGGTTTTCGTTACGGCAACATTCGCTGAGGAAGATCCTGTGTACAGTGCGTTGGTGGTTTCCCTCGAACACTGTCTGTCTAGTGTTTAACGAGAGTACAGACTGGCTACTACACTGGCTTTCCTGTCGGCCGGTGTGGCGTACGTTACTTTGTCGTGCACGATGCAACGAAATGACTTGGGCTTTCCACTCTGTATACAGGGCAGGCGAGGGACATCGAAGTGACCACCCGGCACTATGGTTTGGAAGCGAACAACTCCCCGCACCCCTGGCTTCCTCCTAGGGAAGACCAGCGAGACACCAGCAAGGCGATGTCATACCTTCCTCGACTAGACAAGACGTACCACATGTGGTACAAGCGGCGGTTCATGCTGGTCAGCCGCCAAGTCAGTCCGGCATCGCCGTCGGGGTTGTCTAATAAGTCGGAGTACTTGCAAATACGGTATGTCGTCCTAGGCATAGTTCCTAGCGTTGCGCGTTGACTTCTGGTGCAGGATCCTTGCCTTCAACCATCGAATTCTGGGTGAGCTGTTGGAGGAAGCTCGAGCTGAGTATAAAGCGGCTAAGGAGAACGTGATATCGGTATGGGCGTCGAACAAGTGGGTAGTGCTGCCTGCGCTTTGAAATATGAAGCTGACATCTGGCCTGAAGCATGAACCACTGGATCAACATTACTGCTAACCCCAAGCGCGCGCTAAATACCGTTATTTTGGATCCCGGAGTGAAGGAAAGGCTATTGGAAGACGCGCGTGACTTCTTGAACAGTCAGCCGTGGTATGCTGCAAGAGGTCGGTGCGCCGCATTGGTCTAGCGAGGTTATCACTGACCCCATGCGTTACAGGTATTCCTTTCCGCCGAGGATATCTCCTTGTGAGTAGGGATAGACAATCTGTGGGTGTACGAAGCTGATATATTACATAGCATGGCGCTCCGGGCTCTGGGAAGTCTTCCACCATCCAAAGCATAGCAGGAGAACTGGGGCTTGATGTATACATCGTCAGCCTGTCCCGTACAGGGCTGGACGACAACTCCCTCTACGAGCTCATCGGCGGGTTACCCAAGAGGTGCATCGCGCTCATGGAAGACATCGACGCTGCCTTCAAACAAGGAATCGCGCGGAACCTCGACGTCCCGAAGGATAAGGACGGCGCCACCCCGAGCACGCTCCGCCCGCAGAGCCCGAACGGTTTATCGGGGGCGTAACCTTGAGCGGCTTGCTCAATGCGCTCGACGGGATCGGTGCGCAAGAAGGCCGCATAGTGTTCGCCACGACGAACAACTTCTCTGCCCTCGATCCTGCGTTGCGACGTGCAGGCCGCATGGACGAGCACATCGAGTTCACGCACGCCAGCAAGTACCAGGCGCAGGAGCTCTTCAAACGCTTCTACGCGCCGGCTGGCGGTGCAAAGGTACCTGCAGGTCATTGGACCTCGGAGAAGGTGCTTCAGAATGGAAGTCGGTCTCGGTCGCTATCAGCAGTGGACGATGCTGAGAAGAATGTGGCAGAGCTTGCGGCGCGATTCTCGGAGATTATTCCTGATCGGGAGTTCTCGATGGCCAGTTTGCAGGGCTACCTGATGAGGTATAAGGTTCGACCACAAGATGCTGTCCACGATGCGCCCGAATGGGTGGAACAAGAACTGGGCGGCAAAGATAGAAAGAGGTGCTAGTCGGATGAGCTCGAGAACCACTGTGCAACGTCGTTTGGTGTATTTGTACGAACACGAGCCTCAAGTAGAAACATGCGTCCCGAGAACTCCTACTCAACGCATGATGGCCGAAACCGTTGCGGAGGACCGTTCACTGATGCTGTCATGCGCAAGGCGGACAGGTGGCCAGTGCATCGTTCATCACGTTCAGATGTGGTTCAGAGCCCCCTGATGATATTGGGGAGGACCGCTTCTCGGTCATTCGTGTACTACTTGCGTCTTAGCAGCTGTCAGAACATGGTGAGTGCACCGTGACGGACTCCGACTCCAGCGCTGAGTACACAGACCAGGGCAAGCCACTTCCAAAATACTAGGTGGGCGTATCGATAAGCTCTCGCGTGAACCGCATGACAGCGTCTTATGGATTGCTGCAGCATGATTCTTTCCTACAGGAAGACATACACTGAGACACATTTATCTCCTATTGGTATAAATGCAAGGCTCTCGTCGATCTCTTCATCCGTGCATTGGTACTGCTTGTTGACGATTCCCGAGAATGGAGTACGTTCAGTCTCTACTTGCTGTCTCAGGCTCCTTCGTCGATGTCAATTCCACTAACGCCTCAATCGTCTCAAACGATTCATGGCTCCCTGGAGACTGGACGCAATTTACTCTCAATCTCGTCACCAGTGCCGCAGTTCCAGATTGGGCCAAGCTATTCCTATTGGGGGCTGCCATAGAGCTTTGTCGTCGCCTGTTCTATTCTCTGTGGTCAACCTTGCTCGATGTCCCGTGGATCACCATCACGTTTGATAGTGAAGACATTGCTTATAGTGTGTAACCTCAATCCTCTTCACCACTTGACCTCCTGACGTGTTCTCCAGGCTGGATCCTGTACTGGTTATCCCAGCACTCATCTTGGCGTGCGTTGACAATTCTCATCAACTCGCCTCGGAGAGAACAACTCAATTCTCTACTCACTGATATTGAACAGGGAACGCTCGAACTGCTGAGGCCACAACCAGTAATTATGGTTTGAAGCCCTCTCTTCATCGGCATCGGCATTCTCGCGATGAAAAAGGAAAAGATGAAGACCAGGCAGTCAGTTATATTCCCAGTCTAGACAAAAATCATACCATGTGGTATCGATACCACTACATTCGTGTATCTCGGACACGCAGCTCTGAGATGTCATTGGGTCGTCCCAGCGAAACCCTTAAACTCCGGTATGTTTCTCGGTTAGTGGGCTTCCGTGGCACTGATACGTTCGTTGCAGAATCTTTGCATTCAGCCACCATATCTTGAACAAGATACTTGATGAAGCAAGGAAATTGTATAAAGAAGCAAAGGAAGACATCATATCTGTGTACGCTGCGGACTTGTAGGTGGCAATGCGTATCTGTGACATCTCTCAATTAACATCATACAAGATACGACGAATGGGTGCACGTCACGTCACCGCGAAGACGACCACTGAGCACCATCATACTCGATTACGGTGTGAAAGAGGAGCTGTTGAATGATGCAGTTGAGTTCTGTCAAAGTCGACAATGGTATGCCGATAGAGGTACGCGTGCGACGTTCAGCCTTTCATGATCATGACTTGATAGTATAACCTGTCAGGCATTCCATTCCGCCGAGGCTATCTTCTGGTAATGCTTACTCAGATGTTGTAAATCTCAGTACTTATGTCGGCCTTCAGTACGGACCGCCAGGCTCCGGCAAAACATCCGTCATTCGCAGCCTGGCAAGCGAACTCGGCTTGGATGTTTACATCGTGACGCTATCGAAGGCCGGACTGAACGACAACACCTTATACTCACTCATCGCTAAATTACCGGAGAGGTGTATCGCACTCATGGAAGACATCGATGTCGCTTTTCGACATGATCTCACGCAACGATCTTCATCCAGCAATAGCGACGCCCATTCCGGAGATCCCATTAGTCAAACTCCAGCTTCTCCGGCAGCAACTACAGCCGCCGTGGGTGGCATCAGCCTCAGTGGTCTTCTGAACGCACTGGATGGCATTGCAGCTCAGGAAGGACGCCTCCTCTTCGCCACGACGAACGACTACGGTGCACTCGATCCTGCTATCTGCAGACCCGGTCGCATGGACGTACACATCGAGTTTCACAATGCGAGCAAGTTTCAAGCGGAAGAGCTCTTCAAGGCATTCTATTCGTCGCGCAGTTCTTCAGTTGCACATGATGAAGACAAAGTCATCTCTCCTCTCGCTGTAGATGTCGACGGTAGCGATAAACCCCATACAGAACACACCACTCCTCTTCTCGAAGAATCGACATCTTCATTGCGCCCGGGTATTGGTCACGCACCACCCATCGGTACTACATTGCCACGAAGCGTTGCACAGGAATTGGCCAAGCAATTTCGCCAGGCCATCCCTGATCGTGAGGTATCCGTGGCAGCCTTGCAAGGATACCTCATGACCTACAAGACGCGACCGTTGGACGCGGTACGCGACGCACCTGGTTGGGTCTCGAAAGTGCGCGGGGAGAAAGGAAGGAAGGAGCGTTGAGAGCGTACTCAGAGTGCTGTGTGGTCATGGACGAAGCAGACATATTGAGATTACAGCTCCATCACAAGAAGGACAATGTTCGTATACTCCGAACAAGCACGTTCTACCCAACAGAAAGGTACTTACTAGTCTGCCGGTACTGCTATCGCCAATAAGAGTCTACTATCGAAAGAGGGGTACGCAAGGTGTATTGTATAGCAACGACTTAGCGATCCAGCTGGGGTCCGTCACAGCGCGAGGCTTGGTAGATGAGTACCATGATCTGTCTTAAGCCGTGTAAGGGACGATACTAATGTGAACTGCGTAGCAAGTATCGTAGGTGTACGCAGAATTACTCGGCTCGGCTTCGTAGACAACTACATTCTGGCTGTAGTCGTCGGTTGCCGTGCATAGCGAGAAGCCGTCGGGGTTGTTGTTGACAGAAAGCACCAGGTATTCACCGGAATCATCCTGTGCGAAGCAGCATCAGTGACGTTCACTTCGCAGTTGGGTATCTCAGGTACGTACCGCACCACAGTAGATGTCAGCTGGGTTCGGATTTGACTCAACTGTGGTCACAGTGAAGATGACTTCATCGCCCTGGTCGACTGCAACAGCGTAGGCACCTAGACCCTGCTCATTCGGGCCCGGCTGAGGAGTCAGCACGCCGTTGACCATGGTCCAGTACGGCCAGTTGTCAGACCCTGCGGTTTCAGCGGTCTGCATCCCCGGGGGCGCGTTAGTCAAGGTTGGGTTATATGCGTACTACTGCGTGCTGCTCACCGCGATGACCCATTCGCTCGCCGCAGCGCTCGTACCAGGCGGCCCCAACGCAAGTACGAGCGGGACACCCGTGGGGTTCGCATTAGGGCTATACGCAGACAACGTGAAGTTGTACGACAGCGAGCCGAGCGAGCCTTGAGGCAAGCCGGCGCACGATGCAGGAATCTCAGGTTGACGACCGAGGAGTGCGGCCATGATCGGCGTAGAGAGAGCCAAGAAAGGAACGGTCCATCCGAGAGCGAACATCACGATGAAGGGTGAAAGTCGAAAGGCGGGGCGTCGAGGAATGGCTACGCTGCGTTGTCGGACACAGCAGGAGACGCAGCGACATTTATACTCTGCATAGCGCCCTCCAGAGAATGAAGACGCAGCAACGCAATACTCGCCTGGGAGTCAGCCTTGGTACTAAGTACATCCGCTCAGGGCTACCTGTTCGCCCAGCCTGGGTTCCAGGGCCAGGGGTAGACGTGTGAGCGCGTTGTAAGCGTTGCCAGATCAAGGTAGCAGGGCCGCCAGCCATCCGAGCGGTTGAGGCAAGCGATCCGTCTTCGAATTGGTACGAGACAAATTTACCGCCCCATTGAGTGACACAGGTTTCAGGACAGCTGTGGGACTTCAGGTTATGGACAGTCAGCCAACCGTGGTCTCAATTGTCCCTTCAGGTATAGAGGACATACACTGACGCAGCGAGCTTGTGGCTGCAAACATGCACATTCGACCAGGCTGGTACGAAGCTGTAAGCTTGAATGGTGCAGTCCACTTGCGCCTGTGGTAATCACGGCCTCCGGACATACGGCCTGTCTTCAACGCCAGTACGTACGAATTCGGACTCGGTGATCGTTGTCGGAGGTCGTATGTGCATGCCTTTGACGAGCCAGACCACAAGGATGCGGCTTGACAGATGCGTTTTTGAAGTCGCCGACCAACGTGCGAACACAACGCCCACTAGTCAAGATGACATACTTTGTCAGCGTTCATACGTTCGATGGGGCTCAGACGTACGTAAGAAGCATCAGACTGCGTGGCCACCGGAAGGTCTGAGTCCGCGTTCGTAGTCTGTATCACAGTGCCCCTTTGTCAAGGTGATTTTTCGCTTGTAGTATGAGTTCATTTTGACCGAGAATTGAGAGTATCCGTCCACTTGCACTGCGGGTATGGTGGATACTTGTACTTAGTCTGGTCAAGGCCGGCGGCTCTTCGCCGGGCGTTCAGTAACGTCGTGTGTCATGAGAAGACAGGTGAAACGCGTAAGACACAGAATGAACAAACTGCGCGAGTGCGGCGGTGATGCCTCTGCGAATGACTCCTGAATGTATGCACCCAATGAGATGGGTCTCCAGTGTGAGAGCCTTCATAACGCCCAAGGGTACGCTCCAAGGGCAGCATGAATGGGGTTGCGCAGCTCTGCGGACAAATTTAAAAGCCTTGAGGGCTTTAAATGTATGAATGGAGTCGACACTAGATGACATGAAAGACAGTTGGAGTGCCTGACCATATTGCTCACCTCGTCGCAACATGACTGCGCTCAGGTATCATTGATATCGAGATGCCGAAGACGCCCAGTCCGTAAGGCTGCGAGGGGTTCCCCTTCTGCTACGAGGCGATCTCAAGTCTCTTCGGAAAATAATACTCGCCATCCAAATTTTCGCTAGTAGCAGACCCAAAGCAGACTGTCGTGCCAATGATCTTTGCTCGTAGGGGAGATCTTAAGCTTCGCACTTGGACGTTGAACTGTGAAATCTGATGGAATCCGGCAGCCCAGATGCGAATGGCGACTTCAAGTCCAAGACATGATCAGCTGACGCAGGGAACGGTAGATCAAAACCTGTACGTACTAATAGTAATACAGGGCAGGCTGGAGCGCTGCATAAGATATAACCTGAAGACGAGGTGTCTGCACCATGACATCGCAGCACCCATGTGACAACGCTCATTATACGAGGCCCTATTCATCATGTATAAGTATCCGCGGAAGTGAGGGTCCAACATATGTCCATTCAATCGGTGTCATTCAGTCAGCCCAGGTCATTGGAGATCATGCCTCATACGGGATGATGTTGACCTGGACAGGGTAACAAGTACTGTAATCGTAGTAAGTATTGTTCGTGTTAGCCTCGTACGCGAGGACAACATTAGACCACAAGGTCGTCGCCTGGCACAGCGAAAAGTTGTCTGCGTCGTTATTGACCGCGAGCTTCGCGTACTCCGAGTCATCGCCCGCCTAATCAAACTACCAGTTAGCCCCGCTCCAAATGGTCATAGTACTTTGGAGAAGCGAACGTACAGCAGCGCAGTAGATAAAGGCAAGCGGCGGATTCGACTCATGGTAGGTGACTAGGAAGGCTACCTCGGCGCCAGAGGCGATCTCGAAGTCGTATGCGCCCATTCCGGTCTCGTCGGGCCCAGGGATGGGGTAGAGCGCACCGTTCGAGAGGGTGAAGTACGGCCACTCGTTCGAGCCCCATGCAGCGTACGTCTAGAATTATAATTAGCCACCTAGACATGCCAGACATCTGGCAGGCGACTTACCGAAATCGCCCATTCGCTAGCCTCAGGACTTGTGACCGGTCGTCCCCAACCGAGGACGAGCGGAGCGCCGGTGCTGTTAGCATTGGGCAGCGTCAGGTTGTAGGCTGCGAGAGTGAAGTTGTACGATGGTGAGTCAGTGGAACCATCAGCCAGGCCCGCGCACGAAGCGCCAATCTGGCGGGCCCTCATTGTCGGCGTGGCCGACACGAAGGTGACGAAGAGTGTAAGCAGGCCGGCGAGGGCAAGCATCATGAGAGTGTGAACTGTGTGAGGGAGGAGCTCGTGAAACTTCTGAGAAGGTCGAGCTGTTCCTCCGAGTGGCGCCTGGTTATATGCCGCAGAGGTACCTCGGAGAATAGACACCGGACTCAGAGGGACTTGCAGAGGGACCTTGGCAGATGTCCGAGGCTGTGCAGTTGCTCGATGATCCGATCGTGACGGCGAAGCTGGCACGCTCTACCTTGTAATGACAGAGTAGCCATTCTCGACAAGCCGCGGTCATCGACCACCGCGCCAATCCAGGCTCTCCAACTAAGTTATGCAGCAGGGATTGGGGCCGGTAGCGGCTGAGCCCAGGCACGATCAGCGAGATATGAGTAGCGCAATGGCAGATCTGTACGTACATTGTGATGAAGGAAGCACACAATGCTGGGGTTGATTTGTACCCAAGTGAGTCTCATACAAAGACACTCCACGTGAGGGGTTTGTGTCGAACCTAGTACCCAAGTAAGCTTTGAGCGGGTTTGATGCGCACTTAGAGCTTCTTTCAGAACATTGCGTCTCGATCTTGCCTGACGGGTTGCATAGGTGGCGGATCCACCCAACATATGAGAGTCAGGTTGAGTATCTGCCTTCTGACTGCCAGGAGGTGGGATGGCAACCCATAATGCATGCGCATACACCCTGTCAGCGAACCCAAATGATTATACAAACGTGTGCAGGTTGCCTTTGCTACACATCTGCTCCTACAATACAAGAACATTTAATGTTTACAGCGCACCAGAGCACACACCTTCGACCCAGTCCGTGTCGCTCCGCACGGTTGTCAGATTCTCGTAGCCATCTTGGGTGACGACCACGACGTCTTCGATCCGGACGCCGCCCACGGCCTCGTATCGCTTCAGGACCTCATGGTCGATATGCTTCGAGTCGCGCACAGGGGCGAGGAGATGAGGCGAGAAGTAGATGCCCGGCTCGACCGTCTACAAATAGCGTCATTCAGCCGTCCCGCGGGACCAGACGCCGCTCAAGCACTCACCACCACCATGCCCTCCTCGAGGTGCAGCCTCAGCCGCAGGTACGCATAGAACGACTCGTGACCTAGCTCCACGCCCTTGCCAATCGTGTCGTTCCGCTCGGGCTTGCTCGCACTCGGCACGTCGTGCACATCGAGCCCGAGCGAGTGCCCAACGCCGTGCGGGAAGAACGCCGTGCTCACGCCGCTCACGAGGATCGCCTCCTCCGCGTTCCACGAGCCGGAGCCGGGCGAGTTGGGCGTCTTGAAGATCCCGAGCCGCTGGAAGCCCTGCACGAGCGTGCGGTGGCAGAGCAGCTGGATGGCGTCCCAGTGGATGCCCGGCTTGAGCGCCTCCATGGAGAGCCGTTGCATCTCGAGGACGAGCTCGTAGATCGCGCGCGCCTCGGGCGTGAACTTGCCGCCGTTCCCGACGGGCATTGTGCGGGTGACTGACCCTCGTTAGTGCTCTGACATGATATCGCGAACATATCGACACTCACTGTCAGACGCATGGCAATCCCATTCGCACCCGGCGTCGATTAGGAGTACCTGAGGATTCAGCTGCCGATCTGCGCCGTGAGCGAGATGGTCGCCGTTCTGGTGGTCGTGCGCGCCAACGGGCCCCCAGGCAAACTCGCGATCATTGCAGCAGTAGTGTAGAGTGGACGCGCGCGTTGATGCCGCGACGATGGGGAGGTATGCCTGATGAACAGAGCTAGCAGCTTTGTGTCAGGTCGCATTTATGAAGTCTCTACTAGTGCACGCATACCCTTCTCTCCGACAAGAGGCGACGAAGAGTGCCTCCGCTTCGGCCTCTTTCTCGATCAGCCACTCCCCGGGCAGCAATGGCCTGTCAGCGCCGGCACCCTTGCCTCGTGTGATAGTTCCGCGCACGCCCCGGCCGAGGACACGCATGACGACTTCATGCGCACGAGAGCTGATCGCGTTCGCCTTCCGAATCGCCTCGATCTCACCCGCGTCCTTCGTGAGCCGTGCACGGTGCAGCGCAGGGAGTAGGTATTCGTCGGTGGCGGGAGCATGCGGCGGGAGAATGAGTGCGGTGTATTGAGCCGGCAAGATCGGGAACAGCGGAGAGCCCTTGGGGAGGACGTGGAAGGTCGCGCCCGGATAGGCTTTCATCTGCTCCTTGATCGCGTTCGGAAGATCGTTAGATACTGGACGGGAGTTGCCTGGTAAAGCTTGGATGCCTCCTCCGCCGTCGGTGGCGGCACGGACCACATGAGGTCGGCTAGCTCAATCTTCGGGATGAAGAGCTGCGCCAGGAGCCGTTCTGCGAGCGAGGTGCCGTGCTGGAAGGTCAGGAGGAGGTACGACGACGGAACGGCGCATCCTGAGAGGTAGTAGAAGTTGGATTCCTACTGACATTTGAACGCGAGGCCACGCAGAACATGGAAATCGGTCAGACCTGCCGGAAGCTCAGCTCTCGGTCTGTGTCGTTCCTGAAAGGAGTGACCCCTCCTGCGAGGAGTATGATTTGAGGCTGTGGATCATGTCGATGAATTTCTACTAGAAACAAGTTACAGTACGTACCTTGGTCTGATCTGGGGGTGGTAGGAGCTCGATGAGCTTGTTGAATGTCTTGATGACATGAGCCTGGGCTGTCCAGCGTGGTCGGTTTCAGCGTGAGCATCAGCATTGACACGCGGATACTTACCTGGATACATGGAGCAGTTCAGTCTTGAGCTTTGAAGAGAAAGTCAAGTGAGAACTCGGTCAACGCGTCGGCGTAGTATTGATTCAAGATTCGTACCGCGCGGAGGCACCGCAGCCACCGATACCGATTCCCGAATCTAGGCGCCAATGTTTTCGGCACTGTACCTCTCTGTACTACTTCGTGCTACATACGATCTCGCTCGCCCAAGCTATTCGCAGACTGATGACTTCTTCCTCTATATCAAAGGCCGAGAGAGGATACATCCAAAGTTCCCTGAAGGCGACCCCTCCATTACGCGCCGATGGTCGGTCCTTGCTCGATTTCGGACAGTTCTGCTAGAGACAGGCGTCGCGCCTCTCGCGAACGGTAGTGCGAAGCTGAACATCGGAAAGGCTACGCAAGAAGGTGGCGGAGGCACAGAGATACTGGCCGCGACGAAGTTGGAGGTTGAAGATGTTGAATTGGGCGACGGAGTTGACGGCGGCAGGCTTGCATGCTCAGTAACATGGTTCGTCCAATACCTCGTCGCGGCCACTGGCCTCTCGTCGCACCCGTCAGGGCCATGTCCGCTACATTGATGAATCTTTCAAAGATAGTTCTCCATCCGCGTACCCACACCTATCCGCGAACGCGCTCGACGAGCTGCAATACGATCTGACCACCATCCTGCACCAAACCCTCTCCCACCCATCCCTCATCCTAACAACCTCGGTATTCTGCCGAACAAGAAGGCGTGGATGCTTAGTGTCGACCTCGTCGTCTCACCGACTCGGGCAACGTCGTCGACGCACTCTTCATGGCGGCGCGTGCAGCGCTGTGGGACACGAAGGTGCCCCGCACGCGGCCTATACAGTACCAAGCGCGCAAGTTCGGAGATACATTGAAGAGTACAGACGCTATGGAGGTGGAAGGAGTGCCCGTCATTACGAGCGGTTCGACACACGCGACATGGCGAGGGCCGCTGCAGACTTTGAGCTCCCGGACTACTGGGACGAGGCGAGGTTCTGGATGGAAGAGATAGATGGCCCGTATGCGTGACATTGAACATGGTGCGCATATATCCCATTCTTTGGAGACGCTTAATCAATGTGCGATCGTCCTGGTAGCTTCCATCCTTACACTTCCTGGATGCGACATTGCCAGAGGAGGCCTCGACCCCCATCCGGCTCTTTCTGGTCTACTCATTCCCCTTGAAAGCTCATCCTAGCTTGCAAGCCATGCGGCTCACAGGCTCAGGCGAAGTGGTCCTGACTCAGCTGAAGACATACATGGCTGTAAGACATTCCTACCGTCCTCCAAACAGGTCTCTGACAAACCATAACAGGATGCGAGAAGTACGCGCGTTCGCTATTTGAGGCCCTCGAAGCGAAGCCTACGTGACGAAGACGTACGAAGGAACGTAAAGGCCCGAGACAAGTTCGCTGTGCGGTAAACGGATCCGGTATCCGAGAGCTTGGACTGTCCAAAAGTAACACAGATATCAACATAATGAAAGTCACAATGTCGGACGCGTTCACCGTCCGGATGGCTTTGATCCCACTGCTTGCTGGAGTCCGTGTCATCTCGGTGATCGCACGCACTCACGAGTGCACAGACAGCCGTCAGCGGTGTGCCTGTGGTTTCCGAGAGGTGATCGCGTCGCTACCTGTCGCTACCAGCAGTGATTACTGAAAGTCTAAGAGACGAATGGACCGGTCTTGGTAGGCCGTGTGGCGATCTAGTGCTGTAGGATCCGCGAAGACGACATGTTTCGCTATGTCTGAGACTGCAATTGAAGCTGTACAGGGTATGTGATCGTGCTCCATCTAATTCGAGCCCACATTCACTCTTGTAACCTTTACGGCGGATCCATTCCCTCAAGAAAGGCATCAGCATACCCTTCAATCAGAAACGACCTCAGGGCGGTTGGTCCTCAGGCTTGGCGCAGAGTGTGACACAGTTGAACCTCAACGATTGCATCGGTCTTGCTGACTCTTGCGTTCAATGATCAATAATTATATAGGGCGGTACAGTGTGCACATGCTGCCATCATGTGAGTCCATATTGTGTCCATCCCACGTCGGTGACGAGCGTCCGGCGCCGGCCTGAGTGCACAGCCCATGGACGGCTCGCAGTTCCTCAAGCAGAGGGCACAGACATGCGATCTAGAAGGGGTTTCTTTTGCAGGATGCGATATCGGTCAGTGAGCTGCCAACATGCACCAACGGTACACAAGGTGGAGAGGCGCCGGTGCTAAGCGCCGGCCAAGGACGACTCTTCTGTCCTGCTTCTGTCAGTGTCGGCGCGGTGGTCGATGTCGACCGCGCCATCGAGAACAGCCTGAGCGGCCCTATGGAGCTGCAGCTGGGGCGGCCGGCGTCGCCGTCGGTCATCCAGCACAGCCGGGACGGCCTGCCAAGGCCCCTTCGCCCGGTCTCCTGTCTCCGAGGTGCGTCACTGCTGAAGTTGCTCCCGCTGTATAAAAGGGGCGCGACTCGGAGCAGGATCGACAACGCCCCGACGTTTTAAAAACTTTACCTCCTCCTTCTCCTCCTCCCGACCAGTCTTACAACCACTCCCTTGACTTCACCAACGATGTTCGCCTTCGCCAGCCTCCTCGCACTCCTCGCCGCATCGGTGTCGGCCATGCCGAACCTGAGCGTCCGCCAGAGCGGGGCATCGTGCACGGGCCTCGCGGACGGCTCCACCGACTCTCCGTCGTACAACTTCACCCTCGCGGCGTACAACACGTCGTCGCCCAACAGCAACAGCACCGGCGCCCCGCTCGTCCTCGGTTGGGACCCGCCGGGACGAGCCCCGCGGCCAGCGAGTGGGCCATTTCCGTGAGCAGTTTCTTACACCCGTCAGGCATGCGTGGCTGATCACCCTGTCCCTGTTCTAGACGTACGCGGCATGGCACTCGAACGAGTGGCCGTACTTCACTCTCTCGGGTGGTGCGCTCTACCCCATCCCCGGCCCGACGAGGACGGCCTGGGCGCGTACGACTTCACGGTCGCGTCCGGTGCGGAAGTAGCCTTCTTCGTCACCGAGCACGAGTCGGATCCGGAGCCTGCTCTCATCTACTGCGCCGCTGTACGTCTGTCCCGCCGAGCCATATGATCCGAGCGGAACTGACTATCACTTCCTGCAGGCGGACAATGAGTCAGACTACGCGAAACTCGCGGTGAACAACGACGCAGACAGTCTGTCGCTGTGCGAGGCGACATCCTCGTGGGGCAACATCGTCCTCGTGTACGAAGCTAGCACGAACAACAGCAATTACGACTATAGCACTTGTTACCCCGTCCAGGTCAACATCATTCCGTATGAAGCGTGATCGATCCGTTGCCGGTGCTGTTACTTACCTGGACTCTGCTATGCATGGACTCAACTATACGGACTGCATACACATGGACTTCGTTGTACTACTGCTCTAATCGTACTGTAGTTCGTGGATTATAATGGAATCGGACTCGTATAATGCGCACCGAACAGGTGCCGATGCGACCGTTCCACATACGGCCCCACTTCGAGTTCTCAATTTCCTCCAATATTGAACTTGATCCGCCGCCTTTCATATCGGCAGATATCTCTGATCCGAAGCCCAAGATATACGAGAGCCGTAGCCTACCACATACATATTATACGCTAGGCCATGACAATGATCTACAGCGGAAGTCATACAGTAGGGGAGACACTGGTAGACGAACGTAGAAAGCAATCAATCTACACCGAAATGAGAGAGAGAGGGGGGTGGGGGTGACCTGCAAATGGAAAGCCATACGAACAGCGAAGCGAACGACAACAACCACATATATACCAAACCAACCAGATTAGCCAGAACAAAGGATTACCGGGCGCCCAGTCCGTCCTGGTACAGCAAGGATCCAATAGAGCACACACAAGAGGGCAGTCATCCTATCCTCACCCGACGACGCCGCCTTTCAGCTGTCGTGTATTCAGCGTGGGCACGGGCGGGACCTTGTACTCGCCGTACATCTTCTCGACCTGCTTCACGAACCGGTCACGCGTCGCCGCGCTCTTGTCCTCGTCGAAGAAGCTCCGCCGCCCGTCCGACTGGCTCCACATGCTGTACCGGTCGCCGCCCTCGCCCTCGGAGTACATCGTGCCTGGGCGCGAGTCCCCGTAGTGCGAGCGATCGTCGTCTTCTGGGTAGACCGAGCGGTCGTCGTCCACGACTGGCTCCGTTTCGTCCTCCATGTCCGACTCGTCGCCCATGTGCAGCTCCGAGCGCTCCCCGGCGTACACGAGCTCGTCCTCGGGCTCGTCCATGGACGGCCTCTCGTCCTCGAAGGAGACCTTCTTTCTCACCGGCGGCGCATCGAACGCGTCTGGTCTCCGCTGTTCAAGTGCAGAATTCGAACGCGGCGCCCACTGCACATCGAGGCGTGCGGGATCGCGCCAGCCACTCGACGATGCGTACCCATCTGCAGACGAAGGCTTGTTCCCGATGAAGCGGCCCATTCGCTCTGCACGAGAACTCATGGCTGGGCCCGCACTCACCGGTGTCATAGGCGACTCGGAGCGCGAGAACACGGGCGACAGGGCCCGCGCAGGCAGCACGGGTGACGTAGGAAACGGTGAAGTGCGTCCGCGCTGGCCGCGAGGGACCGGTTCGGAGATGATTGGCACGGACAGTGTGCCCTCTGGGGGCGACGGCGACCGTGCGTCCGACTCTGATGCTGACCGTGCAGAATGCATGGGCGCAGACACCGGCGTGAGCGGGAGCGCGCGAGTTGGTGGATTCGCTCGGCTCGCGGAAAGAGGTGATCGAGCAAATGGGCTGCGTGCGCGCGCATCGTCTGCAGACACGGTGCGTGAGAGCTCTGTAGACGCAGCGAAGTACGCCCTCGGTGGCTCCGGGGGCACGTCTGGGAGTGGACCCTGTGGCGGCGGGGTCGGTGGAGGGATGTTGTAGTACGCAAGCACTTGCGGGCGCAGAGAAGACTGGCTAGTTGTCGGACTCGGCGGGCCGTTGTCATTGAATCCTCTCCGATTTGGCGAAGGGAGGAAGATATCGGAATCGGGTCGCGCTGCTTCTGATTCTTGGTGCTGCACTGTCTGACTAGGCATGGATGTGGCCTGCGGAGTGACCATGATGTAGTCCGATCCGGGTGTATATTGCTGAGCGACTTGTGAGCGGACGGACGTTGGCGAGCTGAGCACCAGGGGTGCCGGGACGTGTTTCGCATTCAGCATGGCGGTGTTGGGAGCGGAGATGACAGGTTTTGCGTTCTTCGACTTCGAGGGACTGTTACTGGGCGACTGGTTAGGTGAGTTAAACACCCGCCCGAAGGGATGGGACGTCGGAGACAATGCACCATGTGAGTCCTCCGGCTGATTGGGCGTTGGCGACTGATTTCGGAAAGTCGCAAGCACGTCGTAACTGGGCCTGTGTATGGACTTCGCGTCCCCGAATGCCTTTGTGAGTCCTTCGCGCGCGATGATCGATCCCGCGTCAGGGTCCGTCGACGCGTAAGATATCAAACTGGCCTCGTCGGGAGTGTTGATCACGGGAGTGGCAGTACGTGATGTTTCGAACGTCGCGCGCGAAAACTCTGACATCGTACGTGACGTTTCGGTCGTTGTGCGCGACATATCCGACGACCTCTGAGACGTGTCGGAAACGATGCGCGACAGCTCCGACATATTCGGTGTTGGGCTTCGCAGGTAGCGGCCGGCGATAGGGAGAGGCTTCATGTCAGCGGGCAGCGAGGGTACCGGTGGGACTTCCTGGGCGGGCGAGTCGTCCGCGTCGCGTTTCTTGCGCGATCGGCGGAAGAAGCCCTTCTTCTTCGCTGACGACTCTGACACGTTCCCGCCGTCGCTATCGTCGCCAGTGCCAGCAGACATGACTGAGGCCTTTCGGCTGCGCGTCTTCTTGGTCTTCGCGCGACCGACTCCACCACCGTCCGTCTCGTAGTCTGTGGTCGGCGACTCAGCTGCCTTCTCCTTTGCAGCTTTCTTGTCCTTCTTCAACTTCTTGCGCTGCGTCCGACTCGCCTCTGAGAAATAGCCGCCGTCGCTCTCGTACTCGGTCCCATTCCCGTCACCCTTCTCTTTCTTGCTCTTTTTCTTCTTGTCCTTCTTGCCTTTGCCTGCGTCGCTGATGTATCCTCCGTCGCTTTCGTCTCCGTTAGCATTAAGCCGGAGTTTGCGAAATCTGCTACCCAACCCAGTCGGTGGTATTGGCGAAACAACTCGAGGCTCGGGCGACGCGCTGAGGTCGAACTGTATGTGTTGCACACCCTCATTGATAGGAGAAAGACCTTCGCGGGATGCGTAGTAGGAAGGAGGGACGAGACCTGCCGGGTTAGGTGGTTTCACCTGTTGGAGTAGTATACCAGCGCCGGGCTGGATTCGTGGAGAAAGAGTGTTGGAGAGAAAGGAATCATCGGAAGTGGCAGTCGATGCGTAGGTTAAGCTCGGAGATGCCTCCGTCTACCAGACGGGTGAGACGGATATTGGGACACGCTGAATTCACGTACCTCTGCATCGACGTCCTCGTCGCCCTCCTCTACAGGGCTGAACATCCACCTCGCAACGGCACTCCCGCTCCCACCTACGCCAAGCTCTAGGGCGCTCTCTAGGATTGACGCTCTCAGCATCGAGCCGCGGTTTTCGATGGGCTGAGGCCGCTCTCGCGGGGTTCTGGGTAGTGGAATCGAGCGCATTGTGTACTGTGCGCGACAAGAGGGAGCGTAAATTGGCTGAGAAGGTGTGGAGGTGTGGATTGGTGGAGGACTTGGAGTACCGCGTTGGCGCCCAGGACCCAGGCGACGGCGACGACCACGCGTTGATACCAGTGAACGAGGACGCCTCGAGAGGCCGAAAGCAAGAAAGGACCGTGGCAGAAACAACCTCTAGAGGGCTGGGGAGAATCAGCAAATGAAGGACTGCATATGCGGGGATAAGGAAGGACACCGCAGTCACGAACGATTGGGGATTATCCGTTTCGAGGAATATCGGGAATATCCGTGATTTTGGGAGGGTCGCCCAGCTTGGCAATTCGAATAAACTTCAGCTCCCGCGGCGTCCTCAATGACATTATTCGCTTATACGAATATCTGCGACCAGAACGGACGCGTCGCGGACGGACGAGGCACGTCGTAGTGAGCTGACGAGCGACTGGCCTATACTCACTTCCATGCGCTGTGCCGTACTGGTAAGTTAAGCAATTGCTTTCCTGCCCGCGAAGTACGGCGCTATGTCGAGCTCGGAGGCCTCAAAAGTGCCTCGAGGCGTCCTATCATAGATGCATGATCATATGTAGATGATCATCTGTGATCATGCAGATATCCGACGCTCGGTCGAAGGTCATAGTAGACGCCTGTCATGAGTCAAGGCACTGCAGCCTACTGCAGCACGACTTCGCACAACCTGAGCAGAAGTCTCTATCTCTTGTAGCATAACGCAAAGTGTAGCGGATGCACGGACCTCTTTTTGTTAGCGAATGTATGCTACAATATCCAAAGGGCGGGTGTTCAGTATTATAATACGTCAGTGTTAAGGAGACAGCGTGGGAAGATGGGAGTTTGAGGACAAGAAGGCGTCTGCATTCACTTGCCCTGGACGCAGTTTAAGTATTCCCCGAGCAGCTTCCTTCACATTGTGAAATGGAAGGGTGACAGGGAAAATGACCGCCGACGGTGTGTCAAAACAGGAAGGTGTCTTGCCCGATCGGGAAGTGTGGCGTGGTGACGTATGTAGTTGACTTGCTGCGAAGTTCTCTCTTGATGTCGTCATGCCTCTCACGATCGATCCGTAGACCTCTGAAATGGTAAGTACTGCGATTTTGGTGCAGCAAAGCGAATCGCGTACGGGAAAACTTGCATAATGTTGCCACACGCCACCTCAAGCTGAAAATGTATGAAACTAAGTCTAGCAGGTTGAAGGGAAAACCTCCGTGTTGCGGGTGTAGAACAGTATTGTTGCATTACCGGTTCAGCACCACTGGACATGAGATACCAACTTGCTTCTGAAATATGAACCAGTTTAGTATTACCAACATCCCAAGAATCATAAGTTACGACAGCCCAAGAAAATGTCCTATGCATGAACTACATTACGATGCAATTGGGATTGTCAATACCCAGTTCCTCCAGTTCCTCCTCAGCCACTTCCCTCTCGTTCTGTCGTAGTTTCTGTTTCGACTCGATCGGAAACCAATCCTTCATGAAGTTGAGCATCGCCCAGTCGACGTTGGCTGCCACAGACGTCAGGAACATAACACCAGAGCGGGAGGTACGTGACTTACATCGATTCGCAGACACGACAGTGAGCGCGCGACACATCGGACATTGATCCTGCCCGCGCTTCTGCATCTTCACCAGACACCTGGGGCCACACGGTCAGCGCAACCTCAACAAACATGCGGCGGAGCCACCTACCGTACACAGAATAGGTGCCCGCAAGAGAGCCGGATAGGCTTGAAAGCGATGTTCGTGCAGATGAGACACGCATAGTCGTCAATGTGCGGTATAATCGGCAGGATGGTCTCGCCCAGCGCCTGTCCGAGCAGGTGCGACAGCGACACCGTCGAACGGGGCACGAGCGCAGACGGCCCGCCCGCCGGCGGGAGCACGATCGAGAACGTGCGCGGGTTCGCGCCATCCGGGACCATGAACGGCGACGCGAGCGCGGGCGGGAGCGGCAGCGCCGTCCGCTTCGCGTGCTTCTTCAGAATCTTCCGCGTCGCCTCCGCCGTCGCGTGCTGGAACTTGCGCAGGTCGAGGATGAACGCGTTCAGGCTGAGGAACATCTGCAGCGCGTCCCTGCTCTCCCTCACCGTGAACCGCCGCCCGCTCGCCAGCCCGCGGGACTCGAGCTGCTCGAGGAACCGCGCCATGCGCGCCTCGGCTTCTTCGATCGTGCGCTCGCCGCGGCTGGCCTCTGCGTGGCTCTCAAAGATCTCCGTGTCCATGTACAGCTGGAAGATCTCCCGCCAGGCGTACAGGTCGGACTTGCTTGCCGCGAAGGGGATGTGCGACGGCGTCTGCACTTCGATGGCGGAGGGGTGCGTCGCGTGCGCGGAGTGGGCCCGGAAGGACTGCGTGGCGGACATGGGGCGTGCGGCGAACGAGATGCTACGGGAGAGGGCATGTAGCTTGGACTCGAAGTCGAGCCGGACGGCCGTCAGGCGAGAGCTGAGGATTTGGAGCGCCTGCGTGAGCAGCTGGTAGAAGGCCGAGTCGGAGGCGAGCGGTATGACGACTTCGTGGGCGTCGGGTCTGTGTACCATGAGGAAATGCCAAAAGAGAGTAAAGGCACGACTTACGGGGAGTTCGCCGACGATGCCGCCTCCGCTACTCCAGGTGATATGAGAATGGATTCGTCTGTGTATTCCACGCCATCCGGACCAACGCCAAATTCCATAGTTGACGTTATGCGATCGTCACCGACTTCAAGGCCGTCACCTGGAGCACTTATACCGGCTGTACCGGCGGGGGAACCGTCGACGGGTTGGTCGTGTGACTCGATGCGTAGGCGGAGGCGAGGTTCAATGTGGTCCTCGACACGCCTCAGTTCATAAATCACCTAGACGAAACGGCGGGACGTAAATAACGCGCGAGGCCTGCTTGATGAGCCGACACTCACTTCGACTTCCTGCTCGTTGACTTTGATTGTCCGGGGTGCGGTGAACTCGGCGCCTCCTGGCTGCAAGACATCGTGCAGAACCTCTGGGGCAAGTCCTAAAGTCCTGTGAGCACTTCGTCGTGGTGCCTTGGATCAAATGCACCCACCGAGCGATGTAAGCTCCGTCACAACCTGGTTAATCAACTTCTTGAGCTTGCGGTACTCGATGGCGCTATCCCTCAGCTCTGGCGGGAGCGTGAGCAGCAACTGCTGGTAAGTTTTGGAGAAATGCATGCATAACGAGGCACGCAGAACATGTAGCAATACAGTTTGCTTGCTTCCAGGTAGCGGTTCAAGATGAAGTTGTGCGGAAGCGGTAGTAGCGAATTAGGGGCATAATATATAGGAGGAAAGCTCCAAGATTAGTAAGATAAATTAACCTGGCTGTCATGCTAAACTGAAGTAGATAGCCCGAGTGCCTATGATACTTGTTCTTTGCCGGAAAATTTGGAAGCTTGAAAATACATCCAGGGTCTCCTTGATGCAGGAGACCAGAAAGGTCTCTCACCAACTTATAATGGAGGCCATTGTCCTCTGATCAGGAAGGCTTGTAGAAAACAACTATATTTATAAGTACTTTCTGTATAACTAAATTACCAAATGATCCGACGCGTCTGTCACACGCATGTCACGTGTGACGAACGCGTCGCTCGTCTTCGCGCAACTTGAACGGCCGCGACCGCGAACTCGCCTGCATCTTTGACCAATCTTCTCTTCGCCTTTTGCAAGCTCAGAATTGACTGAACTGTATCAATCAAGTGGCCTCTTGGCACTGCTTGTCTGCTTGGTGGATTATTCAAGCAAATTCGAAGGAGAATAAAAGTTCAAAGCCGATCGTACTGCCGGGCTTGCAGTTGTCATCACGCACACTGGGCTCGAAGACGTCCAGGAAAGACAAAACCTCGACGTCAGCATTGGTGACTGCACTATTGGTGGCTGTGTCCTATGACCGACGCGCAAGGACGAGCTCTGCCCGCCATACAGCCGCGACCCGCACAATCGTCCGCGATGGTCGCGCCTCAGCCAGCTGTTCCACATCCAGGTACGGTACACTTTCACTTCCGGCATACGTCAGCTCACGATGTTTAGCCTACTATAACAACATTCGGCATTGGTCCAACTCTTTGACACCTCCGCCGGCGAATGGCAGGAGCAATCCTACTCGCGCGCGCGCGCGCGCTGCCCGAGGCAGCACACTCGCGACCGCTCAGACCCCCGGCAGTCCTTCCGCCTACCAAACATCCCTCCCTACTCGTGCACCATCCACCATACCCCCCGCCGACCCTACTGCCTATGGCTCTCAGCCAACCACCGCCATCCCGGCGCGCCCACAAGCACTCCATTCGACATATGCATCGAGACTGCGCACCGGGACCACGCTTCTCATGCAACCGATCCTCAACAGCGCAGGGACCTCAACACAGGCTGCGATCAACACTCGGTCCTCACGTCGTGGAGGCGCCGTGAACTACACAGAGCCAGGGTCGGGCGACGAGTTCCCAGACGCAGGAGAGATTGATTCGGATGATTCGGACTTCGTGGCAAGCGGAGGGACACGCACCGCAGTGCGTGCTGCGCGACTGTCGAGCAAAGCACCTGTTGGCGCATCGGTGTTTCGCGCCGGTGCGTCGACGCCCACCATTACTGTGCAACCCGCGCCCCCGCAGCAACCGCAAAGAAACGAGCTGGACCAAAGCTACTTGGGCATGGTCCCGCCATCGAGATTCATCTCCGCAAAACCAATAGCACCCACAAAACACGATTACTTGTAAGTCCTGGCTCTGTAGTTACTTCACGCCTTCTCACGCGTATACTGTAGTTCTCCCGAGCTTCTGGAGTATCAGGCGAGGAAGCCTACAGCGCTGGTGCCTATTCGAGTCGAATTTGAGACCGGTACGCATCGAATACGAGATTGCTTCGTGTGGAATCTACATGAAGACTTGGTCAAGCCCGAGGCGTTTGCGCGCACGTTCTGCGCCGACCTGGATATTCCAACGGAACCATGGGCGGAGACAGTTGCAGCTCAGATCCGCGCACAGTTGGAAGAGCATGAAGGTGTCGCAGCACTGGATCTCGAGGTCGAGACGGATGACGATGACGAGTTGATGGAGGGCGACGAGGTACCCGAGTGTCGTGTCGTCCTCAGCGTGCGTCCGATATTTGCCCGTACCGTTCGATCAAGCTCGCTGACGTGCTGCACCCCAGATTGACGTCCAAATCGCAAATCACCATCTCTCCGACCACATCGAGTGGGACCTCCTCTCCTCTCTCACCCCGGAACAGTTCGCGAGCACGCTCTGCGCGGAGCTCGGGCTCTCGGGCGAGGCCGTCCCGCTCGTCGCGCACGCCGTGCACGAGGAACTCATCAAGCACAAGCGCGACGCGTGGGAGTGGGGCGTGCTCGGGCTCGAGCAGCAGCACGGCGCAGACGAGGACCGGCCGCGCGACCGGAGCGGGTTCAGCCTGCTCAAGGACAAGACGGGGTTGGGGCTGTCGTGGGGACGGGCGCCGAAGGACGGGCGCGGGCCGAAGCCGCTCCGGAGCGTGTGGCGGGATTGGCAAGAGGCGGAGGAGTTTAGGACGCGCTTCGAGGTGTTGACGGCGGAGGAGGTCGAGAGGAGGGAGATTGAGCGCGAGCGCGCGAGTCGGTGCGTGGTTGTGGCTTTGCGTTGTCTGGTGTGCTCGCTGACGGGTTGGCGCTTCGCAGGCGGTTGCGGCGGGAGACATCAAAGTTCCAGTCGCAGGCGATTTCCAGGAGACGGCGGTGACGAACTTGTCGCGCTTCCTCTGATCTGACTTTGTTGTATGACTTCTACTATAATGATCAGTTAATCGTCCAGGCATGACTGGAGCCGAATGTTTAGCGACACGTCGACAGCGGACTGCGAATTGAACTTGGCACTGCATCCCAAAGTAGGAACGTGGTTTTCCATCTATTCAATGCCTCGTGCTGAGGGCAACGTTGACAGTGAATGCAGGGCAATGGACACGCTGATATGTTTCAGATGACATGTTCACAACGCATTCTCACTAGCACGATGTCAGGTACGTACTAACCCAACTGCAGAGTCTGCCGTGCTACTGGCGTCTGCACAGTCCTCGGCCCTGGCGCCTTCACAGTAAAGTGGATGGGCGCACGGGACATGTACCTCTGGCAGGCTGTGGCAGCGTCTAAGCAAGCTATAAGGCCACCCATTGCGCATCCCCCGCTAGCGAACGTCCTCACCGCACAGCCATCGCTGAGATTCACTCCACTCTCAGGGAGCCATTTCGACTCGCCTCCGGCCTGACAAATTCGGGTCAATTCCACGAAACATCCACGCAGACGATAGCCAGAAGGTAATAAGCTCCGTAGCCCTATATGGTGTACATTGATGTAATAGCTTTCGGCCTCGCAGTCATCCAAGCGCATCGTTAGCCTGTGGCCGGCACGGAAGCTGGAGTCACTTGAAAGCTCAATGGATGTGAGCTCGAGGGTGATTGGTGATGCTTTGAAGGCTATAATAGTGCTCAGAGCGCTCACGATCAGCAGGTCGTGCTACGTTGTGAGTCTCTATCGTATCCCATAAAACATATCTAAGTTATGTTTGTTCGGGTGTTGCCAATCGGCATCAACTATAGTTAATGGACACAATAGTGAAGATTCTCAGAAGCAAGATACAAGCAGTGAATACGACACTGCATATGCTGCCGCTGCAGTGCTTGCACAGGTTCGGGCAGTCAGTTGTATATGTGTTGAGGAAATCTTGATTGGGAGCGTTGGTACAGGTCCTTGACAGTCTTGCGTATACAACAATAGCCTCTGGGCCTCTGAGAAGGATGTTCCAGGTGCTTCGGTGCCTCTGCCGGAGTTATAGTATCATTCCTCCAGCATATAACATACGCTCTGGCTCATTGCGCAAGATCGGCGAGCACGCGTTGGAATTTGGAGGACATGCAGATGTATGGCGCGGAGAATATCTCGTGTCTGGCACTGGCTGGGTGAGCGTGGCGCTCAAAGCAATTCGTATCAACGCGGGATCTGCGTCTCGCATACGTTCGGTCTGTTTGATCTTTCGAATCGTCATATAACCGTGAACCGTGACTGACCTTGCTTTTGGGGGTTCACTCAGAGTGTATGTCAGGAGGTCATCATGTGGCGACGCCTCCGCCATCCGAGGATCATCCCAATGCTAGGCGTCGACACGGAGCTCTTCCCCGTGTGTATTGTCAGCGAATGGGCAGAACATGGCACTATCACTGCTTTTCTCAAACGGACTCCGGCCGCGAATCGACTGAAATTAGTATGTTCGTTTTTGTCGACATCGTCGTCATGACACAATCTCATCACCATAATAACACACACGTAGCTCGTGGATGTTGCTGAAGGACTGCAATACTTACACTCAGAAACCGTCGCACATGGCGATCTGAAGAGCGTGAGTCGCTGGTCTACCGACCACATCCATAACAACGTCCAATGACAGCACGCTCATGGTTCCCTATCTGCTCAGAGCAACATCCTCATCGATAGCACACTACATGCACGTCTGTGCGACTTCGGGCTGACAACCCTGATTCACAGTATCAACACGATAGATCCTGCCACGCGGAGTAATGGCGGGCAAGGTACTGTGCAATACATGGCACCCGAAATCATGGACCCGGAGTCATTCGGGCTTCGACATGCGCATGCCTCGCTAGAAGGCGATATTTACACTTTGGCAATCGTCATGTGGGAGGTTTGTCTCAATGATTCATATGCACATACTGGCCCCGCATTGATATTGCCTGGACTCGAATACTAGGTCTTCGCAGGACGGCCCCCATATGGCTCGTGGCACGTTGGTCGAATCCAACGCGAGATTCTACGGGGGACGAGGCCATCTCGTGTTGTCGATGCTCTTTCCGAGTCACTGGGCTTGTCCAATTCTGTCTGGGACCTCATGGAGAGATGTTGGCGGTCGGACCCTGGTGAACGCCCGCCGATTGGGCAAGTGCTACCGGTCCTCACATACGCTCTCGCGACATCGAAGCCTGGACACTGGCAATCGACACGCTCTATATCACCTATCCTCGACTTGGATACCCCCACATATTCGGTAGTCGCACACCAAGACCCTCCATACGGCGCACGTGAGGGGTTTGTGTCGAACGTAGCATCTTCGGCGCCATAGAATTCGGAGGTCGTGTTGTATGGCTTACTAGCCGAAGCCCGTGCTACGCTACGGAAGTTCAATATGCGCTCGCGTGTCTTATTCATCTTGTATACAACACGAATGTAACTATCCGTGTCCAAATCATTTGGTAGCAATACTAACCCAGGAGGCCACTCAGCCGCCTCCCTCCGGGAGTCAGCTGAATGGCCCCTTTGCCGTAGTATACTACATGGTATGTTCGCGCTGTGCATTGGGCAGCGACGAACCCCGTCGGCTACGCGAGGCGAGTATCGTTGATGACTGGAAATGCTCCGCGGACCGCGTCTGCGTGGGAGGATGAACAAGTAAGCAGACGGGGTCAACGGTTTGTTCGTTGACATGTCTGCTCCAAGTTGCGTGGGCACTGGCAGCAGAAGCGGTGAGCATTGGTATACTGTACTTCCTTAGAAGACCGTCCTCTCCCCCACTCAAACAGGTCTTCTTTAGGGTCTGCCTAGGGGAGACTAGGTATACTTAGCAAAAGGCTCACCTTTTGATTCCGAGCCTTCACGTCCACTTTGGCTGCCCGAGCCCGGCTCCTCCTCTTTCATCTCCACTTGCGATCACCTCTTTGTTACTGTTCAAGGCCACGCGCATGGCGAGGTGCAAACATTTAGCTTGAGCACGCGTACAGTGTCGTACGCATGCAAGAGCGCGGGGACTGGCGTAAGCGACTTGCAGACCACTGGTACGCATACTCGCTCCTCGATTGTTGTCGCGATGTACCTTGTCGCTGCCACAGTCGCCTATGAGGGCTTGGCACTGCGTCGATAAAGGCATGCATTGCACATGGGAACGTGGCCATGAGTGAAAACGTGAGGGGGCGTGATGATGGTTGTAGGTTTGGCTGTGGGTGGCAGCCACTTCCGACGACTGGGAAATCATTGTAAGTGTAAGTTATGTTCCGAACTGGCTGTTACTCATTCACCTCCAGGAACCGCATGCATCTCACGTCGAGTCAACCCTTCGCAAGAGTCGGACGTAATCGTGGCGTACGTTTCGAAAGCCACGCTCCGTGCTCAGAGTGCTCCTCGTTCGACCCGCTGCCCTGGCGTGCTCGTGTTCGAAGGCTGTCGCCGCCGAGCGATCCATCGCAAGAGCAGCCATCGGGAGCACCAAGGACGCCGCCTGCTCCCCGCGTGCTTGTCCCCAATTCAGAAGCGTTGAATACGAAGGCACTGTCGCAGCCGCCCGAAAAAGCGCGCGACGAGGTGGTGCTGATCTGGTCACAGGACGTTCCTGTTGGATCCAGAAGATCATATAGTACCGTGTGGCCAACTAGAAGGTGTGGAAGACTGGTATATGGTTAAGTACGTACTGAGTTCTTGCCGCTTTGAGTTTCCGCACGCAGGAGAGGAGGAGGAGGAGGAGGGTATTCCATTTAGTCACGACATCTAGACGCCTCGGCGTTTTCGATGTGTGACAGCGCTGATAGGCTCGCATGGTTCGGACTTCGTGGCAAGCGGAGGGACACGCACCGCACAACAAACCTGACATGGTATCTGAACACGGGATATGGTACGGGATATCCAAAAATATATTTTGAATATCCCGTTCGGGGATATTGTGATCGGAGATATGGAAAGTCTGGATGCTCAAAGTATCCCGAGATGGAATACTTTGAATTTCCCCACATAGTATCGCAGGCCGGGATATGGTGAGGGATGTTTAGAATATCTCTGGCCACTGTGACAATGATGTCCATTTCCGTCTACCCATCGTCCTAACCACGTTGCTTGTTTTCTATTGTCCAGTGTCATGCGCGGTCACGGACATGTCACGCCGCAGGCCCGAGCTGCTACTTACCGTAAAAGGTAACTTTGGCTCCCTGCCGCCGCGGCGAGTCGCGGTACGGTGTCGCGTCGCGGTGTGGTGTGTCGCGTCGCGTCGCGGTACAGTGTGTCGCGTCGTGTCATGGCATGGCATGGCGCGTCATGTCACGGTACGGCGCGTCATGTCATGTCATGGCACGGTACGGTGTGGCGTGGCATGTCACGGTACGGCGTGTCATGGCATGGCATGGCGCCGGCGCGGCGTGTCATGGCATGGTACGGTACGGTATGGCACGGTACGGCGTGTCATGGCACGGTACGGCGCGTCGTGTCATGGCACGGTACGGTGCGTCATGGCATGGCACGGCGCGTCGTGTCACGGTATGGCACAGTACGGCGTGTCATGGCACGGTACGGCGCGTCGTGTCATGGCACGGTACGGTGCGTCATGGCATGGCACGGCGCGTCGTGTCACGGTATGGCACGGCACGGCGCGTCATGTCACGGTATGGCATGGGCCGCATGGCATGGCACGGCGCGGTACGGTACGGCGTGCCGTGTCA
This sequence comes from Fomitopsis serialis, assembly GCF_022376445.1. Taxonomy (NCBI): domain Eukaryota; kingdom Fungi; phylum Basidiomycota; class Agaricomycetes; order Polyporales; family Fomitopsidaceae; genus Fomitopsis; species Fomitopsis serialis. The sequence goes on along the minus strand of NW_025954981.1, from coordinate 35,800 downwards.
TGGCACAGTGCGAGCATGGTGCTTATGTCATGCCACTGAAGTAAATTGTACCCTACATACATTATTGAGGCTCAGGCTGTACCTAACGCCAATACAATACCTGTTCAACTCAGGCTGTCACAGTACAATGCAAGAATAATTTGATTGTAATAAAGCGACATGAGCGAAGTATATGTACCATTATCCATACCATCATGCCATGACACGGCACGCCGTACCGTACCGCGCCGTGCCATGCCATGCGGCCCATGCCATACCGTGACATGACGCGCCGTGCCGTGCCATACCGTGACACGACGCGCCGTGCCATGCCATGACGCACCGTACCGTGCCATGACACGACGCGCCGTACCGTGCCATGACACGACGCGCCGTACCGTGCCATGACACGCCGTACTGTGCCATACCGTGACACGACGCGCCGTGCCGTGCCATACCGTGACACGACGCGCCGTGCCATGCCATGACGCACCGTACCGTGCCATGACACGACGCGCCGTACCGTGCCATGACACGCCGTACCGTGCCATACCGTACCGTACCATGCCATGACACGCCGCGCCGGCGCCATGCCATGCCATGCCATGCCATGACACGCCGTATCGTGACATGCCACGCCACACCGTACCGTGCCATGACATGACATGACGCGCCGTACCATGACATGACGCGCCATGCCATGCCATGACACGACGCGACACACTGTACCGCGACGCGACGCGACACACCACACCGCGACGCGACACCGTACCGCGACTCGCCGCGGCGGCAGGGAGCCAAAGTTACCTTTTACGGTAAGTAGCAGCTCGGGCCTGCGGCGTGACATGTCCGTGACCGCGCATGACACTGGACAATAGAAAACAAGCAACGTGGTTAGGACGATGGGTAGACGGAAATGGACATCATTGTCACAGTGGCCAGAGATATTCTAAACATCCCTCACCATATCCCGGCCTGCGATACTATGTGGGGAAATTCAAAGTATTCCATCTCGGGATACTTTGAGCATCCAGACTTTCCATATCTCCGATCACAATATCCCCGAACGGGATATTCAAAATATATTTTTGGATATCCCGTACCATATCCCATGCTCAGATACCATGTCGCGTTTGTTGTGCCGCGGTGCGCGCTGCGCGACTAACTTGAAAGCACGTGTTGGCGCATCGGTATTTCGCGCTGGTGTGTCGACGCCCACCATTAATATAAGTTACTGTGCAGCCCGCACCCCCGCAGCAACCGCAAAGAAACGAGCTGGACCAAAGCTACTTGGGCATGGTCCCGCCTTCGAGATTCATCTCCGCGAACCCAATAGCACCCACAAAACACGCTTACTTGTACGTCCTGTCTCTGTGGGTGCTTTACGACATCTCACACATATACTGCAGTTCCTCCGAACTCCTAGAGTATCAGGCGAGAAAGTCCACAGCGCTGATGCCTATTAGAGTCGAGTTTGAGACCGACATGTATCGAATACAAGACTCGGTGCTTCGTATGGAACCTACACGAAGACCTGATCAAGCCCGCGGCGGTGTTTGCACGCACGTTCTGCGCCGACCTGGACATCCCGACGAACCCCTGGGCGGATACCGCTGCAGCTCAGATCCGCGCACAGTTGGAAGAGCATGCAGGTGTCGCAGAACTGGATCTCGAGGTCGAGACGGATGACGATGACGAGTTGATGGAGGGCGACGAGGTACCCGAGTGTCGTGTCGTCCTCAGCGTGCGTCCGATATTTGCCCGTACCGTTCGATCAAGCTCGCTGACGTGCCACACCCCAGATTGACGTTCAAATCGCGAACCACCACCTCTCCGACCACATCGAGTGGGACCTCCTCTCCTCTCTCACCCCGGAACAGTTCGCGAGCACGCTCTGCGCGGAGCTCGGGCTCTCAGGCGAGGCCGTCCCGCTCGTCGCGCACGCCGTGCACGAGGAGCTCATCAAGCACAAGCGCGACGCGTGGGAGTGGGGCGTGCTCGGGCTCGAGCAGCAGCACGGCGCGGACGAGGACCGACCGCGCGACCGGAGCGGGTTCAGCCTGCTCAAGGACAAGACGGGGTTGGGGCTGTCGTGGGGACGGGCGCCGAAGGACGGGCGCGGGCCGAAGCCGCTCCGGAGCGTGTGGCGGGATTGGCAAGAGGCGGAGGAGTTTAGGACGCGCTTCGAGGTGTTGACGGCGGAGGAGGTCGAGAGGAGGGAGATTGAGCGCGAGCGCGCGAGTCGGTGCGTGGTTGTGGCTTTGCGTTGTCTGGTGTGCTCGCTGACGGATTGGCGATTCGCAGGCGATTGCGGGAGACATCAAAGTTCCAGTCAAGTTCCAGTATGTAGCAGGCGATCTCCAGGAGGCGGAGATGACATGCCTATCGCGCTTCCTTCGGTGTATTTTTGTTCTATTACGGCTCTCACGTTATGAGTCGGCTAATCGCCTACCAAAAGCCGGTCATTCAATGAAACATCGGCATCGGGTTGCAAATTCAGTCTGCTGGCTATGGCCATATGATTTCGAACGAGGCTTTCGAGGCATCGTCTATATCAAGTCTACATATGACCGGTGACGCAGGAAGCCTCTCAGTCGTTGGAATCGCCAATATACATCGTGTTGAGGACGACGCTGACAGAGGTTGCGCTGATACGGCGGATTAGATGCCACGTCTGTAACGCGCTCTCCGAGTCACCGGTATTATATCAGTACCTAACTCAGGTTCCTCTGTGCTTCTGCCCTCAGAAACTGACGCCTTGCTCGTTCTCAGGGGGCATGTGGCTCGGCTTCTCGTCCAACTTACTCATGAGGCGAACATGAGGCCGCCTCGTCGAGTGCAAGTCAGTATGTATGTGCGGCTCTCACTGATCACAACCACCTCTCAGCTGCATCTTGCCCTCAGGCAGACCCATGAGTCGACTGGACGCCTGCGTCGTACCCTCCAAGTTGTGCATCTAAGGAATAGTTTGGAGGTAATGTCGCCTCAGCTCGTGTCTCGTAGGAAACAATGCTGATGGGGCCGAAAGGTCTGCCTACGTATCGTTCCAGGTTAATCAAAGCCTACTCAGCTGCGACGGCATGCAAGCTGCCGCCTACGAACAAGGATCAAGAGGTAGGACGCCGAGCAGGTTGATGCCACCACTCGTAGTGAGAAACGTGCCTGCGACAGCGAGAATGTCGTTCACATCGAATGGCAGTTCCATAACGAGAGGCAGTTCGGGAGGATGTAAGACCTTTCTTTCGATGACTGCTATACCCTATCATCCTAATTGCCATTCGCCGCCAGATATGCCCTCGTTTTTTTGGGACGACATGGCTGAGGATGAACACGGTTGGTTGCCTGAGTTGCCAAGCCCTACTATTAGTGAGCCTGAGGTGAGGCGATGTCACATCAATGAACGAAAGTAGGCCAGAAGACAGACGCGATACGCAGCAACTTTGGGAACCACCATCAACTCACATAAATACGAACTGGAATTCAGTTGAACACAGTGACCATGCACCAGCTGCATCGAGGAGATACCGGGGGGTGGACGAGAGACTCGGAAGCGCTGATAGTCGTAACTTGAACAGACACCGTACAGAGTTAAATCCTCCCGCTGAGTTACAGTGAGTACCTCTCCGGAGTCTACAGATGCCCCAGACCCCAGCCATCCGCCGGAACTCCTGACGATAGGAATGTGACCAGACGTCGAAGGCAATCCAGCTCAAATCGTGGATCAGACAACATTGGTGGCACCACGTTGGCGCACCGCGGGACCACGCCAGTCGCACGTCTGCAAAATGCGGAGGAATATCATCAACGACGCGAACGCGGTAATATGCCGCATAGTAGTCTTGTGTGGCATGAAGGGGCTGATCGGTTGCATCTCACAATATAGGTGGAGCGAATGGTCAAGGAAACGAGAATAGTATGATCCGGGCACAGCACGCTTCCACGCGAGCTGCACCCCCGCAGACGACGGAGACAAATCGTCTACGACGCGAACGCGATAGGGTGTCTCTCACATTGTCTTGTGTAGCATGAATGGGACTAAAGTGTCGCCATTCACGACATAGGTGTGCAACGAAGGCTCCCGTTGGCTACCTCAGAAGGTTACCAACCTTTTACCAGACCTTCGGGACTTGCACTGGCAACGCAGAGGGCCAACTTCTACTCTACCAATACGGACCCGCGAGGGAACACGATGCATCGTGGTCTAGCGGCTACCGATCCTGCTGTAAGCAGCGATTTCAAAACATCACATGCTGCCGTCAAGATTCTCTCTGAGGTTTGTGTGGTCAGTCTACGTGATGAGTGGTCTCTGAATTGTAACTTCGGTGCAGACCCTTGATAGTCATGCGTCTTATCCAATAGCCACGGGGCCTCTGAGGAAGATTTTCCAGGTGCTTCGATGCCTTTGCCGAAACTACAGTATCATTCCTCCAGCATATATTATTTGTTCGAGTTCATTGCGCAAGAGCGATGACTATGCTTTGGAGCACGGAGGACATGCGGATGTATGGCGCGGACAATACAGTCTGCCCACTGGTCCGATCAGTGTGGCGTTGAAAGCAATCCGTATAAATGCCAAGAATGCATCGCGCGTATACCCAGTCAGTTGGACACCTTAAATTGATGGAGTACCGTGGATCATGGTGTTAACTCATGTCCGCTTAGAATGTGTGTCAGGAGGTCGTGATGTGGCGACGCCTCCGCCATCCGAGGATAACGCCGATGTTAGGCGTTGACACGAAGCTCTTCCCATTGTGTATTGTCAGCAAATGGGTCGACAACGGCACTATAACCGAGTTCCTCAAGAAGTATCCGGCCGAGAATCGACTGCAATTGGTATGTGTTCACCATTGGCATTGTCGGTGATATAGCCTCATAGCCATAACATTGGACATTCAGCTCCTGGATGTTTGTGAAGGTCTGCAATATTTGCATTCGGAAACTGTGACACATGGCGATCTGAAGAGCGTGAGTCGCTTCTCTGTCAAGATTCATAACAGTGTGCGATAACAAGATGCGCATACCTCTCTTCACTACTCAGAGCAACATCCTCATCGACAGCACACGACACGCGTGTCTGTGTGATTTCGGCCTGACAACCCTCATTCATAATATGGACACGATAGATCCTGCAACGCAGAGCAATGGCGGGCAAGGTACTCTGCAATACATGGCGCCTGAGATAATGGATCCGGAGAGTTTTGATCTTAGTCACGCACACGCCTCATTGGAAGGCGACATTTACGCTTTGGCAATCATGATGTGGGAGGTTTGTTTCGACAGTTTCTATACATGCCTTCGCATTGTTAACGATGTGCGACAGGTCTTCGCAGGACGACCTCCGTATAGTAACTTACGGCACATCGGTCAAGTACATAACCAGGTGCTACAAGGGAAAAGGCCTCTCCGCCCCTCTCATGCACTTTCACTGGGCTTGTCCGATCCCGTCTGGGAACTCATGGAGAACTGTTGGCGGTCGAATTCTCGTGAACGCCCACCGATTGGACATGTGCTGTCGATCGTTGCAGGCGCTGTCGCGACGTTTACGTCAGCCTCGACATTAGACTGATTTACCATGCCCATCCGCCATGATACGCCTCGGACCACACAGCGGACAAACCGGCTTGCTCGGAGTCGTTACATTGTAACTTACGCCGTAAGAGCGTGTATATTATTTAGGTTATCGGAAATAGCATATGTTAGGCAGCGGAACATTGAAAGGCGTGGCTTCTGATTGGCTAGCTTTCAATGTTCGGGACAGTAACATACATTATTTTCGGTTATCTAGATAATCTACACGCTTTTACCGTGTAAGTCACAATGTTAGGACTGCGCACAAGGTGATTTGTCCGCTGTGCCACGTACCTGCGTAATTACGCTCGACTTTCGTGGCGGTCGTAGGTCGCTCATATTGGAGATCATGTTGTGTGGATTATCACGTCGTTGCTAAGTACTACAATATTGATGTTTGCCTGTACAGCCTGAATTACTACTGCATCCTGTTGTGCGCACTGAGAACCGGCAGTATACACTGCCACTGGCAGGCGAATGGGGCAATATGTTATACCACTCTGAGAGCTGCAGCGAGCGACTCCAGTGCCCTATCACGATCAGTCATGATGGACGTATCCCTGTTCCAACTGGTCAACTCTATTACCGTCTTTCCCACCTCGTCTAGCTGCGCAGGGGAGATTGTCCCAGTGTAGCTCTGCTCTTCCGTCAGCGCCTCGAAGCCAGGGCAGTTGAGGCGGTAGCTCATGCCGGAGCTGCGCGAGAGCTGTACTACGTTTTGGGAGAACGGGCGCCGAAGAGCGTCGTAGACTTGGAGTGCGACAGGCAGGGTGTCGCGAGTGACACCGGGTTGCGTAAGGAGGGTTGCGAGGATAAACCCATCCTACCGCGTCCTATCAGTGATGAAAGCGAGTCCCATTTTGAATGCACGCTGACCTCGATAGCTTGACCTGCGCCGGAGCCTTGGTGAGGCGTCATTGCGTGGGCCTTATACCAGACTTTGTCAGTATGCAGCTCCTAATTCGATGCTCGCCGAAGTGACTCGCCGCATCGCCCAAGAGACAAACACCGTTACTGAAATAAGTCGGCAGAGAGGGCACCGTGCTAATGGCCCACAGAGACACTTCGTTGATGCACTGTACAGATTCTACAGTGTCAATAACGCTTCGTCTATGAGAATGGCGGTAAGACTGACGTTCAACATGCTCCTGACTTCAGGCTCCCAGTTCGCATAGTGCGAGGTGACTTCTTCCCTTGAGGCCGATCGAACCCATGGGCCCTCGTAGATCGTCTCCTCGAGCTCAGGCTGAGAGACAAAGGCGACTACATTGATCGCGTTTACACGCGTGAGGGGGTAGAGCACGAGGTGCTGGTTCGAGATCGCTACAAGTTAAAGCACACTTGACTTCGCAGCAGTGAACTACGCACACACCTTATTCTTGCCAAAGCACTGTCAAGACAGTGATCAAAATGATGTATGAGAAGCGAGGTATAGACGCACAAGCATGGCTCGCTGAGTTGCGGGGTGGTTTGGATGCACCAGCTCCAGTGCGTCCATTGGGATGAGAGCACGGTAGGCCACCGTACCGCTCCATACCGGCTCTACGTGCTTCCGAAGTTCAGCCGCTTCCGCTTCATCACCGCCAGCGCTCGCTTCCCCGGCCAAGGAACGGTATAGGACGCTGCGGACTGTCGACTTGATGCCATCGCACCCAACCAGTAAGTCGCACGTTGCAGATGACCCATCGCGAAAGTTAAGGAGGATGTCCTTGGACTGCAGCTCGGTATACGAAGTCAGTCGCTTGGAGAATATGACTGTATGGTATTGCGACACGCGTTCGAAGAGGAACTGCTGAAATTTCGCCCTGTGGAGGCTGGCAAAGCCCGCTAATACACTTACAGTCAGTTCAACTCAGAAGGACGTGAAGAGTAAGCGAACCTTACCTTTCGGTATACCCTCACAGAAGGAGACGCCTTGCGGTTGATCGCACTTACGGTACTCAAGGCTCTGCCCTGTAGTCGGCGGTGAGCTTTCAGTATAGCGGAGACAGCGATTCGATGCTTACACCCATCCATTGGATTACCGTTCACGAGGGGCAAGAGCGAGTCTGCCAGCCCGAGTTCCTCGATGACTTTCCAGGGCCTCTGCCAGAGACCCACTCCAGCGCCGATTTCAGCGAGGTGTGACGCTGCCTCATATATGACGACCTCAACGTCCTTGCACAGCTTCTGCAGAGCGACTGCGAAGGTGAGGCCACCGATCCCGGCGCCGCTGGTGAACGTTACAGATGAGCAAGTCGAGCCGGAATCTCCTACTCACATAATTGCTACCCTCAACTTGGCGGGCATGGCAGGGGCCTCAAACAGGGGGGGTCACGATTGCAAGCGATAGCGGCGTGTGCAGAGACCGTAGATATATATCCTGCGTCAGTAGACAATGAATTAATGACAACTGAGTCTCGCATCCGGGTCGACTCGATCCCGCGTGGGTAGACTGTATTCAAGGCAGCAAAGTCGGATCAATTGCATTGGCGATATCCTACCGCATGTGTGGATCTATGCCACTAATGACTACGGAGTGTATGACCCAGCCGTGTGGGTGGCCACTTATCGTGCACGTAGTATTGAATGGAGCCTTCTTTCCCCGCGAGTCGTCTCGTTGTCGTAGGGCTTGAGGCGGCTGCAATTAATATAGCCACATCGCGCTGGACGTCCAGCGCTCCACTGGCCTGCGTTGCAACTTACGACGGCCTTACATGCTATCACCTACATCGTCGGCAAGTCCAGCTGAGCCCTGATCAGATACAACTTGGAGCGGTATGTCACTTTTGAGGTCATAGCTATCCGTGTCCGATCTAGAACACCGGAAGCAGACGTTTGTCTTCCTTCAGCAGAACCTAGAGGAACGGAGTATGTTGACATGTGAGGACATGTGAGCACGCACGTCTCATTATCCATTTGTTACCTCACACGTACGTTGAAAGGCTTAGACACTCAGAAGCCCTGCCATTGAGCACAAATAGAGCAGCACTACAGATATTGGGTAAGTGTTGTTACATGCAGAGTACGTTTGGCATGAATGTCACCTATGTCTTTAATCCAGGCTGATTTGCGCAGGAAAGCTACTGTGACAAGGATGTCTGGACATTACCGTGACGTAGGGAGTCGTGCCAGTGTCTCCGTAGCTGTTCAGTGCTGTAATTCCAGTCGTGACATACATGCGTACGGATCGCCTGCCAGGGCAGAACTCGGCGACGGCTTAGCTGCAATAAGATGTCGTTCTGATACACGGAGAGACATTGCTTCCACAGGCCCAGCAGGAAAATGTTGACGATGGAGGTTTGGAGAGAGTCGCGACAAGTCGGATAAATGCGGTGTGTGACAGTCCCTCCCCAACGCGACATGTCACAAATCACATGATGCTTGGCGGGTAACTTATGTTATGAATGTCGACTCTCGAGGTCTTCTCAGTTCAGCTCAAGTACTTAGGACGTCACCTATCACTGCACAACCTTGGTCGTAAAGCTGTCTATTCTGAGCCAGATCCCGCTTCCCCAGGGCACAAAAACGGAACTACACCAAGGCGTACTCGTATTACTTCCAGTCACGGGATTGAAGTTGACCTCGGTCCAGATTGCGGCTGCGTAACGGAGAGGTTGTACTCAGTCGGCAAGCCGACATGGACATAAGACAATCCTCGAGGTCGGCGGACAGCGCTGATGAGCTTGTAGGCGGGCCTTTTGCGGTCATCGAATCCGATCCAGGTTCTGTCAAATCTTTACCATGCCACCAAGTCTGCAGTCTAACGGCGCTGTAGGTGTCTTCACGACGCTGCTGCACAAGCTTGGCGTACGAGGTCTGGAAGTTACTGAGATCTACGACATTGAACCTTGGGCGACAGATCATCTCAACCCACACGGGTTGATTTTTTGCTACATGTGCTCCAACACGGAGGAGACGAACACGGGCGAGATTGAGGACGAGGACGCGGAAAGAGTGTGGTTCGCAAACCAGCTGAGCGACGATGCCTGCGCTTCCCATGCGCTCCTTAATGTCCTCCTGAACTGCCCTCACGTTGATCTTGGCGAGGAGCTTCGAGAGCTGCAAGTAGCGACAGCGGAGATGTCACCTGTGGTACGTCGAATTGAGTTAGCTTCGTCTTTGTTCGGGTAAGACAATATATGGGGTGCCTAGTGACGCGACGCGTAGATGAGAGGATTGGGGGTGTCTGGCTCGCGTTTCATCCGGGATGCGCACAACTCCCTCGCCAGGTGTGTCTATCGCCATTAAACCAAGGCCTCGCACTGAACTCGATAAGACCTGCCGACATTCGTGGGTCATTGCAAGCCATTGCCCACACTACCCTCGAGCAGATAAGGCGCGAGCCAAAGCCGCAAAGGGCCCCCAGCCAAAAAGCGCAAGACTACCGCAAGCCCTTCAAAAGCCGATAACGACGACCACCTGCAAGAACAGTACCACTTCATCGGATACGTCCCCGCTCATGGCAAGGTGTGGGAACTCGACGGGCTTCAGCACACAGCTATCGAGGTTGGCGAGCTTGACTCCGAGCCGGGCTCGGGTCCGAGTACGAAGGGATGGATGAACGTCGTGCGGCCTGCGCTGCGGATGAAGATGCACGTATATATGGCGAGCGAGAGCGACCACGTGCGGTACAACCTTCTCGCGATCGTGGATGAGAAGTATCTATGTGCGAGCGACGAGCTGGAGATGCGGAAGCGTGAGCGGCAGGCGCTCGAGCGGAGGTTACAGGAGGCGTATCCCGAGGGTTGGGCAGACAAGGTATCGTCTACGCTCCCGTCGCCTTGACCGAGAGGGCTGACGTGTGGAGCCAGGTCAGCGATGTGCTGCTGGCGAGTGCTGCAGAGGCATTCACGACCAGCCTGAGGCCATCTACAGAGGGCCTACCGTTCGCCGCTGACTTCGGCGCGCGCAAGATGGACAGGGATTTGGAGATCTTGGACATGGCCGTCCGGAAGCTGCCAGAAGCCTGGAACGCGTGCGTCGAAGCTGCATTGGCCGCAAAGGTCGTTGTCGAGGAAGAGATCGCTAAAGCGCGCGAGACACAGGTGAGCCTCTTCACCTGATCTTCATGCGAGTCTCATACTGAACTGGGTTAGACGGACCACATCAAGCGAACTTTCGACTATGAGCCGTTCATCACTCAGTTCATCATGTGTATGCATGACGAGGGGCTTTTAGAGGCTGCGATGAGTAGGGGGACCATCAAAGACGACGACGCTCAGGAGCCAGTGGTGAAGACGCCTGCTAAGCGGGCCGGAAGGCGAAGGCGAAGACGTGACGTTTGATTCATTGTTTTGTTATGTATGTCTTGTGCTCGTATCTGCTGTTTTGAATACTGTTTTGCTATCTCTCAGACGGCTTTGTTGCTTTCTCAAACCTAAGATACTCGCATTTGTGAATGAAAGAGCAAACAACGCTGCACTTGTCGTTTCAGCAACGACGTCTCCAATCAGCGTCATGAGATCGGAAATGCACATCGTCGTCAGTTTGACGAGGAGGGAAGCTGCACGACATTACCATCTTGGACTGGCGGAAGTCAAAATATATAGGCACCAACTTGCGCCCGCCCAACGGCCCGTCGGAGAAGATCCTCAAGGTTCTCGACATCCAAGTAAGCGTTGCTCGATTGCCGCTTCTGCATTACACGAGCTCACCGCCATGAACGGCAGAGATTCAGCAACGGTAGAAGTATCGCTTCGCAAAGCTTTGAAGAATCACTAAAATCTGCGACATAGATGAACTTAGTCCAGGGTCAGATAGCCTGAAGACGACTCCGTGGGGACGAGGTTGAAAGAGCCGTCGACGCCAGATCGACGCCGCCTGGGGGAGGTTCCCGAAGTTGCCGTAACCTTGCATTCGCACGTGTGCTCGAGCGGTCATTGGAATGATCGGGCATAGAGGAGAATCTGGAATCCCGTCTGTTCCGTGAAGTGAAAGGGCGACCATGTTGCCATAGTACTGATTCGATCTTACCATGTTCGCTGACTATGAGACCGTCCTCCATTTGCCCACGAATTGTTAAGCTTGGTCTCTCGCTCGGTGCGGCTACGGAATCAGACGCTTCTTAGTGGCCATTATGGATATGTGCAGTGCAATTGATGCGAAATCTCCACACAGGACAAGCAGCGGAGGGACAGCATACTATTCACTATTCACCATATTCTAGTTCTGTACCTCAAAGAGCCGGATGCGGGGCCCCGCACAAACTCCCCGGTTGACTGCAAACACGTGAAAATACGGCCTGTCTGTTTTAGGAAGGTGTCGTATTCGTCGCGCGACACTCGCCACCACGTCCTGCCTAAGACCCAGTCCGACTCATGCCGCGAAGAGCACGCATTCACTTTGTATCCCTTCATTCATCGCTGGCAAATCTCCCAATTCACTATATGGACCACTGCTCGAACGCGGCGTAGTGAGTGAACTCAATACTTGCCCGTCATCTACTCATCCGAACGCATAGGATGTAGCGACCTCAAGGACTCGCCGTCCATCTAACTTGGGTTCACGCAGATGGCGCAGATGCCCCGAAGCGAAAGCTCGAGGCATATGTCGGCTGGACAGGCATGGCGTCTGCCTCGTCGCTGGCGCACTTCAACAGCGCAGGCAGTACCGACAAAGGCCTTGAAACCATTGAGATGGATCCACAGTTCGCGCAAGGACTTGGACTGTTGTCCGGCGACGTCGTAAGTCGTTGGGATCGACGTGGCATTTTTGCTTTCGGTCACGTGTCTGAAGGTAGAGATTGGGTTGTTGCACGACCTCGCATACGCCAAAACAGTCGCTACTGAACCAGTCACCTCCGACGACTGGGAAATATTGTAAGTGTAGGCATGTTTCGAATGGCTGTTGCTCATTCCCTTCAGGAACTCCATGCATCTCACGTCGAGTCGACCCTCCTCTCGCAGGTGAGAGTGGCTGCCGTGGGACAAGAGATCGATATCTGGGTGCTTGGGCGCACTAGAGTTCGTCTTAGAGTGGGTACGTAGTCTCCATTAAATTGACAGCTGAAACTATTTCGTTTGGCCCTGTATCTTTCAAACGCACATGAGCGGACTCTGGCTGGATCACGCCGAACACAGGGTACTTCGACGGCCGGACTGAGCCAGCAGTCGCGATCTTGGCTACGGTGGCCCGAGCTGAACGGCGCAGTGGACGGATTACTAGAAACTCAGAATCTGGCGTCCTCCGTAATTTTTGCGTTGGGCCCAACGGTGTGGATTTAGCTGGAACTACGGACAAAACACCTTGTACGGAGTGCTTACTCAGGCATTACATTAATTTGGTCTGGAAATTTCGGGCACGACGCATGCCAGAGACCTAACATGAAAGGCAGCCAATCAGAGACATGCCTTTCAATGTTAGGCCTCCTTTCTAATGTTGTTTCCGAACACCTGGCAAAAGACGTTGCTCTTGCGATGTCGAGTGCCATGCAAGCACTTCAGCCTGGTCCGTTGAGTAGTTGTATAGCTCAGCTGACACGTAATTCAGTGTCACTAGAGCCCTCGACATCAGGCAAGGCACTCCTGCTCACGACGAGCACCGAAGTGAGTATAGCTCCGAAGCTGCACGCTCGACAAAATGGCGCTGTCGTCAATGGCAAGACCAAGCAGAAGAAACATCGCAGTGCCAACGGTAAGGTCGACGGCATCAGCGGTCCAGCAGAAGGCCACGCAGGGCCAACACCAGCCGATGAAGTTATACGCTCGCCCGCGCGCATGATGCGCGTGCTTCCCCAGCGACTGGTCTCACTGCCATCGATGCTGGTCAATTCCTCGCAGGAGTCGGACGTGATTGTGGCGTACGTTTCGAAAGCCACGCTGGGTGCTCAGAACGAACCTTCGGGCTCCTCGTCCGACCCGCTGCCTTGGCGTGCTCGTGTCAGGAGGCTGTCGCCACCGAGCGATCCATCGCAAGAGCAGGCATCTGGAGCACCAACGGCGCCGCCTGCTCCCCGCGTACTTATCCCTAACGGAGAAGCATCGAATACAAAGGCACTGTCGCAGCCGCCCGAGAAAGTGCGTGACGAGGTGGTGCTGATCTGGTCGCAGGGCGTGCCTGTCCCGGAAGGTCATATTGTACCGTGTGGCCAAATAGAATGCGTGGAAGATGGGACATGGTACGGTACGTACGGGCTGTTTGTTGGTTTGACCCACACTCACCTCAGGCTCAGAGTATCTTTTGTCGCGCCGGAGGCTGCGTCTCTGCCCGAGCTGGGACACTTTGCGGAGCCAAACTCGCATATGTTGAGTGACACCATGCGAACATTGGAGCCGAGAAATCATGGCCTAGCCGGCGTCGACGACATCCTCGGCAAAGCCGTCAAGTTCTGTCAGACCAACTTTCTAGTCCATGCATTCGGGAGCAGGGTCCGCGGAGGTGAGTATATGCTATTGTTTCGCAACAGCGAAGTGCTGACACGACCTAGTTCCGGGGCTTCTGGTGACCGGTCGGTCTGGAGCGGGGAAGACATCCCTCCTACATGCGATCGCGCAATCGATGCAGGAAGACCCCACAATTTTTGCATGTACGTGGGACGTAGTTGCACATTGCTCGAGCTCTCAACGCATCCGCCAGATGTACTCCATGTGGACGTGTCAAAACACGCCGAGACTCCGGTAGGCAAGACGCGCGATCTGCTTCGATACTGGATAGCCAAGGCGACATGGCATCGGCCCTGCGTCCTTGTCATGGACAATATCGACAAACTGATGAGTGCCGAGCTCGAAGTGAGTAACCTTCTTTCTATCGTCCTCCCGTTAGTCTTGTGTTGACTACTGCTTCGTGCTAGCATGCCGACTCGTTCCGTAGCCGTCACATCACTGAGCTGTTCCTATCTACGTTTGGCCCGTCATCGCGTACTGCGGCTCCCAACGCCAACGGCATAGTCCTCCTCGCGGCTGCTGAGTCTCAGGTAGCACTGCATCCATCGCTGAACTCATCGCACCTGTTTCAAGAGGTCGTTTCTTTGAAACCTCCTGCAAAGGATGCTCGACGAGATGTGCGCCCGTTCATCCGCGTACAACGAGCTACGACTGACGAGTTGGCCAGATCATCAGCCAGCTTGTTCGGGAGCTTATGGATACGTCAGATATCACCGAAGACGTGTCCAAATCTGTCAACTTCACTGCTCTCGCAACGCAGACTGAGGGATACTCCGTGACCGACCTCAAAGACTTCGTTGCCAGAGCAGTGCATCAAGCCGCGATTCGTAGTAGAGGGGATGGCGATGGTGGAGAAGGGGTGGTATGTACATTAATCGTTGACCTAGCAGGTATGATTACTGATCATTATGCAGACTACACTTGTTCCGGAAGACTTTGCCACGGCTCAGGTCGACTTCGTCCCTCACTCCCTGCGTGACGTGAAGCTGCAGAAATCTGAAGTAGAATGGGCGGATATCGGTGGTAAGTCTAGTGTACACGTTTCAGGAGTTTAGTCATTGAAGCCCGACAGGGCTCAACGAGACCAAACGGATTCTCCGAGAGACTCTCGAGTGGCCGACGAAGTATGGACCTATATTCGCTCAGTCCCCCTTGCGCCTGCGTTCTGGGTGAGTCCTGGCTTCCTCTTTGTGAAGCAGTATCACTGACGGGCCCTAGACTCCTACTGTATGGCTATCCTGGCTGCGGCAAGACTTTGCTGGCTTCGGCAGTGGCGAAGGAGTGTGGGTTGAACTTCATCAGCATCAAGGGGCCTGAGTTACTGAACAAGTACATCGGAGCAAGCGAGAAATCTGTAGGTCCCTATGTCGCGTGTCCAATGGGCGCTGACACGTATCTTGCAGGTTCGAGACCTCTTCGAACGGGCGAGTGCTGCCAAACCATGTGTCCTTTTCTTCGACGAGTTCGATTCCATAGCCCCCAAGCGGTCAGTTCAACTCTCGCATAGTAGATTGAGGCATACTGATTGATAACCTTACTCGACACAGAGGGCATGATAGCACCGGTGTGACCGACAGAGTTGTGAATCAGATGCTGACTCAGATGGATGGTGCTGAGGGGCTCGATGGCGTTTACGTATTAGCTGCCACAAGGTGAATATCAAAACTCGGTCTGCTTCTATCACAGCAACTCACGCCGTTCTAGTCGGCCTGACCTCATTGACTCAGCCCTTCTGCGTCCAGGTCGACTGGATAAGTCCTTGCTCTGCGACATGCCCACTATTGACGAGCGCAGAGAAGTGGGTCGAGTTCATACTTATCGGTTCAGAGAAGCCATTGACGACCACAACGTCTAGATTCTAGAAGCACTTAGTCGTAAAGTCAAGGTTGCTCCGTCCGCAAATATCCAAGCTATTGCTGGTGAGACGGCCGGATTTTCTGGCGCAGATCTGCAGGCACTGGTGTACAACGCACATCTGGAGGTCATACACGAAGCTCTTCCTGGCCCGTCCAGCACTGCGAAATCGGTCGTCGATGATGCCAGCGACGGAGTGCATGAAGATGATATCAAATACAGCCAACTTGGGGAGTCATCACCTGAGTCTCAGCAGGTGCTGTCAAGAGCGGAAGAGGCAGCGTTTCAACGACGTGTGAGTTTGCACTTCCGTGTTCAGGTCTCAAGGTGACTCATTGCTTTACTTGATGCAGCTCCAAAGGATTCTACACGAGCCACGTACCCAACAAGATGACCAAAGCTATGCCACCGCACAGGACAAACCAGTACGAAAGCTCGGATGCTCTACACATCGTCGTACTGAGCGATACCCCATGCAGACATACGAGATCACTGACGCGCATCTCCGTCGCGTTTTGCTGATAACACGTCCTTCCGTGCCCCATGAGGAGCACGAACGATTAAGTCGCATGTGCGTGTTTCCCCTTGCACGAGTAGTCTGTACCCATGTGACTGACAAACATGAAAAGCTATCGTACCTTCGTGTCAGACAGAAATGGCGAGTTGCCGGTACCTCCGGAAGGTACGGAAGTAGGTAGTCGGGTATCCCTGATGTAGCGCCATTGAAAATAGCAGCAATCTTGGATACATTGGCTTCCAACAGCAGAATCTTAGTTCTCGAGCACAATGTCCTTTTCAGAACGAAGATATATACTGTGACCGGCAGGTTATCAGTCGGACGGGTCAGAGTGCTCGGTTAGTCAAAGGTGAACTTCTTAGCCATGTCTCATAGTGAGGGCACGAGTCGATAGCTACGACTTAGGCGAATACGATTCTGGGGCTTCCATCCAAATGGTGCAGCCGTTGTTGAACAATGCATGAGTGGCCGACCAGGGTGACCGACCGAGATCCCGGTCCGATACAATATACAACACACTCGGCGTATATGACCATGCAGCGCTCAGCCTTGACGAGGAATTCAAGGCACCGACAACTGATGTTAATTAGAGTCAAGGTATAAAGAGCGGTGTCGCGCGTGTACTAAGCGGTAAAAAAGCCTAACGCGCCGGTAATTAAGTGAGGTAGATGAGAATGTCCAACGTAGTCTGATAAGAATGTCCATGATCGCGAAGTCTTCCTCGCACTAGCCCACTGGCAGGCAAGCTCACGGTGCGATGAGCTGCACTTGCTGAGAGCTGCACGTGGTGACGTCGTAAGCACCATTGTTGTCGGACGACGGCTCGTACACCACGACCCATTCAAGGTCCGGAGTCTCGCAGATGGAGAAGCCCTGCGTGTTGTTGTTGGCGGCGAGGGTCGTGTTTCCTGACGCGTCAGGCTGTCATTCGGGAACATCAGCATCACTTCGTATAATGTCATTGCAGAATCATCCTTACCAGAACGCAATAAGGCGTATGCCCACCATTGGCGTTGCCAGAACCGTTGTTCGTCACGCCGAACTCGACAATGGACGCAGGTGACACCGCAAAGTCAGTGCCTACCAGCCCGTCGCTACCAGGGCCCGTGTTCGGGATGAGCTCGCCATGCTGCAGCTTCCAGGACGGGAAGATTCCTGTGTTGTTCTCCCAGGTCTCCTGCAGGGTGTGAGGTCAGCGGTAGTATTCAACTGCATTATAGGTCCATCACCAACCCGCAACATCCAATTGTCATCCGCGCCCTGCAGGAGAGCAAGCTTGGTCGTGCTCCAAACACCTTCACCCGACACGCCGACCGCGGCGAGCCTGAAGTCGTACGCGAGCGAGCCGGTCGCGCCCTCGCCCAGGGCGCTGCAGGGGTCCTGACGGGCAGTCAAAGCGGCAGGCATAGCAAAGGTGCTAGCTGCGAGAACGACGGGGAGGATTGAGAACGCGAACATATCGGCCAAAGCTCGAGGAATTGCGAAGGCAAGAGTGCGAAGAGGAACTTTGGAGTTGCTGAAGCAAAAGAGGGGGATGGGGCAGACCCCGTCCAAGCATGCTGGCCTTTATACTCGGACGTATGACGAAGGCTACGACGCCCGGGCTGCAGAGGCCGCAGACCCATCGCCGTGTTGAGACCGTCCAGTGAGACAATCACACAAGACGCACCGACGGCGCGCACCCCCGTGAGCGCTGAGCCGTAATATTGATGCGTACAGCGGTCATGCATAGCCTGGTCGTGACGCGAGTCGGTCTGTTCCGGCCTGCAAGCGATTCAGAAGTACGAACATGCCCTCGACAGCACTGACCACTGTCTTCGATGAATCATTGGTCGCACTGACGAGCACTGCAGTGGTTCATGTACAACGGAGATGATCACCGACGTGTGGGCTACTAGATCGGACGCACAGTGCGTGTATGTCCATGGACGATCTAGCCGTTGCCTGTCATGACCTTCTAGCACCGTACCATCCTGGGATCACATACAACACTTGACACAGGGTCAAAGTGTCTTGTAAATTGATATAACTCTGCTTTTGACTCTTCGGTCAATAGCATTGGCATCGAAGTGGGTGAAGCGAGCACCCGTCGCAGGACTCGTCACTTCACATATTGTCTGATCAGAACAAAGAGGCTAGCTGAATACGACATACCACAGGCAATATCCTCTCTGCTGTTGCTGCTTTCAGCTCTCAACAGTCCTCGTCGGAAGCGAGGAGGGCATGAGAAGCGCAAGCATCGTTGCCCAGCTGGCTTGCGAACCGCTCTCCTACCGCATCCTTGTCCTCCACAGTTTCGTCTCCGCCGGATTGGTATATGCGGCACAAGGCATATATGTGTGGTTTGAGGTGTCGCCCAAGGTTCAGCGTCGTAGGATGTAGTTAGTCTCCGTTGCAGACTACAAGAGCCGACAAGCGTCTAGGATTCAGTGACTTCCGACTTCGTACACTTGTTTGGGCAGCAGGGTCGAGACGACACCTATGGCGAGAATTTAGAAGAGACTCGGTAGCAAGGTAAGGACTTGAGTATACCTGGGTGGAACTCGATGACCGCAAAGCCTATTGAAAGGCCTAAAGGGCCTGGCATTACAAGCTCATCACTGACGGCTCTCCACTAGCCTAGACGATTGTCCTTCTGCTACCTTGTCTTCAAGTCAAAATATATGTTGCGAGAGCAAGGCAGCTTGTGGTAGAGCAGCTATTCAGCGGTCTAAAGAGACGGAGAGGAGGCAACGACCGCCGCCGCGGTGGTCACTCGAGTCACAGACTCAGAGTCGCGCTACAGTGGCCGCCTGTCCATCATGTGATTTGTGACATGTCGCGCTGTTGCCCTCAGGCAATGACACTTACGACTCGGACTCACAGACTTCGAGTGAAAGCTCAGAGCACTGCATAAGCGGCGAGGTATCAGAGCAATTCGACGATAATTAGCATTGTAAACAAAGAGCGACGCTGCGTACACAGCAACCAGACAAATTAAAGCGCAAGTACGCGAGGGGAAGGTAGAGTATATGGTGAAGTCCGAGAATCATGCAGGCAAAGATTGCAGGAGTGTGTGATGTTCGGGGTTCAGAACTCCGAGGCTACGCTTAGGCCTGGACGAGGTGCACGGTCTGCACGTTGCAACTGTCGAAGGTGTATGCACCGCCGTTGTCGGCGACGGCACTGTACACCAGGACACTGGCGGTGCCGCTCTGGCACACCGCGAACGAGTTCGCGTCACCGTTGACCGCGAGCGTCGCATGGCCACCCGCATCGCTCTAAGATTCCCGATCAATTCAGCCTCCAAGTTGTCTGTTAATAAGAGAGACTTACCACAGCGCAGTAGGGCGTCTGGCCCGCCGCAGCGTTGCCGGAGCCGTTGTTGGTCACTGCAAACTCGACGATCGACCCGTCGCAACGGACAAGTCGCTTCCGACGACGCCGCTGTTCGTCGAGCTGGCGATCGGTGTGAGCGCGCCTCCGCTGAGCGTCCAGCCAGAGAATTCGCCAGTGTAGTTCTGGTGAATCTCCTAGAGCAACGAGCAACGATGAGCATTTACTGATTGTAACAGTGTAGATTATAGACGGACCTGAGCCACCATTACCGTTCTGGTCACCCGACGAGAGCGAGCACAGCGCCAGTCGCGTCGTCCGCCGCAGAGGGGTTGACAACCTCCAGCTGGAATTGTAGGTCAAAGAGTTGGAAGCACCGGCACCGAGAGCAGTGCAGGCGTCCTGACGGGCCGAAAGAGCGGCGGGCATGGCGAGGGAGCCAGCGCGAGGGCGACAGAGAGAGCAATGAATGCGAACATGTTGACCAAAGTCTTGAAAGTTTGGAAGGTTGGAAAAAAGGGCTTTGGTCGAGGTGAAGCTGTGATAGATCGTTGGCGATGGAGAACAAATGGCCCTGCTGACCTGTACTTATACTTGCAGTGATCGAAAACGTGACTCGCGGCGAAGTGCATCCGGGGGCATGTACCTCCTGCCGAGAAACAGTGAACCCTCCCGGGGAGAAGCACTACAGCACGGTGCATACTGCCCGTCCGAGAACCTGATCTCGGTGATATCGTGTACGTCGTACATTGAAGGCTGTGCTTTTGGATGTAACTTCGTACGAGGCCGACTGAAAGGCTGTGTTAGCTCGATCAACAACTACATGTGTACACTCACTACAGGTGTGTATTGGATGACCTGTCAGATCATCGCAGATAGTTGCGAGCTCGTCGTTTCACCTCAACGCCTCCATTCGCGCCCCCACGACTCCGGCCGGACTATTGCTCACTTGCAGCAACGTATGGCGAGCCCTTCTGGCGACATGTTGGGCACAGTGTGCGCACCCGATCAAAAAGCCAGCGCTCGTAGGCGAGGCGTTGAAACGAAACAGCTTCCTTCGCAAACGGTGAAAGGAGTCGCCGAATGTCCGAGACATGATCAGATGTACCACTTAATGAGCATGGGTATTATACTTACCAGTAGTGCACCGCTTGCCCGCAACGATGCTCACTCCGTAGTATCGATCACCCGGTCTCTACATGGTCGTCGGAGTCGCTTCTGCCGTTGTACAGACTCACTTTCCGCATGGCCACATGCTGTGATACGTAGCGATGTTGCAGACCGCGGATTTGAGGTGGAAAGTGTGCTGCAAACTTCCCAACGTAAAGGACATATCGGATTACTGTCGTTAGCAATGTTCGTCCAATCCAGTCCCGTCGCGAACAACGTTGCGAATCGCGGTATCCTATCTCACTCCGGGGTACGTAGGGATCCTCACTGCAGTTGTGATATGATGACATTCCCATATGCTGACCCCAGATCGACGTCGACCCCGTGTGTGGCGAAGGAAGTTGCACATTCGTCGAACCGGTGGTGGTGTGCAAACACCTCGACAGACGTAAGTGGCGAGCCGTCGTCAGATGATGAAGACCGTCCTCCAGGTGTGACACCGTCAAGCATTAGGAGTACGACGAGGTAGATATATATCGAGGGCTCGCGTTGCCCTGCGCTAGTAAACGTCGAGAAGTATACCTAGAGTATACCCCATCGACCACTTAACCTGTCTTCGCCTTGAGCTGTCTCCAAAGCGTCGAGAACATCACCGCGCCAATCCCGACAAGCGCGATCTGCATGCCGACGAAGCTCAGCATACCGATCTTCACGCCCGCGCCGCCCCACACCGCGCCGGTCACGCGCCCCGTATAGTTGCTATACTGGATCAACATGCTGATACGGCCGTTCCACGCGCCCGGGAGCTGTTTCGAGAGCAGGCTGAGCGTCACCGTGCTCGCGAGATTGAAGCCGAGCGCGACGAGGAACCAGCAGGCCCACAGGCTGCCGTAGTTCACCTGATCCGCGTGCAGGATGGAGATGGCGATGAGCAGTCCGACGAGTCCGAGCCCGGAGCCGACCGCGAGCGTGTGCCGGTCCTGCACGTGCCGCGCGACGAGGAGGTTTACGAGCAGGAACGGGATGGTGCAGACGCCGCCAAGCGCGATGAGGTCGCCGGCAGCCGACGGGTTGAAGTGGAAGGGGTTCAGCGTAGAGTTCGATCCAGTGAAGACGGGGATGTTCGCTTCCCAGGCGCCGAGGATAAAGAAACATGTCATGGCGAACCAGCACATTGTCGCGGTGACGCCAATCTGCGCCCAAGTCATCCGGAAAGGAGGCTCCGCTGGCACGTCCGACACAAGGAACGCTGGCGCTGCACTGGAACTTGGACCTGCGACAGAGGCGGTAGATTTGTCCTTCACTTCATTCATCACGACCTGCTCTTGTATCGGCATCGATTGTAGCTCGATTTCTGCGGCCAAGGGCGCGGGCTCGGGTGCGTCTTCGTAGACGGCCGCAGCGATAGCCCAGAAGACAGCCCAGATCCCAGCAAGGATCCAAGTTGGGCTCGTGTACCCGTTGAACACTGAGTTGGAAAGCCAACCTTGTAACTGGAACGCATATATTCACGCTCAGTAGGCCACCAGAGCCACCACTGCTGAATGACTCACAAAAGACCGCCTAGGAACGGGCCCGCGCTGAACCCCACACCTTGCCCCAGAACTAGCCAACCGGCAAGCATGGTCCTTCGCCGTACGCCGACAATTCTTGGATCGGAGCAGTACCGCTTAGAGTACATCCAGAAGGTGAATCCAAAGCCGGAGACAATACGACCAATGAGGATGAGATAGAGGAAGTTCGCGCGGTAGGCCAGGCTGTAGAGGATGTTACCGAGGAGCGCCGACGCACATGCGAAGTGCAGAGGTCGCTTGTAGCCACCTGCAGTAGATCGGACGGACTGAGACAGGGCCACAGGCTGCATGTATGCGTAGGACACACCTTTGTCTAGCTTCGTGAGAGGCACCAAAGCCAGTCCGGAGAACACGGTAGGAATACCGATGACGAGACCGGAGAACGTCGCTGTACCGCCCAAGTACTCTGCGTACTCGTCCGAAGAGGAGACCACGATGAAGAACGACACCTATATCTCGCGCGTGTCAAGCAAAGCACGCATGTTGCGACCTGCCAACGTACCTGCAACAGGGCGCTAGCCAGCAGGACAATCACCAACGAAGTCATCTTCGGGAGCTTGAACTCATCGTTGGCCCGAGCTTGCGCCGGTGTAGGCTGCGTCTCCTGGTCTGCGCGCACGGAGTTCGAGACGTCCTCTTGAGCACGCTCCTGCCATGCTGGTGACGATGACTCTACAGAGGCATTGCGTCGCTGCTGGAGTCGGCCAGGTAGGTCCAATACTGTCGACAAAACTCGAAGAGACGGCATGTCGACTCCTGGACGGCGACTCGGAAGAACGAGACGGGGAGTCAGCGAGCTTGTACGGCAAGTGGATGAAGCGTCTGTGTTGTCGGCGGGCACGGTCGGATCAGTGTCACTGGTCGAATACCACTGTGGTGAATAGCCATGATCAAGGATTTTGATTCGGAGTCAATGCGAAACGCTCAGAGTGGCCGCCCGTTGCGTCCGATGCAGTCTATCAACCGGTTGATGGGAGTGAGTGACTCAATATGGAAGGTGAGTAAGAACAATATCTACAGCTGGTTGCTCATTGCGTAACGCCTGCTCGGATAGCGTCAATTGGCACATCCTCTTTATTGCGTGTGGTATGATAGTCACTACGAAACGAGCCTGAAAACCCCTCTGACGCTTTTTTGCCTTCCAAGTTGCGGCTTCAGCCCACTGCACAGATCGCGGCGCGAGCATTATGGCACCCGCTTTGTCTCATAAGCATCCCGTAACACGTCGCCACTTACATAGCTACACAGTCCCAACCATGTCTCTTTGTTCCCTTTGCTGCCGTGGCCACCACTGGCTTGACAAGGGCTCCAGTGACCACGTCGTGTTTCAACCTAGGTACAATGGCCACCGGAGCCACCCCTGTCCATCGCTTATGGTAAAATGTCGCCTCTGTCAAAGCCACATACCACCTTGACGAAGGTCTATAAAAAGACCGCAGGCGGGCTTCTTTGGACACTCACACAGCCTTCCCCCTGACCCCGCACCCGCCCCACACCAGACGCACGCATCGCCCGCCACCCCCTCCCCATCATCATGTCAACTTCACAGGAGACCGAGCAAGTTGACGGGCTGGACCTCAACCGGTGCATCAAAGTGCAGTATCAGCTGCTACACACATGCGGCGAGTGCCTACCGGGAGACACGGTCATCAAGGAAATGCCCTTCAAGAAGGCGTCCTGGGCGACGGCGGGGAAGATCACAAGCACGGCGCAGCTGGGATATACGGATGAGATCGTATACGTTGACAGGCCGTGCAGACCGGGATGCCCCTACGAGCATAATCCTCAGCCGCACTAGCTCTCGGTGAGTGTGGCCGGTTGTTTGGTAATACCGCCGTTGTTGATCGTCTCCGCGTTGAACCAGTAGACGCCACGAAGCTAGCAAACGCAGTGACGCCAGAGGGCTCTTTGCCACGAGGGTTAACACGAAGTGCTATTGTGTCCTGTAAACAGTGTACTATATCCTTCATATAATCATCATCGATGCGGCTCAACCATCTGGACTCACCAACGAATCACTTTAACCGATAAAGCCACCGCTCTCCATTGAAGTCACTGTTCCGTCGTGCACGTACCTGTAGCAGAAAACATCTGAAGACTGGATGTGGCCGTTCATCAGGTAACGCACGCAACGCAGAAAGCCAAAGCAATAGTCCATTCGTGAACATCAACCCAAATCTGAAACACTGCAGTAAAGTCCGGAATGCGTGAGCTAGGCTAAGCAGTCTTTGCGAGAGTCCGTAGCATCGTCCATTGTCATCGAAATCAAGTCATTCCATCGTAACGTTTGTCCTGTCCAGTATACAATCAATAACAACGCCCGACGGAGCGGACCGTAACAACATACCACATATGAACACGCTTAGGGGATGCCGCAGACAGAGGCGTCGACCTGGGTAGCGGTCGCGGTGATGCGACCCACGCTGGATCCCTGGCCGTTCGTAAGCGCGTTCAGAGCCTCCAGCGCGATGTTGAAGCCATCGCCGGCGTGGTCGATCGCGAGCACGTTGATCGTGGCGCCGTTGTACTCGAGCTCCCAGCAGGTGCCGCACTCCGCGGAGCCCCAGCCGCTGACCGCGGCGGCCGCGCCGATGTAGGGGAAGTCGGGGAGCGAGCCGAACGTGGTGTAGCCCTTGGACTCGAGCCCGTAGGTGCCGTCGGAGCACGAGACGGTGGAGAGCGACTGGCTGGCGTTGTCGTAGTTCTCGTCGTACGCGACCGTGACGGAGCTCTGGGCGAGCGCGGCAGGCGCGAAGAGGAGGGCGACGGCGGCGAGAGCGGAGGTGAAACGCATGATGGCGGGCGTAAGAAACGTCGAGAATGAGAAGATGTGCGAAGTCGGATGCGGTTCAAGTCGAGTTGAGAGACGACGAACTGGAGAAGAGACGAGGGCGACGTGCACCTTTATACCTGCGAGGCGGAACGAGTAACTTGGCATCTTTTAGGCGTGTCACGAGAACGGGCATGAACGCCGAGGACCATATGCAGCTGTGACTTCCTCGACACGAGTCCGTAAGCCTGCAGCACGGTGGTCCTGCGGTGGTCGGTGCTGCCTGGGAGCGGTATGCGTTGCGAGCCTAGGCCAGCTGACCGAACGGCCATCATCGTCCGATTCGGACACCTGCAGAACGCAAAAGCAGCAGCACGGAGGCGCAAGGCCGAGCTGAAACGCAGGGACCAACGCGGCGATCGGAGTCCGTCCTGCGACGCCCGTACGTATACGGCACCCTGCACGTCCACGGCCCAGACGGTGATGAGAGTCTTGTGCCGGGAAGCTGGAAGGCTCGAAGCGACAACGAGGGGAATGGGCGGACGAGGATCATGCGTACGAGAGCAATGAGGAACGCCAAGCAACACTTGTCTTTTGCCGTTCTGTCCTGCTACTTACACCATCGAGACGAATACACCGCTTGGCTGCACATGCAGCAAAAGAGCGCCAGGTGAAACTTACCAACCGATGTCTGGCCTGGGGTCGGGTGCATTCATGACAGAAACGCGCGATCGTTGGATGGGCCGTCTCCAAGGCGCTGCTCGAGCTTAGACCTCATTTGTACGTGCAGACTAAGAGAATTCAAGATATTGATGTTTCGACAGCAAATGAGTTGATGAATGAAGTGCTCCAAGACATCTCAGGCGGTGTAGATGCTGTGGATGGTGGTCTCGGTCGAAGCAGGACGTGAGTGAACGACGATTCATAGCGAATTCCCACACTCACCAACTCAGTGATGTATGCTTCTAGTAACAGTCAGATTCTTGCTGTAACCGCCTGAACGGCCTAATTGCAGTCTAATTGCTCGCTGTTGTAGATCCTCCACCACGAGGACATTCACCGCAGGGGCCAGCGCTATCCAGCCTATGAATAGGCCTGCGGGACCCGTGTCCCACTCAGAAATGAAGGTACGTGTTCATTTAGCCACCACTTGAATCCGAGTCAGTTAGTGCCAGTGCACCAACCTGCAGCGTAGTAGTCGCACGCACTGGCAGGGCCCGATGCAGTAGCATTGACGCGTTTGGCTGGCCATCACCAGGATGCATACGCAAGCTCCACGATCAATAATCAATCGCCGCGCCGCGCGCATCCACGGAGCGTTTCGGGAGCTTGGGGAGGGATTTTCAGACTCGGTGGGTACTCGCTCGCCTTGAAGTGCAGCTAACTCGGCGGGGAAGCAGAGAACACGGGCTAACGAGCTCGCTTCCAGCAGCTTGAATTCCTTTCAGAGTCTCGTTTAAATTGATGGGGAAAGTTGAGACACTCCCTCAAAGTATTGGCGAAACGTACAAAGTCATAGATGCCGAGTGCACATGTGATCCGCAGCTATAGTTCTGTCAATCCCGGTTCCCTGCCTCACATAAATACAGTCGATATCATGCTACGACTCAGTGGTCCACTTGCACTACTTCGTATCGCTCAGAGCTCCGATGACCAACGAACCCAAGCTCAGGATCGCCGTAATGTACATCTCTGTTCCCGTCATGCCTCGGATTTGCTCACAGCTTCCTTCCAGAGGCGGCGGGATTGGCGGGCTGACATTGGCCGTATCCCTGCACAAGCTCTGTGGATCCCGCGTCGAGGTCGACATCTACGAGGCTGCACAGACATTCACCGAAATCGGCGCAGGCATCGGTCTCTGGCCGAGGGTCTGGGAGATTATGGAGACACTCGGCCTTTCCGCTGACCTCGCCGCCATCTCTAGTAGCGATGCCGGGGATGCAGGTACACATCTCTGGTGACACTTCCACAGGTAGTGTCAGGATCTGCTAACACATTAATACAGGACAGTCAATCGAAATACGAAAGTCTGACTACACCGTGGATGGGGGATCACCCTCTGAGGTTCCAAGGGGTGCCTACTCGCAAATCGGTACGTGGCGCAGAGTCCCGAGATGTTGTTACGCATCGCTCGCACGACTTACGCAAGAGCTGACACATGCAGGTGGTGTCCGACCCTTCCATCGCGCACGGTTTCAGGCGGTCCTTGCCGCGCATTTTCCCGCAGACCCCTCCTACACAGCGCACTTCCACAAGCGTCTCGCGTCCTACACGGTCCCGTCCGCCGGGTCGGCACCCATCGAGCTCACCTTTACCGACGGCTCTCAGGCTGTGTGTGACCTCGTCGTAGGGTGTGATGGTATCAAGTCCGTTGTCCGCGGTGT
Organism: Fomitopsis serialis; assembly: GCF_022376445.1. NCBI lineage: Eukaryota > Fungi > Basidiomycota > Agaricomycetes > Polyporales > Fomitopsidaceae > Fomitopsis > Fomitopsis serialis. Next base: position 8,366 of record NW_025954981.1, on the reverse strand, counting down.
GCTCTATCGTGACCGCACGCTGGCTTACCCCGCGGACTCCGAGCCGGTCTGGAGCGGGACGGTGGCGTACCGCAGCCTCATCCCGCGTGCTGTGCTCGAGAAAGTCAATCCGGAGCATCCGTGTTTGTCACAGGTCGTCTTGGTCAGTCTATCCCCCTTCGCCATTCTTGAGAGTCAGCGGCTGAGACCGTACGTGCCGTCTAGTTTTGTGGACAGAACAAAGTGCGGCGACGTTCTCTGCGTACACGCGAACTTACATTCAGTGGATCTGACCTGCGTAGCACATGACTGGCTTCCCGATGGCCCAGGGCACGCTCATCAACATCGTCGGCTTAGTCTCGCAGCCAGAGCGGGAGGGAACTAAGTACGACGGTGCATGGGTCAAGGAGGTACCGAAGCTGGAGTTACTCGACGCGTATGCCGGCTGGGAGCCGATGATGACACAATTACTCAACGTGAGTCTACGCTGATCGTGAGACTATTCGAGCTGACGCTGATGGCTTTACCGTACAGTGCGCAGAAAAGGTCACGCTGTGGGCAATCAACACCATCCCTCACCTACCAACGTACGTCGGGGAACGCGTTGCACTAGTCGGCGACGCGGTAAGTGCACGCCTTAGTCATGAAACCCCGTCAAACCGAATCAACATCTGACTCTCCTACCAATGACAGGCACATGCGATGACCCCTCATCAGGCTTCTGGAGCGGGCCAAGCAATCGAGGTAAGCCCGCTCTATTCTCACTATTCTCCCAATGCACGAGGCCCGCCTCTAACATCCACTCAGGACGGCTTCGTCCTCGCTAGCCTCCTCGCAGACCCGCGCGCGACCCGCGAGACGCTCCCGCACGTGCTCCAGGCGTACGACGCCATCCGCCGCCCTTTCTCTCAAGACATCGTGCAGCGCTCGCGCACGTCCGGGATGCTCTACGACTTCCTCCTCTCGCCGTCCGAGGCTGGCGGCGACGCGGTGGGCGTGGCGGGGGACTCGGCGGCGGATGACCTTGCTAGGAGGAGTGCACTGGCGCAACAGCTGATGTTGTGGACGAACCAGACGTCGATTATGGGTGACAGGGATCGCGCCTTGCAAGCGTTGGATGCCGCTCTCACGGTGGAGTCTACATAGATGAGGGAAGGTTGAGTAAGTTATTTTGTATCGCGAGCTGCGATTATGGTTTCACATTTCCAACTGTATGTGTGTGCAATTCGAGACTCGTGACATGCCGTAGCCTGACGAAAATTCTGAAGCATAAAGGTGCAATACATGAGGCCTTGAGGGCTGCCGTGGGTTCAGCGAGCAACATACTTAATTGCACTTCGTTGTCTCCCAGCCTTAGACTGAGGCTGCTCCAGATTAAGTATTATGCCGAAAGGATTGATCGCTACGTGATTTTGAAGAGTTCAGCCATCTAGCAGACACGATGAAGCTACAGCTCTGCATAGACTCAACCTACAGGCTGATGACATTGAAGAAGCAGGTACGAAAGGTCCGAGCAAGGTCCGAGCCTACTACGGGGGCGTTGTGGCGCGCGCCAGTGCCGGATTTGGCAGTACAGTACTTGCCTCAAGCGCGCGGCGTCGATTCTGCAACTTGCCGCTTCTCCAGTGGCGCGGGCCTAACTTGTACTGTTCTCGTATACGCTACTTATGTCCCGTGTGCGCAATTCGCTAGGGATATTTGGTCGTTATGGTGTCGCCGTTGCCACCTCATCCGCGATGCGAAGTTATGTGTGGTGCGTGTCATTCTCGGCGGAGTGAGAGACCCGGATTGCTTGCCGTAGACCTTGTGTCTCGGGACGCGTTGCACTGTCAAAGAGACTCAGCGCGCATTCTTGAATATGATCTCTACTGCGCAGTCATGGTAAGTCGGTAGTGTTCTCTCTCCGAGACATGTGTTAATGGTACTCCGAGTCTTGCAGATACTTCACACTTACGACAGCGCCAACCAGGCTGGTACGCGGTGAACGTTTGAATCCCGATAGTTGTAATCATGACCTCACTTCGGGATGTGCCCCTCGCTGGGTCGTTTCAACGGTCCATCATGTTTCAACCGCTTCGCGTGTCGTGCAGAACTTGTCCACAAGTCGTCGATAAGTATATACTTCCCGTACAGCATCAGCACCCACGTATCATCACCCTACCAGTAGCTGTCACTAGCTCCTAGGACTCTCGTCATCTCTATAACAATGGACCCTCGACTCAGAGTGGCGATTATGTGAGTGACGGGCTTATACGCGCTGGAGAGGACGTTCACTAAACACAACAACCCTGTGGAAACAGCGGCGCGGGAATCGGAGGCCTCACGCTAGCCATAGCTTTGCACAAGCTCAACCCGAATATTGGCACTGTCGACATTTACGAGGCCGCACCTTCATTCCCGGATATTGGCGCTGGCATCATACTATGGCCTCGAAGCTGGGAGATCATGCAGGCTCTTGGTTTATCTGACGACCTGGCCGCTGTCGCTTCTGGTCACGTCAAAGACGGCAGTGAGCTGATTGACAATGTGTGATCCTAGGATTCACTCAGAGCATGCTCTCGTAGGCCACACCATGCACATACGAAAGTCGGACGAAAAAGAAGACATTCCGTTTGCGCACATGGAGCAGTCCGGTGCGTATGGTCCTTTCCGGCGACACATGTCCGTTGAACGCCTCTCATTACTAGGCGGAACGTCCTTCCACCGTTCGCATCTCCTGGGATGTCTCAGAAAGCATATCCCCGATTCGTGCCACATTTACTTCGACAAGCGGTTGGAATCATACACAAAGCTGCCTACAGGTGACTTTAGGCTGGCCTTCAAGGACGGCACCCAGGCGACCCATGACCTCGTCGTTGGATGCGATGGCGTCAGATCGACTGTCCGTGCGCTCCTCTATCGTTCTCTTGCTGAGCAAGCAGAGAGGGCCGGTGAACAGCCGAAAGCATCGGAGTATGCATCCAAGGCGGACCCTGTTTGGAGTGGGAATATAGCCTATCGTGGCCTGGCACCACGAGCGGTACTCGAGGAAGCCGTCCCAAACCACCCTGCATTCGCGGGCGGTGTCTTTGTTGGTCTTTCTCTTAGATGAAAGAATCTCGGGTACTGAGACGTGATGCAACAGTTGCTAGGAAAGGACAAGGTACTCATCCATTCCCAGCCGAAAATGCTCTACTGCCCCGCAGGTCTGACGCTGAATCCAGCACATCATCCTCTATCCGATCGCCCAAGGAAAGTTTGTCAACGTCGTCGCCCTAGTGTCAAGACAGAAGCTAGAAGGAACGCAGTACGCGGCGAGCTGGATACGAGAAGCCGGCAAGGAAGACGTCCTGTCCGAGTATCACGGCTGGGAACCCATGGTCACTGCGACGCTGAAAGTAAGTCGACGCACCTACTCGGTCTATCACCTCTTACCGGTTGCAGGCGATGGAGAGGACCGACCTCTGGGCCATCAATGTCGTGCCCAATCTGCCTACATACGTCGGCGACGGCATAGCCCTGGTCGGCGATGCGGTACGCTGCAGCCACTCGTTCAGCGACGCGTTGCTGATGAGGTCGTTTGAGACAGGCCCATGCCATGACCACCCACTTGGGCGCGGGAGCCGGGCAGGCTGTAGAGGTAAGCCGTTCTTGTCTCACGAGCATATTGGTGCCAATCGCGTCGTTCTATACCCAGGATGCTTTCGTACTTGCCAGCTTGCTAGTGCACCCCACTGCGACAGCCAAGACCTTGGCCTACGCACTGCGGGCCTATGACGAGGTTCGCAGGCCGCTCACTCAATGGGTCGTCGAGCGGTCGCGAGAGTGCGGCCTGACGGAGGAGTTCAATATGCTGCCTTCGACAGGAGACGAAGGCGTGAGGGATCCTGAGCGCGATCTTCAGCAAGTGGTGGAGCGGATGAAAGAGCTGTTCTCTTGGGCGAAGGAGACTTCGGCCATAGCAGATCGCGACAAAGCGATGGCGATGTTTGAGGCAGCCCTCGTCAGCTGAACTACCACACTGTCGTACTTCATTTCGCTTCTAAAAGTATTTCGTGCAACTTCCCAATACCGACGCCTTCAGCCAAATGCGGGCTTGCAGGACCCGGTGGTCCGTGAGATCGGTTGCATGATACGTGCAGTCCAGAAGAATTACAGCAGTTCTGTCGACTTCGACTCCGACACGAGCACTCTACTACAGGTATACATCGTACACATCGCCACCAGAGTATAAGACACAACATAACCGGAACTTCAATGCAAAGCGCAGAACGTCTAGTTGTCATGGAAGGGTAAAGGCCAATCCTCAATCATGCGACATAACTCATGTACAAGAAACACATTAATCCATCCACAAGACCACGCCGAGCTCGTGCGCACCCCCGTCACTCGTCACTACCCGCGTCCGGGCCCTCTATATCCGGTCCTTCCTTGTCCTTCTCAGGCCCTGGTATTGATTCGACCTCCTCGCCCATGCTCCGTTCTCGCTTGATGTGCTCCGCGACGATGAGGCCCGTGCGCTCGCCCGTCAGCGGACTGCTCTTGAACCTGAGGCCCTTGGGCGCAGTCATCGACCCAGCGCCGGCAGACGCTGCACGCCGCTTCCGTTCGAGCATAATCGCGTGCTCCAACGAAGGCGACGGGGACGTGCTCCGCGAGGCCGGCTTGCTCGACGCGGCGAGCAAGGGAGGCGCGAGACTGGTAGACCCCGACGGTCCAAGACGGGGAGAGCTGGGTGGGGAAAGCCGAGAGCGCGCGCGAGACTCGAGGTGGACGATCTCCGGCACGGCCGCAGGAACAGCAATACTGTCCGCCTTAACAAAGGCATCGGAGGCGTCGGGCGGAGGGTCGTTATTCACCTGCTCTACCAGTATGCCGGGGCCAAGGTCAATACGCGTGGGTTCAGGAGACTCGACAACCTCGCCCTCCGGGACCGGAGCAGGCGTGCTGTCTCCGTCCTTGGGACGAGCAGCGGTCTTGTCTCTAGGTGTCGGTGGGGCACTCCGAGAGCGGGATATCTTCCCGAGGGCCATCAAGTTCAGCGGGTTCAGGCCGCGCAACGCCGACGGTTTCACGATGGACGGCGGCGGAAACTTGTAAGGTTGGCCGGGAACGCTGACGGTCTCCGCGGCAGACGAGGGTGGTGAGGACACAACGACAACGGGCGCAATCACCGCATTGTCAGCGTCCGCAGAAGCTACTAGCTGAGGAGCAGAGCGCCTGCGACGAATCACCGCGCCTCCCGGCATCTTGAGCTTCTGCGCCTTGGGCTTGGACTCGCCGGCGTAGGCCAACTCCGGATGTCCCTGAGGATCAAACTCGTCGTAAATCTCCTCACCAATCAGCTCTGTGAAATCAGACGACGTCAGGATATACGCAATCAGAGAGGAGGCGTGGCCTCATACCTTCAAGGACATCTTCGAGTGTGATGATGCCGAAGGGCATGACCGCCGGGTCCACGCTCTGCAAGAACTCTTCCGCATTCTCAGTCGACAGCACAGCATCAGCGGGCATATCTTGTTCCCGACCCCAGAAGCCGCGGCCCGGCGGAACAGACAAGCCCGGCAGCCTGCTCTTGCTCTTGCTGTCCTCCTTCTTCTCGTCCTTGCCATCTGAGGTACTCACGGCACCCAATTCCAAGTCGACGTCCTCCGGTTTCGCGGCCTTGTGCTTTCTCCTGCCCCGACCCCCGAATGCGCGCATCTTTTTCGGGCGCGGTATAGCACCCTCCTCCTCGCTGCCGTCACCGTGGCTGGACTCGCGAAGAGTCGTAGCATTTGCGCTGCCGGTGCTACTGCTCTTGCTCTCATCGCTCTTCTTGCGGCGCAAGTTCCAGCGCTTAGGCGGCGCCGCGGCCTCATCATCGCTGCTGGACTCGTCCTCGCTGTCCGTGTCGCGGATCGCGGACCGCAGGCGCTGCGTGAGGCCCTGCTTGACGGCCTTCTTGACGCTCTGCGCGCGCTCGACACTGAAGCGCGACACGATCGCGATGTGGGAGCGGCCCTCCTGGAACTTGTCGAGGAGCCCGAGCAGCGGCTCGTTGTGCGGCACGATCGGCACCTTGTTCAGCGGGATCTTGCGCACGGGCGTGGCATCCGCGGGATCTAGCAACACACACTGCTTCACCAGCAAGATCCCAATGATCTTCTTTGCCTTGATCGTCTTCGCGCTCGGCGAGGCGCCCCCCGCGCTCGTCAGAGCCTCAGCGGGGTCCTTGGCGCCCGCCTTGCCCGCCTCTCTCACAACAGGCGTCCCGGCGACCGCCGTCGGGGCGGGGATGTCTACCTCCTCATACACCGGCACACGCGAGTGGCCCGTCTGGCAGATCTTCCGCAGCGTCTCGTAGTCAAGCTTCGCGTCGATGCTTAGCATGAACACATTCTCAATCGACGTCATTGCCTGCTTTACGACCTTTTCCTGCAGATCGAGCGCGCCTCCGATAATCGTGACGGTGTCCTTCCTTAGGTCTCCGCCGAGCTCACCCACATCAGAGTGCATTGCGATGAGCTCCTTCAGCTCCGCGCGCCGGTAGATAATACCATGGTGGGGGCCGAGCGCGAACTCGAGGAGCTTCGCGACGGGCCAAGCGACGATGGCCTGCCATTGCGATCTTTTAGTGTGCGACATTGATAGCTCACCGAAGAGAGCACTCACAAAGGCATAGATCAATATCTGCACTACGCCCGCCATTTTGGCGCCAAAGAACAATCCGTAACGCGTACACAGCGACTGCGGGATAATCTCAGAGAAGCTGTAATCGATAACGATGGTCAGTATCATAATTCAGTCGAAGTCGCAAAGTAAATATGACGCCTGTTCAGGACCAAGGTGAAGATAGGCCACACTGTGCCTCCAATCAGTGAGGCTCCTTCCCGTTGCGCGTCTCGCTGTACAACCGAGTTTGGTCATAACGCTAGCCTTCACGATGCTTACAGGCACCATGAGACGCGCAGCCGATCGCGGAGACACGTATCACGTGGCTCAGCGCGTGTGCAGTGACGCGTCTGGGCGGCCCCGAACATGGACCCGTGAACGCGAATGAATGGGACAGTGACGAATAGCGGCTGGGAACGGAGGAAAAGACCAGACGAGGCGAGACGTGGCACTCACATCACGACGAGCGCGGTACTGACGACGACGGCCTGGACGCCACCGCCGAGGACGGGGTCCGCAATAACAGGCAGGGTCTCGTTCGTGATCATGTTCGCGAGGAGGAGCGTGACGAGGAGCAGGTGCCCGTTCTTGCGGATCGGCTTGATCCTGTTGGCATACTCCTTCTGCTTTCTGCGGCGGCGGTCAGCGGTGGCTACGCGGATGAGACAATGGGCTCACGCAGTGCCACTGATACTAAGCACGTTCAGCTGGGTCTCGTCGAGCGACATGTAGCCGAGGGTTAGCCCGGCAAATATGCCAGACAAGATGACGAGCACGGGGATGAGAACGCCATAGGCGGCCTTCTGGCCAGTAGAGAGGCTGTCGCGCTTGGCGAGCTGGTGAGTGCCGTGGGGGTCGCTGCGAAAGAAGGGCACATGCTGCAATGCGGCGGAGAGAGCAGGGAGGAGGAGTCGCTGCAGATGGAGGCGAGTTGTGGTCGGTAACATTCGACGGGCGTGGTGGTAGGGAGAGGGAGGCCGGCGCTCTGCCCCGCATTAAGTAACTCGCGCCAACCCTGCCGCCTAAAGTCTATCATGCGCCGAACCGCTTGGCAGATAAGCTCCGGGGTTCTTCTTTCAAGCTCCGAAATGCTGCGATGTCCCACGCTTACAGAGTCATTCATATCGGTCGTTATAACTTGTGCGGCGTTTGCCACCGGCAACCCGGCATCCGCGATCGCACTGGCGCAGCGCCGAGAACGCTCTGTCGTTGTGTACGCTCCTGTACTGACCATTTCCGCCATCTTGTCCTTCACGACAGTCCTTTTGTCTTGTGGCTTATTCCTCACCTTATTAGCTCGATGCTTTCAGAAAGATTGGCAGTTGCTCTGCCTTCCTCAAAGCAGTGTTTGTGCGAGTCTACCACGGGACCAATTTCACCATGTACTTACAGTACGTCATCCGTTCCGCCAGGATCCCCAGTTGGTAGCGCCCAGCTGTACGGCAACCCGAGTCCTCCGGATTCCAGCGTGCAATGCCGTCTGAGCACCATTGATCATCGACATGTAAAAAGTGACTGTACATGAGTGCAAGCAGTGATCAAAGATAAGTGAGTCCCCAGCGAGCGCTGATGTCATTCAAGCAAGCGTCTGTGTCGTACTTATCGCAGCCCAGCGAAAAGTGAGCGCACGCAAAACTGTTGTCTGATTGCATCTTATACAGTATCTCTGCACAGGCTCGCACCTACTCACGCATAATTGCGAGCATGCTGTTATGTTTACTGACTGACGATGTCTACAGGTCAGTACAATGCGT